>NC_139512.1:123728008-124223008 GCF_947247035.1 Vipera ursinii
GCCTCACATTGCAACAAACGACATACATTCAACTTCACAGCTACTAAGATAGTTGGCCAAGCAGGTACAAAGGCAGCCAGAGAAATGATTGAAGCCTGGGAAATGGGCCCCTTGTCAGTCAACCAGGAGTGTTGATTTACCACCATCTTACCAAGTACTTAAGAGCCCAGGCCTTGGTGGCACAAGAAAACAACAGCCAATGACTTAATAGCCCACCATCAACACCCCAATCAACAAATAAAAGACATACACAACCAGGTACCACATAAGCACTACACATAGAATAGCCCAAAGCACACATTCTGGTAAGTAGAAGTTCCCCGAGGATGGTCTCCGGCACAAGTCTGAAAGCTTGAAAGACTAAATCTCTGGTCCTTGTGACCAACTCAGATTGGATCCTACAAAACAATATCAATGTCTGTTTAATTCTAAAGTGTTCAGACTTTTTTGTTTTGTTTAAATAATAGAAAGTCTCTGTACAAATGTCTGCAGGACAACAATCTTCAATGTTCAAAAAAGATACTGTCGCCTTGTTCAGAGCCCAGTAGAGTCAAGTTTTGTATGTCCTCCAACAAATCAAAATCCGGCAGCATCAGGTGTCTGTGCACAGTGATATGCTGGTATTGGTCCCCACTTGCAAGACTATTGGAAGTCCTCTCGGTGCCAAATAAAACCAAAGAAACTTCATCTTTATTCTCAGCAAATACCTATAGATAGTTGAAAAATGACATGCAAATACAAGGTAGCAGTGTGGATTTTACTATAAAATCCTTCATTGCTAGAGCTTCATTTTCCCATTTAATCCCCATCGTATCATATATAAGCTTTCGTACTCAACTGCCAGTATATTGGGAGGATGGAGAATCAATTTGTTGAAACAATTTTTTAATCTAAATCAGGCATGTCAAACATGCCACGTCACGTGACGTCGTGCGACATATCAGGACTTTTTCCCTATTGTCAGCAATGGGGTGGGCATAGTTTTGCCATGATGTACCCGGCCCGCGGGCCGGCAGTTTGACATGCCTGATCTAAATAATAGCATATTTAAAAAGTCTGTTCTCCATGGAGTAAGAAGTGTTTTTTAAAAAACAACACAATACCTTCTTCCTTCTGCATCAAAAGACTAATAAAATAAATAATGTTTTAGAATGTGAAAGAAGGTATCTTCTTTAGTTTTAGCTTCATTTACTGTATATTTCTGCTTTAGGTAGCTCTGGGGAATGAGATACAAATGCTACAGTGGAAGAAATGTTCATGAAACACTTGCACCCTCCTCCCAAGTGGCTAAAAATGTCAGTTTCCCACCAGCACTTCACTTCATTAACCCAGAAGAGGCTTGAAGCTAGATATGACCCAGGGCCTTCAAGTACTAGACCGTAACATACATCCAATTGTACTGTGCCACATCTCCCTAATAAACATATTTTCAGCTAGACACTGCAAGAAATATAGAGCTTCTGCTGAAGACAGCCTTTTCTCCAATTTATCTTCCACCCTCTAAGATTTGATACTGAGGTTTTCCTAACATCATGGGAGCCATGGCAATAGAGTTCCTTGACTCTCTAGAACAGCTGACTGAAGGCCTCCAGAAATGGAAACACATAGCAAAGTTACATCAGTATCCATCTATTACAGAAAGAAGACAGCAAAACTTAAAACAGACCTGCAGTTTGCAACCCTCTGTAGTGATTTCTTGCTTATAACAACTTATATCATTACTGGTGTCCTTCGTTTACCTGTCGCTGCACAAACATTGTCATCACTTTCTTGGCTTGTTCAAAAGGAGACTCTTCTCCAGGAGCGGAATTGCTCATTGAATAATTAACATCCATGCATAGCACCACAGCAGTCTTTGAGGGAAAAAGAGACACAAACACAGATGGAATAAGATTAATGACAAGTAGATGACATAACGCAAGCACCTACACTTAGTCCTTGTTTGGCGACCACGTAACTCAGTTGTTATGTGAAGCAGTCATGACTGTTTATGATTTTACTTCACCTTTCCTCTGCCTTACAAACTTGCAAAGGCCATAATGCAGGCATTGGTCACAAAGTTATTTTTCCATCACCATCATAACTGCAAACAATTGCTGTGTGAGGCAATTGCTGAACAAGGAGTGTGTTTGTATTTGCTGTATTTGCTGTACCTTATTTACAATACTCAGTGGAGTTTTCTTGAGTAACAATATTTTAGATATATACATGCCAGGTACAAAAAGACCAGATCCATAGTAAAGGTCCAATTAAACTGATTTATTGCTAAAAAAAAAGCCTATGCACTTCTCAAGTAATGGTTAGCATCTGCTTGGAGTTAGAATTCAAAGGGGGTTGGACTTAGTCTACTTGTGAGTATGTAGGGATTCTTGGCTGATCCTTCTTTTAACTCTACCCCCAGGTACTGCCACTAGTTATCCTACAATACAATCCCATTGCAAAGAAAGTTACAGCCCTATATACAACCTCCTGAAAGTAAACACTGCACCTGTGAGATGTACTTCTGAGAAAACATTCATCTAATTGTTCTATCAGGCGGCTCCCAGCCGCCCGGTGCGCGCGCACCTCTTCCAACGGGCAGTGGTGCGCGCGCACCTCTCCAAATGGAGAGTGGCACCGCCCGTTTGGAGAGGTGCACGCGCACCTCCCCGAATGGGCGGAGGTGCGCGCGCACCTCCCCAAACCTTTGGAGAGGTGCGCGCGTACCTCCGCGCGAATGGGCAGCGGTGCCGCTCTTTCAGGAAGCTGCCGCGGCCCGTCTGTGAAACTGCCGAAAGCGGCAGCTTAGCAGACGGGCCGCGGCAGCTTCCTGAAAGAGCGGCGCCCCTGCCCATTCCGAGAGGTGCGCGCGCACCTCTCCGAACGACCGGAGTTGCGCGCGCACCTCCCCAAACCTTTGGGGAGGTGCGCGCGTACCTCCGCGCGAATGGGCAGTGGTGCCGCTCTTTCAGGAAGCTGCCGCGGCCCGTCTTGTGAAGCTGCCGAAAGCGGCAGCTTAGCAGACGGGCCGCGGCAGCTTCCTGAAAGAGCGGCGCCCCTGCCCATTCCGAGAGGTGCGCGCGCACCTCTCCGAACAACCGGAGTTGCGCGCGCACCTCCCCAAACCTTTGGAGAGGTGCGCGCGTACCTCCGCGCGAATGGGCAGCGGTGCCGCTCTTTCAGGAAGCTGCCGCGGCCCGTCTTGTGAAGCTGCCGAAAGCGGCAGCTTAGCAGACGGGCCGCGGCAGCTTCCTGAAAGAGCGGCGCCCCTGCCCATTCCGAGAGGTGCGCGCGCACCTCTCCGAACGACTGGAGTTGCGCGCGCACCTCCCCAAACCTTTGGGGAGGTGCGCGCGTACCTCCGCGCGAACGGGCAGCGGTGCCGCTCTTTCAGGAAGCTGCCGCTTTCGGCAGCTTCACAAGACGGGCCGCGGCAGCTTCCTCAAAGAGCGGCACCGCTGCCCATTCGCGCGGAGGTACGCGCGCACCTCCGGTCGTTCGGAGAGGTGCGCGCGCACCTCTCGGAATGGGCAGGGGCGCCGCTCTTTGAGGAAGCTGCCACGGGCCCGTCTGCAAAGCTGCCGAAAGCGGCAGCTTTGCAGACGGGCCGTCGCCGTCGGGCAACCGGGAACCGGTTCCATCTCATTTTTAAAAAAATGGCAGCCGCGTGCGTCCGCGCATGCGCAAAAAACCTTTTTGCGCATGCGCGTGCATGGACACACGCACGCGGCTCCCTCTTTTTTTAATTTGTGATGGAACCGGTTCCCAGTGGCTCTTTTTCTTTTTTAGGTTGCCGACCCCTGGGCTATACAGTAGTTTCAAAATGTTTATCAGAAAAACAGCACAGAAAGATAAACTAAAAGATTTTTAAAGGAGGATAAAAATCTATTCAATTATCTTTGCAGAATAAACTTTATTGTCATCAGAATAAAGTGTAGTACTGTTTAATGTGAAACAGCAAAAGTAAACATGGAATATTTAATTATGAGGAAGAAATAAAAACAATCTTCTCTTAATCTTTGCCTGCAAGGTATTTCTTTCTCTCCCCCCCCGCCCCCCCCTTAGGATGACCTTATCCCATTCCAATGCAAATTTTATAATGTTTGGCCCACAAGGAATTCTTTACTACAAACAGAAGCAGAACAAAAATGAAATATACTGTATATATGAAGATAAAAGACCTTGGAAAGTCAGATAATGCTGCATTTGCAAAACATTCCACCTTTGTTCTCTTTCATATATGTGAATAATGTTCTCTTTTAAAAAGATACTATCTTTACTTGTTAAAGAAATCACTATTTAAAATTCATAAATTCTTCTGAATGCTTTTTGCTCAAATTTAAATGTACTACTTATAATACATTATACCTGTATTATTTTTAAATCCTGTTGACTATCTTAAACTATAAGTTACAGGTAGTCCTCAACTTATAACAGTTCATTTATTTATTTTATTTTATTGAATTTATATACCGCCCTTTCCCGAAGGACTCAGTTAGTGACCATTTGATGTTACAATGGTGCTGAAAAAAGGGACTAATGACTATTTTTCATACTTATGATCATTATGAGCATCCCACAGTCACGTGATCAACATTCGGATACTTGACAACTGACTCACATTTATGACAGTTGCAGTGTCCCAGTTATATGATCCCGTTTTGCAACCTTCTGACAAGCAAAATCAATGAGGAAACCAAACCATGTTACTGATTTAACAATTGCAGTGATTTTTTTACAAATGTGGCAAAAAAGTCATAAAATGGGGCAAAACTCACTTAACAAATTTCTCACTTAACATAAATTTTGGAGTCAATTGTGGTCGTAAGTTGAGGACTACCTGTATTTGGCGGACCAATAACGAACCAATAAAATAAAAGAGAGCATTAGCATTAAACACCCTAGTTCAAATTTCATCTCCTTTTCTATACAGCTCATGGAGAGCTAATCCTATCCCAGATGTTGTTGTGGCCCAAATAGTGTATGACTTTCATAGTAAAGGAGTAAGAAACACAAATTAAACAAATTAAAATCCCTGTACAGTAACACTAGTCTCATCAGTGACAGGATTTAAAAGAAGTTTCCTACAAAGAAATAATGAAGCTGCTGCTCAAAGCTGTGTTTTAGCCAGAAAGTTACTCCAAAATGGATGGACCAATATGTTGGAATATTACAAAATCCCTTGAGTTGACTGCTACACTACATCCTAAAATTAATTTCATGCTTGAACCTAATCAGGTTTTGGTACTGAAACTGCCATGCAAGGGTGACATTTGCCAGAAGAAAGAACGAAGTGTACTATAGCTAATTATATGGGACATCCCAACCTTCTTCTAAAAAAATATCCACTCCACTCAGCCTGCCTCCTCACTGACCTAAATATTGGTAGTTCTTGCTCCCATGTGGTCTGATTCTGGATAAAAACCCTAACCCCATGCTGCCTACAGTGTGTGTGTGTATGTGTGTATACACACACGCACCTTCAAATCAGCATTGACTCCTGGGATCCCTCCAGTTTTCTTGACAAGGTTTTCAGAAGTGGCTTGCCCTTGTCTGCTTCCTAGGGCTGAGAGCCAGTGACTGACACATGGTTACCCAGCTGATGTTGTGCCTGAGATGGAAATAAAATTCAGTCTTCTGGTTTCTAGCCTGGTGCTTAAGCTTTCCTCTCTGGGGCTAAGAGAATGACTGGCCCATAGTCACTAGCTGGTTTCCGTGCTTAAGAGAAGACTAGAACTAACTAGAATATGGCAATTTGCAGATGCTTTTTTTTTGGGGGGGGGGGGACATGAAGATATTTTTTATTTAGAGTTGACTCCTGATGGCTGTCTGGACCAGTCCCTGCAGTTTTCTTGACAAGCATTCAGAAGTGGTTCACCACTGCCTGCTTGCTGGGACTGAGAGGGAAGCCGCCCTTGTGCTAAGGTGGGACTAAAATTCAGTCTCCCAGTTTCTAGACTGATACCCTCACCCAGGGGTCAGCAACCTGAAACAGTGAAAGAGCCACCGGTTCCCTCACAAAAGGAAAAACTGGGAGCCGCAAAAAATGTGTGCACAGAACAGGGTTTGACTGAAGAGTGGAGCCAAGGCAAGATATGCACCTACCCTGCATATTTGAATTGATTGGTTGAACATTTTTAGTCCCCCCCTCTTTTTTTTGGACTGCACATGGCAGAGGACTGGGAGCCGCAGGAGACGGCTGAAAGAGCCACATGCGGCTCCGGAGCCGCGGGTTGCAGACCTGTGCCCTAACCACTATACCAAACTGGCCCTCACATCTATTATATTATTATTATTATTATTATTATTATTATTATTATTATTATTATTAGTAGTAGTAGTAGTAGTAGTAGTAGTAGTATCATCATCATCATCGACATAACGATGTGAAATTACAGCTGCCAGTTCTTTGGCTAGTATTGGCCTTCATTCCCCACAAGTTCTTCTCGCAGACCTAGGATGTCACAATGCATGGATGTAGATCCAGACAGTGGGTCGTTTTGTAATTGACAGATGGAAATTTTGTCAATGCACAGATTTTTTTATTATTATTAAAATTATTTTATGTACAGATGCGATGATTCAGCCCGACTCCCAGCAACGGGCAAGGGACCATCTGTCATTTAACAGCAGAAAATGCAGCATGAACTATCCCATTTCCTGGGGAATCCACACTTCCCGCTTCATCGATAGCTCTTGCTCCCTTGACCTTCTGCAACCTGTTCCATCCACTTCCCTAGTAGCGGGATCCATTTACACCCGTTTACTTCTAGTTCTTCTCCACGTTTCGAAAGCTCTCATTCACAAAAACAAAACGCTCTACGGCGGGAGGGGGCGAGGATATAGGAGAGAAAAGTTCAGTCGCTGAGCGTCGTCAGTACAGAAGCCAACACGATGGATAGTTAAAGAGGTAACCAATCCGCATCAAGCAGCCCCGACAGAGAAAGGAGGAGGGTGAGCAATTGATCTAGGCTTTTGCATGCTAAGAAGTTCCCTTCGTGATACCCGGTTGCTGCCGTCTCTGGCGGGAAAAGGCAGGCATTTATAAACACCCTGACCGCACTCTTCCAGCTCTAAGCCCGGTTTCTCACGTTACCTTTGCCCGCGACATCCTGTAAAGGCTCACGGTCTACCGCCACAATCCCGGCGACTCTTCCGTGCTTTACGGCAGTGAAACTTGTCCCGCCTTCCTCCAGACTGAGGATAAAGCCGACAGCGACGCTTGATGGCTGCGCCAGGATTAAAAGAAACTGGAGCGACTATCGCGACTGGGAAAGAAGAAACCGGAGACCGCAGGAACGAATAGCAGCAATGATCTCTGTGGAGATTGTCCAACCATCCGGGTCATGGTTGTCTCCAAAGCGTTTTTTTCCAAAAGGCAGCTGGACTTTGTTTTTGTTTTCTTTGAAAACGTTTGGCTTCCATTAGAACTGAAGAAGCTTCTTGGAGAAGAAGCGAAATGTTTTCAAAGAAAACACCAAGAAAGTCCAGTTGCCTTTTGGAAAAAGCACCTTTGGAAAAGCAGTGTTGGATCCCTCAAAGTAAAGCCAACCCTGGACTGATGCTGTCTGGATATGCAGTTTAATAACTTTATAAACTTAATAATGCCGGAAATGGATAGCTTCTTTATCAGAAACCCTATTAATAGTAAGGATCTATGTATTAACCCGCAATCATGACATCTTTCAGGACATTTTAGCTCCAAAGATCCTTCTTTGCATAATATTGTACTGGCATTTCAGACATGTAGTTATCAGTGCTGTTCCTTATAGGACTTGTCTCTTGTGCTTGTTTATCACAGGATTGGAAACTCTTGATAACCGACACCCATTAAATATGTGATGGTCATTGCACAAACCATGAATTTACATGTAATATAGATATTAATGTCCGATTAATTTTATTTGGATGAAAGGCAAAATCTCCATGGGCATCTGTGGTGCTAGTAAGAACAAGGGAGCAAATGACAAGTCTGTCATCTCATGTACTTTGTCTTGGCAGTTTTTTGATAACAGCATTGTTCACATGCCCTTATTTTGGCATTGCTAGTTTCTTGTAAATATTATTCCTTTTTTTTTCAGATTGAGCTCAAATCTTGGGAAGTTTCATGATTCATGAACACATCCAGGAAAGGGGTTTGTTTTTTGACAGTCCAGAAATGCTTAATAATTTCCTTCTGACTTTTGGATGGGAGGGTACATATGTGTGTCTTCTTAATTTAACATACAACCCTAGACCCTAGGAGACTTTTACCTATGAATTAACTAGGTCTTCTCTGAAGGTAGCGTTCAGAAGGTGCCCCCTGCAGTGACCATTTGGAGACAGTCCAACTAAAGAACCAAAGATAGAGCTCCCATAAATCATTATACCCATGTTTGTAGCCATTGCACCATTGTTGGTGGGGGTTTTTTCCAACTTCTTAATCTAGGCTACAGCCTTGGATTTCTTAATGGATTTGTTTAATTTTTTGGGATGTGGTTAATCTAGGCTACAGCCTTGGCTTTCTTAATGGACTACTTTTTATTTTTTCTGGCACATTGAAGGTTGGCTAGGTACAACTCCTTGCAATGACACTGGGCCACTGTTAAGGAAATTCTTAACTTGCAACCATTCAAAATTACAGTTGCACTGAAATTAGTGACATACAGCCTATCGGTCCATTTACAATCATTGCAACATCCCTAGGATCATATGATCAAAATTCAGGCACTGGGCAACCAGCATTTATTTATGATAGTGTATGATCTCAGCTGGCTTCCCACAAGCAAAGTCAATAAGGGAAGTTGGTTTCATTTAATGACTGCCTGATTCACTTAACAACTCCATTGATTTCCTTAACCATGGCAAAAAAGGTTTGAAAAATTAGCAGCAATTCACTTTAACAAGCACCCTGCTTAGCAATGGAAATTCTGGTCCAAGTTGTGGTTGTTAACTTGAGGACTACCTATTAAATTAAATATAAGACGTGGAGTGAAAAGTGAACAAACTTTATTCTGGCTTACTACCATACAGTATATATTTGCCAGGGAGGACACAGTATATTAAATAGCATTTTTAGATTGTACAACTTATATGAAGTTTAGGAATTCTGCCAAGATGAGGGAACCATGGCTTTTGAAGAGATCTTGCTTATTTCCACTGACAAGAGTGATCTCCTCTTAAAGAAGGTCTGATTTTGCCACACCCAGGTCTGAAGTGGCTGAAGCAAGAGCACCCAACACTAAACTTTAAAATGAAAAACAGTAAGCTTCTTGCTGTATCCAAAGAAAGAGTGCCTTACTTCAAGAGCTGCAGCTGTGGCCTGGATCTGTATGAATGGATGCTGTGTGATGTTAAATAAGCCGTTTCCTCCATGTTGAAGCAATTTATTGCAAATCAACGCAGAGCCCAAAAAATACAGTGCAAGCTAATTAAACATATGGTTTAATTAAATACGGTTTTTAATTAATTAAATTTCTTGCGAGTAACATAGTTCTCTGGAAATGAATTAGGAATTATCCTTCCTAAATCTTTATTTTATTTATATTTCATATTTCTTAACTGCTCATCTCCCTTAGATTTATTTTACAATTCATTTTCCCAGAGGTTAATTCTTTTTAAAAGATGAAGAGAATCTGAACACACTTCCAAAGTGAGAAGAATAAGGAAGATAAAAGTTGGGTAGTTAAAGGACCTTTTTATTTTAAGAAATGACATTGTTCATATAAAAAAAACACAGATGCTTCGGGTCCTGAAGAAGCCACAAAGAAGCATAATTTCTTCTTGTTCATCCTGATATTACTTAACCTATTTTAATATCACTGAAGCCCTTGAAAATGAATGAAAGTGGAATTAAATCCAAATTTCTGGAATATATTTTTTTTAGTACCAGCCTATTTAAAGAACTGGGGGGTAGTAAAGTAAATCTTCAGAAGTAAATATGAAGAAAAATGTAGCAGAAAAAAGTTACAGAAAGACAGTATAAATCCATCTAAAGCAGTTTAATATAAGTGAAATGAGGGGATGGTACACGTTGGGGGCCACTTTTCAAGGAGACCTGCTCCCCCAAAGCAAAATTATGAAATGCATCATTAAATCATCCATTACAAATATTCAGCTATTAAGCCTCTTGGAACATTCCAGCAAAATAACAAATGGGTGATACAGTACAGATGTACCATTTAAAATAGTTGTCATAGCAAAATAGTTCAGCCAACTTAATTGAAAGATATAACTAGGGAAACCTGATATAAATGATGGTAATGAATATCAATGGATCGAATACAGATAACACATATGGCACCATCCATGTTTGCAACAAGATTTTTTTGCTTTAAAAAATTAACACGTTACGTTTATTTTCAAAAGTTTATTCATTATCTTTGTCTTTTAAGTATTTTTTTTATTTTTTAAAAAAAATGCCAGACTATTTCAATTGTGGAAACAATGGAGTGGTAATATCACAGGATTTACCTAGTCAGTGCTATGAGCAGATAAGGTTTGTGGTTGTTGTGACAAAACTTGCCAAAAATTGTTCCTGAGAATATAATTTGCCTGGACAGAATAATAGCAAAATGATTTTTTAAAAAAAAATGTTTACAATGTTACATCAGTATACACCCAATCAAACTGAGCAGAGGAAGGAAAGAACATTGTGCTTTTTCAATAGCATGGCTTTTAATAGACAGTCAGATTTGCAAACACTTTATAATAGTAGGCAACCAAAGATTTGTTATGAGAGAAGGACTGTACGGTTTAGACAGACATAAAATAGACTAATACAATAGCACCACCAGTTGGTCACAGCTTTCTTTACTTCACAGAAGACAACAGATCTGTTCTGAAGTAAGATGGCTATTAATGCATATACTAGAAGAAAATGTATAATACAGGTAAATTCTGCATTATAGGTAGCCCCACATTCTGTGGTATTTGCCCCACAGAAATGGCTAGATTGAATATGTTGTATAATTTCTGACATCAGTACCGTAGGTTATGTAGTTGAGGTGGTCAACAAGGCATGTACTCATGATGTATCCCATGACTGCTAATTTGGGGCAGGAACGTCTGGTAGATACATTTAGGTTTTGAAAAATGGTAGGCTCTCTCACAAAATGTTGGCTGGAAAAATGGCTTGTCCATCACACAAACACCATTGGGGATAAAATCAGTTACAAAACACTGATTTACCAAAATTCCACCTACTACTTTTTGTTTCTCTGCCCTTTCAAGCGGTTTCCTATTATTTTTGTTTTTTGTTTTTGCTTGTTTTGGGTAGGTAGGTGGAACTTTCATAGTAAGCAGTGGAAGTAAGTTGCCCATTGTTTTCAGTAAGTAAGCATTAAAACCATTTCCTATGAGCAGAAAACCTGGTGAGCATCTGAAGTCAACACTGAAGATGTCACATGTTGGAGATTCTAGTTTGGGACATTGTGTCATCCCAAGTACATTGCATTCATTTCCTCTAGACATTTCACTTGATTCAATTACTGCTTTCATTAATTAATTTAAATTCACCTTGGCTTTCTGTTCACATATTAAATCAGAAGTGGCAGTTGATATCCCATAACCAACAGTATGTTGCCTTAAAATTCAGTTGGCTATTGAAATTGGAAGAGGCTGGATAAAATGAGAAGCAAATTCCACACCTCTTTGTATATGTTAGGTTCCTGGCTTCTTTCATGAAAATCATATTTGTGATTCTAATTTCTGAGTCAAGCTATGGATTCTTGCACTTAACAGGAATTACTCTCAAGTTAAATGCATTTACATCCATCAGCGTTTGTCAGCCATTATTTGAAAGATGGACCAGAATGTCCACACTGAAAGATTTATAAAAAAATAGCAAACTTTGGGATCTGTTTTCTCTTTGTACTACTGTTCTTATACCGAACCAACCACAATAAGTTGGGCTAGATTCAGGTGGCAGCAAAGAAATATATTTTTATAACCTTTTACTACTATCTAATGATTATACAAATGTCTGCAGTCCAGCTCTATTATCCTGCATAATACTATCCAACTGAAACGGATGAGACTAGCTAAACCTAGTATAAGCCAATTAACCATATTCATCCTAACAAAGAATAGGAGATTTTTCTCTAGTGTACTGATTTTTCTTGATCCCTTGGTTCATATGGACTGCTGAGTCTAGTAGAAAATGGGTAGAATCGTTTTACTCTAGGCAGAGCCTAGAATTAAACATGCAATCTCATAAAAACCTATGCTCCCAGGAAACAAGCTGATCAGAGAAAAGGCTTCAACCCAGCCTTCTCAACTGCTCTTAATTTTTAAATGTGCAGAGAGATTTTCCAGGCATCAAACATGCATCTCTTCCTTGTCACCTGAGGTTGTATCAAACCACATCATGTTAAATAATAGTAAGGCATGGAAAATGCAGCTGGGCTGGAATCTTTCTCCAGGTCATGCCTGCTTTCTACAGAAAAGATCATTTCTTTTCCACAGAAATGGAAACAAACATTTCATGTTGACATACTACGCAGAAATGACCAATGTGTGGTCTTATTTCCAAATGCTTGAATTGGCATCAGAGTTTTTGTGCATGCTTCAAACAATCAGTTTATGTATATTCATAATAGGCAATCTCCCAATACAAAGATTCAGACAGCTGAAATCTCTTCACCCTGTGCTGAACCTTTGGCTGACAGACTCCCTGAGACATTATCTGAATCTAGCAACTCAACAATGCTATATGGAGAGCAATCTTCCAGGCCCACCTTGCTGCAGAGCCAGCCACAAAATCCTTTCTCCATATCCCTCACCGCATGCCACCAATCTCCAAAGGCCCAGGAGACTTGAGTTATTGCTGTATAAACGCCCAGAGAGAAAGAAACCGCCATGATGAAGATAGGATAGAAGATAATTAAAAATGGGCAGAAGGTGATCTTGTGCCAAAAGGTCCTCTCTTCATTGTACACCAAGAAGACATTGTACCAAGTAATGGTCCCATAGTAAAAGGAAACAATAAAGGACATAATGAAAATAATAGGGAGGCAGGCAAGGCTCCAGAGAAGAACATGGGGGCCTTTATCCATCCCAACTTCACAAGCCTTCTTTCTTTCAGGCATTTCGGTTTTTGGAAGCTCCTTTGACCGAGACAGTTCTTGCAGCTCTTTATCGGTGAGTGTAACATGGATGTCTACCATCTGCCCTTTCTTCTTTCCTCTTGTGATGGTTCCAGTTAAAGTAACATACCTGCTATCTAAAGGCATAGCCCATGAACCTGGGAACACAGAAGAGCTTAATCAGTGCAAGACAAAAGGCAAAGCTGAGATTCACTGTTTTGATAGAAATTCTGCTGCATTTTATGCAGACTTCTCCAACCTGGCATTCTCTGGGTTATGGGGTTGTTGTTTTTTGACATAACATGTTATGTGAACCTATCTGTCAATGCCTTAGTAGTCCTTGTGAAGCAAGCCACTCTGGAAATGGATTAAAAAAAATAAATCTTTCCTTGGCATGGAGTAAATTGGGACTTACTTCAATAACTGCAATCACATTCATATCTGGAAAGCTTATCCAGGGACAGGTATCAAGCCATTAAAGTTTGATAAGTTTGACTAAACCATATCATGTTATTATACTAGCTTGGTATGATAGTCATGATATTATGTATGATACAGCTGTTGTCCATCACAATTGGAGATCACCAGGCTAGGGAAAGTTGGCTTAAGAAACGGTTAAAAAATACCAACGAATTGGAAGGAAGAAGAGCATAAATCAATCCACATAGTGAGGAAAAGCAACTGTTTAGCAGGAAAATATTTTGTTTAAAATAATATATTTATCTTAATTTAGTCCCTCAATAGTTAGTTTATATATCTATCTCTATCTCTATCTATCTATCTATCTATCTATCTATCTATCTATCTATCTATCTATCTATATCCTTTAAAAATAAAACTTTCCACTCCTTTTAATTAGGAGACTGTGTAAGAAAATTAACGTAAGGTTCAGATATAGAATATACTTTTAATCTAAGGCATTGACAGACATACAAAACTGCACTGAAAAAAAATCTGATCAAATACAGTACAGAATATAACTGAATGGCACAAAAAAGCCAGAACAAATTGTAATATGGTTTGGTAGTTCAATCTGTTTGTCGAAATATTGTGCTTCTTTTTCTAAGGCAGAAAATAAAGAGGATCGAAACCAGTGGTGGGATTCAACCAGTTCACACCACTTTGGCAGAACTGATAGCTAATTTTTGTTGCCCAGGCCGATAATGGACTTCTGGAAGCGACATCCACACAGAGAACCAGTTGTTCACATATTTGAATCCTACCACTGGTCTAAACCATTGAATTGCAAAGTTCTTGGCTTAGGTTTCCCTTTTTGCTCCAAAGTGGACCCTAATATTTACCCCTGTGTATCCTTTTCAGACAGTATGGAGAGTTAGGAAGTTGACTTTGATAGAGATATGAAAAATCCATTGCTAGGGCAATGAGGAATTAAAAATATTTTAAGTGCACAACAGACAGATAATATTTGGAAGCAGCTTAACAGACATTTCCCTAAATCACTGAACTATGCACACTATAACATATAATCAGACTCGCAAAATTCTGTTATTCTAGCTCAGGCATGTCAAACTCCCGGCCCATGGGCCAGATGCATCATGCCAAAACTGCACCCACCTCATTGCCGGCAATGGGGAAAAAGTCACAATATTTCACGCAACGTCACGTGACGTCGCGAGTTTGACATGCCTGTTCTAGCCAATCTCAATAATAATAGTGTTAACCTCCCTCTGGAGTTGATTACTTGGTCTCATCTACCTATTGGGGCAGACAGAATGAAAAAGGCCCTTTGGGCAGATAATGCAAACACTGCAACAAAACAATATCGTCAAGTGATATTAAGGCCACTTTGCAGAAATGGAAAGGAGTATTTTTCAATAGCTTCTGAATGGAAAACACAGAAGCAAAACAATGTGTCATACTCTTCTCCATTTTTTTAGAAAACAGAAAGCTCGGGGAACCAAAGAATCTATGGCTGGCTTTGTACAAAAGTCTGTAACTTGTTTAGGCTAAACATGATGTGTGTATACAGCTGTAGTGGCTTGGAAACCATGGATGATGGCTTAGTGATGTAGAAATTCAGGGACTGAAGTTTGTTCAAGCATTGACTACAAAATAACTATGGTTTAACACAATATGCGTAGACTGTACCACTATTAGCTGTAGTAGTCAGTACCTGTAAACTAAGCAAAAAGGTGTCATTTCCTTCCCTAACACATCCATCGGAACAAATAAAAACATGCACAACAAATGTTAAACCACTTATTCCAACGCATTTACCATCTCCTAGAGCGTGTCCCAAAAATTTGGAGCCTTCCTCAGAACTTTTCTCAATCCCATCCTCCTCTGCCTGTTCTTCTTCCACTTTGTTTTCCGTCCCTGACCGATAAACAATGATTGATTCTGGCCTGGACTCTTTCCTCCTCTTTTTCCTTTTTTCAGTGCTGGCTTCTCCCTCAAAGGTCACAGCCATAGCCACAGCTCCATGTAAGGAGTTGCAAGGAGCCCTCTGCCCCTTGTTCTTGCTCTCCCCAGAAATTTGGCCTTCTGGCCCACAGTTACTCTGAACTCTTTCACTGGGCATCTTGTTGACTTTTTCTGCTATCTTCTAAAATGTTTTCCCTTAGGAGCCAAGAATAATCATTGGAAAAGGGATGTGTTCAGTTCAGCAATACAAACTCCTTTCCAGCCTTGAATGAATTCCGCCCGCTCTGAATCCTAAAAGTGAGAGAAAAAGAGAGAAAATGCTCAGGAAACGTGACCCAGTTATGAATTTAAAATGAGCACCCTTGAGATGAATTTAAATCAGCACCCAAAATTAACACCCTTGCTGGAGTCACACTTATCACACAAAGCCATCTGGCTTTGCATGTTGCATTAAACCAGTTGCTCTGGCTTTGGAATCACATCTGAAGTCCAATGTGTATGTTGATTTGTAGAATATTTGTAAATAGCCTCTAGCGTGGGCTGTTTCAGAAGACTGTGAGATGGGAAAGGAAATTTTATTTCTAAGGAGTCCAGAGAATTTCCTTCCTTCCCACCCTCCCACACCTCAGGTGAATTTAGGTAAGAATGGAACATGGTATTTGTAGTATCTGGGTGAGAGGCTCTCGGAGTATTAGAGGCTATAGAGACTATAGAGAATGGAAAACTTTTTTTTTAAAAAAATCAGAAGTTAACAGCAAATCACTTCTCTAACGCTGCCAAGAAAACTCTATGGTTTGCCCAGTGAAATTCCCAGAAATCAACTTGAGGACATTTTAATCTTCTTTTGGGAAAAATATATTGCAACCCTTCTAAAACCCTTTTTGTCTTGGTAGCTCATAAGAAAAGCACATTGTAACTCTGCACACAAGAATTTAACATTGGACTATTCAATGCAACTGTTCCGGTTATCTGAATAGTGTTTATGAAAATTAGATATGGAGATCATCTTCCTGAAAATTTATTTCACTTCACTATCAAGAAATGTGAAGATTTCATTTGTTCTGAGTTGGGTTAGTCATTGGATCATAAAGCAGCAGGAACTGGGAAGCTGAAAATCATCACACAAAGCATTGACAAGCTTCTTCCATATATTGTAAATATATCTATACCGTGTTTCCCCAGAAATAAGACCCGGTCTTTTATTTTTATTTTTTCCTCCAAAAGAGGCACCAGGTCTTATTGGGGGGGGGGTGTCTTTTCCACAGTCTCATCTTGTGGTGGCAGCACCAACAACCCCGCCCAACTGGCTCCTATCTTCTGCGGCTGAAGGAAATTCCTCTGAAGCTGAGAACAGAGCTATGGATTGACATTGCTATTTAACACCAACCTGGGGCTTTACAAGGGATGCAGTGGCTCAGTGGGTTAGGACGCTGAGCTTGTCAATCAGAAGGTCGGCAGTTTGGCGGGTCGAATCCCGAGTGCCGTGTAGCAGAGTGAGCGCCTGTTACTCATCCCAGCTTCTGCCAACCTAGCAGTTTGAAAGCACGTAAAAATGCAAGTAGAAAAATAGGGACCACTACGGTGGGAAGGTAACAGCATTCCGTGCGCCTTTGGTGTCTAGTCATGCCGGCCACATGACCACAGAGACGTCCTCGGACAAACGCTGGGTCTTCGGCTTTGAAACAGAGATGAGCACCGGCCCTTAGAGTTGGAAACGACTAGCACGCATGTGCGGGGGAACCTTTACCTTTACCTTTACCTGGGGCTTTAAGGCAAATGTGTTTTGCAATCCTCCCTTGGATTATAAATAATTGCCAAAAAATAACAGCAGGGCTTCCCACCACTTGAAAATTTTGACAGAAGGTCTAAAATCAGCTTTATTAAGTTCTTTGGGGGGAAAAATGGGGTGCTGATGGAGAGAATCATTTGAATGGGCAACACAATTCTACCCACTTTTGCCTTATCACCCCTCCTCCTTGCTACCCTCATTTCACTTAAATGCTATTGTTACCTGTGCCCTAGTGAGTGGCATGAATCCACATTGTGTAATTGCTCATGTGGCCATTTTGAAATCGCTGCGTAGGCACACCTCTTTTTCTATATATTTCTGCATAAATCTGTCTCTGA
Source organism: Vipera ursinii (assembly GCF_947247035.1). Taxonomy (NCBI): domain Eukaryota; kingdom Metazoa; phylum Chordata; class Lepidosauria; order Squamata; family Viperidae; genus Vipera; species Vipera ursinii. Next base: position 123,745,564 of record NC_139512.1, read on the forward strand.
GAAAATAAAAGGATTAGGATTTCAAAGAAAGGAATGTGAATGAAGAGATGTTCTGTAACTGCTGTTGAGACAACAGCAGCAGTAGCAGCCTAGTTCACAAACAACAGACAGTAGTCTCTCTATTGCAAAAACCCCAGGGAGTGTTTGCTGTGAAAACAGAGAATTTTTAGAAATTGGGAATTGACTGTTACTATGCAGAATTCTTCCAGCTGGCTTTGTTGAAGTTCTTGCTATTTCTTTAGATGATTTCCTATTGCACAGCACAATCTGCACATATTCTTTATAAGAACCTTGGTAAATTAGAAGTGTGTCAATATACTAAACACAAATGGACATGTTGTAATTGCCCAAAGAAACATTGAGACAATTTGCAATGTAAAAAGAAGGGAGTTACCGTATTTTCCGGCGTATAAGACGACTGGGCGTATAAGACGACCCCCCCAACTTTTGAGATGATTTTCAAGATTTTCATCTTATACGCCGGAAAATCAGCGAGCCCGGGAAGGCACGCCCTCCCCTCTCACTGTGGAGGAAGCAGGGCAGGTTGGTGTCTGGCGGGAGCCGGCAGGGCAGTCCTGCGCACGCGCGCGCTCCCTGGTTCCTAAGGAGTCCTTGGGGAGCCATGGCAGGCGCCTCACGTTCTTCCCTGTTGAAGCAGCATCAGCGGAGCCGTCCAGCATCGGGCGGGAGCTGGCAGGGCAGTCCTGCGCACGCGCGCGCTCCCCGGCTCCTAAAGAGTCCTTGGGGAGCCATGGCAGGCGCCTCACGCTCTTCCCTGTTGAAGCAGCATCAGCGGAGCCGTCCGGCGTTGGGCGGGAGCCGGCAGGGCAGTCCTGCGCACGCGCGCGCTCCCCAGCTGTTGAGCACTCCTTAGCAGCCGGGGAGTGCATGCATGCGCAGGACTGCCCTGCCGGCTCCCGCCCGACGCCGGACGGCTCCGCCGATGCTGCTTCAACAGGGAAGAGCATGAGGCGCCTGCCATGGCTCCCCAAGGACTCCTTAGGAGCCGGCGAGCGCGCGCGTGCGCAGGACTGCCCTGCCGGCTCCCACCAGACGCCAGCCTGCCCTGCTTCCTCCACAGTGAGAGGGGAGGGCGTGCCTTCCCAGGCTCGCTGACTTGCAGCCAAGCTGGAGCCAAAAGGGGCTTTTCCTTCCACCCACCCTTTGGAATAGACGCAAGAGCTCCTGGAGTCTGGCGTTTGCAAGGGGGAGGGGAAGGGGCTGAGAGGCTCTTGAGGGTGGGAAGGGAGAGTCACATTGGAGGGGGGACTGGACTAAGGAGGCTTGAAGTTGCTTTGCAAGAATGGGGGCGCTCGATTGATTTATGTACTATTTTCCGGTGTATAAGACGACTGGGCGTATAAGACGACCCCCCAACTTTTGAGATAATTTTCATGGGTTAAAAAGTCGTCTTATACGCCGGAAAATATGGTACTGTAAGTGATTTCACACAGGAGAACCTGTTTAAACCAGTATCACAATTAATTTCAACAGACGTTCAACATTGGCAGAAAATTTAGAAATAGTAATATTTATTTTTACATGAATTTGCAGATGTCAAACATCTGTCTCCCCAATTCAGCTATTACCAATGAAGACTTAAGCTGTCTTCCCAACCTGATGTCCTCCAGATGTGATGAGGTTCAGCTTCCACAAGTTGGTAATGCTGGGAGGAGAAATCCTAATGCATATGAAAAACCTCACATTGGAAAAGATTGGGTTAAACCATGAATGCCTCAGAGCAGTTTTGGGCGATCTGAGTTTTAGCGTGTTAAGGGTTTCAACATTGGGATGGCAGGAAAACCTTAGAACAGTACAAAAAACCAATTTAAAACAGTTCCAACAATGAGTTTCTAAACACAGCTAGTTTTTTGGAGTTAGTTGGATCCATACTGAATTTATGCTTACAATATATTTATTTGATTGTTTATTTATTTATATTGTATGTTTGTTGTTTTTTTAAATAAGGTGGTGGCCATATCTAATGTTCCTCTCCCTATTTTCCCCACCAACAATAACCCTGTAAGGCAAGTTGAGATGGGAGAGGGTGACTGGACCAAGCTGGAATTAGTACAGACTTCTTGTTTCTAGCCTGGTGTCTTAAACATTAGATCAGATTGGCTGTTATTGTTGAATAAGTGTCGATAAAAACTACATTATAGTTTGGTTAGATGTATGATCCCTACTATATGATATTGAGCAAAATAATACCTCGTAAGCATAATTTGTACCCACAAATCTTGTGAAGTCAGACAAATTTCTTGGAACCCAAAACTGCCTATTGTCAAGATACTAGTACAAAAAATAAATGTTGGTTCCTGGTAACTTCATGGATATGTCCATATTGTGAACTGGGTAACAGTACAGAGGTGATCTGCTGTTGACTTCTGGAATGTTTTTTCAATTTCCCAGTCTAGCTTCTTGCTCTGGAATTTTCATTGAACTACTGATTAGGTCTGATATTGCTTATGTTTTGAGCCAAGCTCAAGTGCGTGGACGCCGCTTCTGGAAGTCTGTTCTGGGCCTTGGAGGCCCGGAGGCTTCCCAGGCTCAGAACAGTGCACCAGAAGTATGTGGATGCTGCTTCCATAAGTCGGTTCTGGGCCTCGGAGACCCGGAGGAGGCCTCCCAGGCCCAGAACGGCCCACTGAAAGTGTGTGGACGGCGCTTTTCCTCTGAAAAAGGAAGCTCTCAACAAAACAAATCAGGAATTTCAAGGACCAGGTTCAGCAGTGTTGCCTTTGAGCAGATGTCAGGGGAAGTAAAATCTTTCATCATTATAGTTCAATCTCTTTGATAATTGGCAAGTCACACTTGAGAAGCATCATCTATGTTGTTGCATCTTTTCCTTAGTTAAGTGATAATAGATCGAGGATGGTTTTTTATTCCATCCTCCAATTATTTTAACCCAGATGCCTCTTCAGTATAATCACATTAATTCACTTAGATTTGGGGACAGGGTTGTGTACTTTTAACATACTGTATAACTCCTGTTCTTTTGCTTCCGATTCTTTTCAACTCACACAAAACACTCTCTTTGCTGCCATCTAGTGGTCATGCAGATTTTTGTATCTAAGCTGACAGCTCTTTATATTCCAGTTGTGGAAATAAATTATAGATTATATTATAGTCATTACATTACATTTGCCATCATTTGCCCATATTTAGCTTTCATACTGCAACCAACATTGTATAGATAAAAAAAGATGAAATATTTTTTTCTATTTTCTTTTAAATTTTATTTTAATTGCATCTAAAAAAGAAGGGAAAAAAATCACAGAAATACACATCTTTCAAGTACTAAGCAAAATTAGCTTGACACACATATCTAGACCTTATTCAATTATTCAAATTTAAATGAGCATAATAATAGGAAAGAAATGGAAAATTGAACTTATATAATTCAAATCTATAAATAGTCTACATTTAGTAGTATTAACGGTAAGATAAATCCCACTTCAATAGAAGTCAAGAGACAGTACCATTATGCTGGTTTGCATCAGACAAAGCAACAGAACTACTTTAGAAAGTAAGTGCCATTAAGCTCCCTAAGACCACACTTGGATGAATCAAACTGTGGTTAACTCAACAAGCTTCCATTCAGATGAAGCTTTGGCAAGATGACTAAGAATTCGTACTGCAATTTGTCAATCAGGCTAGCAGACAATGTGTTTAAGTCTGTTCAATGTAGTTGAATGCACTCTTTTAAAATACATTTATTCAACAGAATAAGACTTTTTCCTCAGAATAAACTTTAAGGCTATGAATGTGTCAGATTAATTTATACAGCTATTGGAGGGCATCATCAGTACTGATTTATTACTACATTGAAAAATCTACACTGTTCAGTAAAACCTCAGTAAAATTCAGTAAAAGAATTTCAGAGGATATATTGTTTGAAAATATAACAGAGGTTCCACTCTACTCCAGAGTCTATAAGAAAGAGAGGATTAATTCACTAGCCCATGCCAGTCATGATGAATCTAAAGATTGTACTCAATGATTTTAAAAATGACCCATGCTGTATAAAATGTTATTATTTTTGCATACTGAACTATTTACATTTTACATGAGCAGCAGCTACTGTATATCTGAATAACATTTAGCCTAAAGCAGACAAGGTGGTTGCCAGAATCAAGTATTTGTCCATATAACTATTCTATGCCTGGATTCATACAACACCTAGCTCCAAGTAGCCAACCACAGCCTAGCCTATCAAATTGGGTAAATTTATTTTATTTTATGTATTGCCCTTACTATTTTGACACAGAAGGCAGCTAACATACTTAATACACCTTTTTCCTATTTTCCCCACAACAATTACCCCTGTGTGGTAGGCTGGGCTGAGAGAATGACTGGCCCAAAGTCACCCAGTTGGCTTTCATGCTAAGGAAGGCCTAGAACTCAATGTCTCCTGGTTTCCAGGCCAGCATCTTAACCACTGCATCAAATTGGCTCTCCATGTGGATTAATGCCACCCATGTGGCTAGTATATGGTACAATGTGTCATGAAAATCCAGACAAGTTGGCTAATTGAGTAAAGCACAATTCAATCAATCATGGGTAAACAAACGACACAAATATAGTTTATATGTGCTACCATGTGTAGTGGATAGTTGGCATAATAGCTGTTAATAGCTTGGGTGTATATACTACTGGTATGCTAAGCAGCCTATATTTTGCCTTTGGCTGCAAAAAGTGTGATTTGTAAGGAGCAGGGAATCTAAGAATAAACAGCTGATTAGACTCATAGCTAACTAGAAGCAAAGACTGCTGATCTCTTCCTCACTGTTTTCCTTTCTGTCTATGACTTTGCCTGATACAACCAAAAGGAAAGGCAATTAGAGCTTCCTTTCTCTCCTAGGAATCTTGACCACAATCATTAGTTTTTTCTTCAGTAGGAATTCAGAAATTTATAAGCAAGATCATGGGCTGGTGGGGGGGGAGCCTTTTGCTTTTGTCTTCCTCACACTGTTCAAGACTATAAAGGAGGAACGAAATTGGAATGCCACTGGTATTGCAGGAATGAACACATAACTGAGGTTTCCATATTAGTAACTGGCGGGGTCCTTCAGGCTGAAATAATTAAGCAGTGAATTGGCTAGCTCCTATGTCAAAGGGTATTTATATTTTAAAAAATAGATTCTGAGGGGAGTATTCCCATACTTTCTGGCTTTTTAATTGTATATTGCTTTATATGTCTATTTATGTACATGAAATTTCAGTATGCTTATTTCCAGGTAAGGCAACATTGTGTGATTTAGGCTCATGGGAGTGAGCAACGGCCAACCGTTGCCTCTTCTACTATGCAAACAGGTCCTGCCCATTCTGTCCCAGGTAGTACCTACCTAGGTATCTTGCTTTACACAGGAACGGTTCATGGTAAGCACTGGTAAACTTCATGCATCTTCAAAGCTAAAGGCTAATGCCTAGAAGAACATTAGAATTCATTGACTTTTCTTTCATCTTAAAGCACAGCAAGTAACTCCCAATTGCTTATTTATCAACAACTTCAGAAATCAGAAGACATCAGGAAGAGCAGTTATGACTAAGTTGATGCCATTAACATTTTTCTTCCCTATTAAGATCTCAAAATATTTAAACACATGTCCAAGATTCTCCATATGAAAGAAAAATAGTAGCTATTAACCTTTGCTGCAGGAGGCTGTGAATAAAAGCGGGGTGGAGGGAGAGGAATTCTTCCCAACACCATATGGTGTAGTCTTTAACGAGTTGGACGTGGATTGAAGAAAAAAAAATCTAGATTTTCAGCCCACTTAATGACTTTAGGCTAGTCACTATCTCTCAGGGCAACTTCACAGGCTGTTGTGAAGAGACCACTATATTGTTTTGAGCTCAGTAAGGTGGACATACAATTGTGGGAGAGAAAACATTATAGACCCCCAAACTTGTAAAAGGATATTCGTCTGATTTCGGATAGACCCATGGAATCCCAATGATTTCTTTTTTAAAACTGCTGACACACACACACTCAACATTGCTTCAAAACAATTCCACCAGAATTGTATCTGAAAGGTCAGCCTGTCTAACCTGACTCCCTTAGAAAAAAGAAAAAAGGAACGATTATGCTATCATTTCCAGAAAGCCAAAACCTTACAATCCGAGGGCACTAAAGCAGTTTGGGTCAAAATGTCTTTTGGAGGAGACAAAGTTAAAGAAGTGAGGGGAAGTATGTCTTAAAGCAAATAATCCAGCCAGAGTTGCTCCGACTAGCTTCTGTAGGCTTTGCGGACCGCGGACAGGTGGGAGATTCCCGGTTTTCCACTGCTTTCATAGGCTTACACAGGGAAGGATGGCGAAGTCGCATGGAAAAGTCCCAATTCTCTTAAATCAAACCCACCCTTACCTGTTCCTGCAAGATTAACGAGGCCTGCAGAAAGCCGATAAATTGCACCACTTGGGAGGGCATCCAGACCGCCGAGGACAGAGGATGCTTTTGTTCCTCCGCCTCTTCGTGGGAAAGGAGCGCCGTCCCTGCCCCTGAACCGCTCCTTCCTTCCTTCCTTCCTTCTCCTCCGAGTGGGTCAAGGTGGTTCGGAAAGGCGAAGGACCTCTCCTCCCTTCGCATCTGAAATAAGCTCCTCCGAAACAGATCGGGAGGGTGAGATGCCAGATCGGGCGCTCCCGGCTTCGAGTGGCTCTCCCTGCCTTAAAAGGAACGGGCTTTGCGTCGTTTTGCCGGGAGCGAAATCCAAAGCAGGGGGGCGAAATAGATGATCTACTGCCCCATCGCCATTCTCTTCCACTTCTTTGTGATATTAGTGTGTGTGTGTGTGAGAGAGATCTTGTTCAGGGATCGCGAATTGTACAGAATAGAATGGGTGGGAAGGGTGGGGAGGGGAATCTACCCTCCCTGCCTTCCACTTCCCAGTCTCTAGTAGGGAGAGAAGGAGCCAGGCGGAGACAGACCTTTTGTGCTGCGAGGGAAAACGAGAGGGGAAAGAATGATAAATTGTGTACTTGAGAAACACCCCCCCCTCTTTCCCTCCCTCTCGTGCAACGAAAGATGCAATCCCGTTCGCGTGCCATTAGCTTGCATTGAGCAAGAGACGCCGCCCCCCCCCCCCCACAAACACACACCCCACCACTACGTCCGCCCCTCCTCCGCAAGCGGGTGGGCGTGGCTGGGAGAAGGCTGCTACAGCGCGCTATTCCGGATTTCGAAAGAGAAGGGAAAAGGGGGCGGAGCGGCTCAAGACGGGTTGGTCACGTGTCCCGGGGCGCTCGTAGAGGGACCAAAGTACGGCCGAGAGCTGTCAAGATGGCGGCGGCGACTACCAACGGCAGCGTCTACAGGGGGATTCTGGCGGCTGGCGTCTTTCGCAATCACGTGGCCATCGTGACGGGCGGGGGCACGGGCATCGGCAAGGCCATCGCCGCTGAGCTGCTGCATCTCGGTGGGCGAAGGGTCTCCGAAAGGCGAGAGCTCAGTCTCTGGGAGCGGGTTTGTCTCCTCCTCCTCTGGGGGAATGGGAGAGATGGAGAAGGATCGAAGGGCTTCTCTGTGTGCCATTGATTGTAGCTTTATGACTTTTGACAAGAGTGACTGGAGTTCAGTAGAGGCAGGTATCCTTCTCTTAGAAGTTGGGTGTCAGGGACTGATTTCGTAAAAAGTTGTTACTATTAAGTTACTAGAGCAGATCCAGAGATTTATCTGAAGGGAAGGAAACGGGCTAGGCTAGGAGGAAGAAAAAGTTTGATTTTCTTCAGATTGTTTGGGTATTAGCTCCCTATAGCCCCAATTAGGGTTGTCGCTGAGATTATGGGACATATAGTCCAAAGCTTTTGGAAGCCCTCATATTTCCCACCGTAGTTTATCCCTTTATAGGTTGATGAATACAGGTAGTTCTCGACCTACGACCACAAACTCAGCCCAAAATTTGTGAGTTTTGCCTCATTTCATGACTTTTCTTATCACAGTTGTGAATCACTGCAGCTGTTGTTAGTAACAGGGTTGTTAGGTGAATCTGGCTTCCCCTTTGACTTTGCTTGTCGGAAGGTCGCAAAAGGTGATCACATGACCCCAGGACAATGCAACCGTCATAAATGTGAGTCAGTTGCCAAGTGTCTGAATTTTGATCACGTGATCTGATCATGTGCTGCTGCAATGGTCGCAAGTGTGAAAAACAGTCATGAGTCCTTTTTCCCCCCAGTGCCGTTGTAAATTGATGTCTACCTGTTTCAGGAGGAATCCTTTTGAAGAGGGCTCGGAATGAGAGAAAAAGAATCTGCAGGAAGCATAATTTAATGAGAAAGTGACCATATATTAATGGTGCATAACTGAAGGACATATTGTAGGCTTTAAAGAAAATGGAAGAAAGCATTTTAAGAAATGCCTTCGATTCTGGTTCTCTTCCTCTCCACTTGCTCAATCTATAAAACATTAAACTTGTTTAGATTTCCTACTGTATAAGCTTATGATGCAATGTGACATAATAATTATGTGGCAGTTTTATCAAAAGATGGCATTCTGCTCTATTTCTGTAAAATAAATGTTCTTATTTGGAAAGCATGTGTGGACTCTTCTCAAGTATACTCTTTCTTGCTTTCACAAATAAACCACAGTTGGTTGGGTTCATTCAATATGCTAAACTGATATTAGACAAACTAATCAGTGACTTAGTTGGGTTTGGATTTATGATGAGCATTACTTTCACACTGTTCGAACTACTGACAAATAGATCAGGGTAAAGTTTAGGCATGCTCATCTTTCTGCTTAGTTGACACTGACAGGTTTTTCCTGCACATCCAGCTCAACCTGGGGAGGGAATTCTTTGCTGGAATCTGTGACTGACCTTTAGTATTTTGGATAATTAATATCTATACGATTATGAGAACTAAGTGATGCAACTTGTCACATTCCTGAGCAGACTTGCAACTGTTAATGTTTTTTTGGGAAACAATAATGTAAAAACTAAGTCCTAAGTCCTTGTATTTTTTTTCTTCTTTAAGAAGAAGAATAACAGTTGAAAGGGACCTTGGAAGTCTTCCAGTCCAAACTCCTGCTCAAGCAGGACACCTTGTATCATTTTAGACAAATAGCTGTCTAGTCTCTTCTTAAAAGCTATCAGTAATGGACCATCTTCAGTTTCTGAAGGCGAACCATTCCACTGGATGATTGTTCTTAAAAGGTAAAGGTAAAGGTTCCCCCGCACATGCGTGCTAGTCGTTTCCAACTCTAGGGGCCAGTGCTCATCTCCGTTTCAAAGCCGAAGAGCCAGCGCTTGTCCGAGGGCGTCTCCATGGTCATGTGGCCGGCATGACTAGATGCCAAAGGTGCACGGAACGCTGTTACCTTCCCACCGTAGTGGTCCCTATTTTTCTACTTGCATTTTTACGTGCTTTTGAACTGCTAGGTTGGCAGAAGCTGGGACGAGTAACGCGCTCACTCTGTTACGCGGCACTCGGGATTCGAACTGCCAAACTGCTGACCATCTGGTCAAGCTCAGCGTCCCAACCCACTGAGCTACCGCGTCCCTTATTGATTGTTCTTACTATCAGGAAATTTATCCTTAGTTCTAGATTGCTTCTCTCCCTAGTTATTTTCCATCCATTGCTTCTAGTCCTGCCTTCAGCTGCTATGGAGAATAGACTGACCTCCTCTTCCTTGTGGCAGCCCCTCAAATATTGGAACCCTGCTGTCATCACCCAAATCCTTCTTTTCACTAGACTAGGCTTACCCAGTTCCTGCAACTGATCGTATGTTTTATTCTCCAGCCGCCTAATCATCTTTGTTGCTCTTCTCTGCACTCTCTTCAGAATCTCAACATCCTTTGTATATTGTGACCAAAACTGAATGCAATATTCCAAGTGTGGTCTTGCTAATGTATTATAAAGCGGTAGTAACATGTCTCATAATCTTGATTCTCTCAGTTAATGGAGCCTAGGATTACATTGGCTTTTTTGGTGGTTGCAGCACACTGCTGACTCTTATTTAAATGACTGTCCATTAGGACTCCCAGATCCGTCTTGCAGTTACTGCTATTGAGCCATGTTTCACCTAATCTTTATCTGTACAGTACGTTTTTCTTGCCTAAGTATAAAACCTTACTTTTTCTCTGCATTGAATTTCATTTTGTTAGACAGGAACAAGTTTTCAGTCTGTCGAGATCCATTGGGATCTTGAGTGTATCTTCTGATGTGTTGGCTATTCGGACAGAACAGGTAGGGTATTCACCTAGTGTCCTATAAAATAATTATATAAAATCATTTTTTGATTAATTAGTTCTTCTTTACTAGCTCAAAAACTAATACAGCCCCTCCCTTCATTGCTTGTGATTCTGAGGTTTTATGCCTTGTGTGATTGCTTAGTTCTTGAAACTGGCTCGTATTAATGTCTTGATTTCTGGACCAGGGGATTTTACTTTTCTTTAGAAGTGCTACAAGACCTTCTCAGTCTTCAGTGCTGAGATAGACATCTTTGAATGTGTTCATCTATAAAATATGTATTTGATGTTTATGGAGTATATTTTCTGAGGCTATATTCATGTGAAACAGTGAACTATAAATTAGCCACTGACACTTCCGGTTGGGATTCCGTGGTGACGCAGATGTTGGAAGATGGGCTCCATCTTTTGTGTCTGGTTTTGCCCTGCTGGGGGATCCTGGAAAAGGTCAAAAGTCACCCCATAGAGGCGGCAAGCAAGGAGAGGACTCTTGTGGATCGCGGGGAGGTGGCAGCCCCCCCGTTTGATCCAAGGAGGTCTTCCAAACCGGAGGGGGAAAGAATGGCTGCATCTGTGTAGCCAATCCGAAGTTGAGACTACGGAAGTCAACAAGCACTACCAAGCAACTTTACAGCAACATGGATGAAACTGGGTGAGACTTGATCCTTTCTTTATGATTTTGAAAGTCCTGAAAGTCTACCCAAAACACTCCCCCCCCGATGAAAGAGGGAAAGGGAATTTCTGCCCCACTCCCTCAGAAAAGAAAGGCGGTGAATTAATACTTGGAGATACTGGCGAAACCTATAAGACTTATCTGTACCGTAGTTTCCGGCGTATAAGATGACTTTTTAACCCATGAAAATCTTCTCAAAAGTCAGGGGTCGTCTTATACGCCGGGTGCTGAAACTTTAGGGACAGGGCTGGCTGGAAAACCTGGAGCGGATCTTCCATTTAGTCTGCGCAGGGAAAGCGGGACCAATTTGAGAAGAAGCTGCAGTCTGTGATTTTTTACAGGCTGGGGTCTGGGCGTCTTTCCTTCTAAAGTTGAAGAGCAGCTATAGTCTATCCCAACTTGAAAGGCAGGTGGGGAATGCCGCAGCCAGAGCAGCTGCTTAGCTCTAAGGACACATTTGACTCAGGAACTGGGTGGGCTGGCAGGAAAACCTGGAGCGGATCTCCCATTTGGTCTTTATTTTTTAAATCCCATTTATATCCCGCCCTTCTCCGAAGACTCAGGGCGGCTTACAATTTAAAGCACAAATCAATGTGCTTAGCAATAGCCTTCATTCTATGTATATGCCTGCTTATTAGAGCTTTCACCCCCCCCCCCACAAGCAGCATTATTACAAAGTCAGCTTATTGCTCCCAACAATCTGGGTCCTCATTTTACCTACCTCGGAAGGATGGAAGGCTGAGTCAACCTTGAGCCTGGTGGGATGTGAACCTGCACTAATTGCAGGCAGCTGGTGTTACTTAAGGCTCTGCGCAGGGAAAGCTTTAGAGTGAATTAGGAAAAGTGAAAAAGTGAATTAGGAAAATAGGAAATGGTTGCTGGAATTGGGTATGTGTAGTTTAATGAAGAGAAGGACAAGGGGTGACATGATAGCAGTGATCCAATATCTCAGGGGCTGCCACAAAGAAGAGGGAGCCAAGCTATTCTCCAAAGCACCTGAAAGCAGGACAAGAAGCAATGGATAGAAACTAGTCAAGGAGAGAAGCAACCTAGAATTAAGGAGAAACTTCCTGACAGTTAGAACAATTAACCAGTGGAACAACCTGCCTCCAGAAGTGGTGAATGCTCCAACACTGGAAGTTTTTAAGAAGAGACTGGACAGCCATTTGTCTGAAATGGTATAGGGTTTACTGCCTTAGCAGGGGGTTGGACTAAATGACCTCCAAGGTCCCTTCCAACTTATTATTATTATTATTATTATTATTATTATTATTATTATTATTATTATTATTAAGTTTAATCCACTTGCACTGTTTTATGTTTACATATTTGATGACAAACAGCCTTATGTTTATAAGTGACAGTTTTCCTACTAAGTACCTGCATGTCTTAAGCATTTGAATTAAAATTGCCATATTAAAATCAAATTGATGTTTTTTAATTTTTATTTGGTGTGCGTTGGAAGAGGGGTAGTCTTATACGGCGAGTATAGCCCAAACCCTATAATTTAACAGGAAATATAGGGGGTCATCTTATACGCCCAGTCGTCTTATATGCCGGAAAATACGGTACTTATAAAAATAAAATAAATAAAATGGATGTTTCATACTCAGCATTAAATAGTAAAACATCATCTTTAACATCTATTCCCAGCAGCCTTAACTTGCCATATTACCGAGAAAATACTGATGAAACACAGAAAAAAAAATTCTCTCCATGCTGAAATTAAGACAAAAAAAACAATTATTCTACCTTGTGAACAGGTCACTAATAACACAAAGGAGATAAAAGAACAATTTTCTAACTCAAATCTACAAACTCAGAATACAACTACAGAGAAGGAGCCAGCGACCCAGAAAATAGAAGGAAAACTAGAGAATGCTGACACAAATATTGAAGATCTAAAGGAGGAAACAAATGACCAGACTCAGATAAATGAAAACTCAGAAGATATAATGATAATATTGGAAACGGAACAGATATTTTATAAACCAAGGTTTCAGAACATACTGGATGACAAGGAAGGAGAGGATGGAATGGAAGATAAAGTCGTTAATAGAACTGTGGGGAACCAGAAAAGGAGGGAGGCGGTTTAATGAATATCAATGGGCTAGCTCTTCCAAAAACATTTTGGAAATTGTTTCTCTTGTTCCAAATAATATATATATCAAAACAGAGGAAGAATTATTTGATGATCCAAATGCACTGACTTGAAAAGTTAGTTGGCAAAGAAAGAAAGGTAGAGCAAGACTGAAGGAAACAGAAGCTTTGACCTGTTAGAGGGGATGCTATATTACTGATTAGAGGTTTGAATATGGTCAAGAATAGATTGTTAGAAATAGAAGTATTAATATAACTAGATAGGATTTGTAATCAGAATGTTATTTCTTTGTATGAAATGGGAAATAAGAATATGCTAAGAGCTTTGAATAATGGATTCTTTTGGTTGCCCAAATACAACTTGTTTTGAAATTATAAATGATTGGGATACTTTGAACATGGATGGGAAACTTAAACTGAAAAAAAGCAAAAAAAGGATATGGATTAAATATGTGAAAATTTCAGTCTTCAAACACTCAGCTAAGGCACTGATGACATTCCCAGGAGTAGAGATACTGTATATAATTGGCAATGGATGAACTTATCATTGTTGTTCAGATCTTAAAGACTTTTAGACGGAGTGAGCCCTCTTTTTAAAAAAAATTTGGGGCACTCTGATAGCTTTTATCTCTGCACTATCTGTTAAATAAGATAAATTTATTTCTCTAAAAATAACAAAATTTTGCTACAATATATGTAAGCTTCTTCCACAAATGGCTGCTAATAGTTCTTGTTTCTAGGGGATAGTTTTCTGTTATTTATTTTATTATTTTCTTTTTATTGGTCAATTCCCAAACAAAATGTCTGTCTGTCTGCTTTAAGACAAGATATGATTCTTTGGCTCATAAGATTTTGCTATTTCTTATTTGAACTAATACATTAGTCAAATTCCTCTATTGACCTAGGACATTATTGAAAGATGTTTGTTCAGTCTGTAAATGAAAACTAGTGCAGAAAATTGTGAATTCTGTGAAGTGAAACTCTTTGAAGACTCTCTGAAAAGTTAGATGGGAGCAAGTTCAGTCACGGGACAGAACCTTGGCTCAAGGAACATTAAATTTCATTTGCATGAATAGACTTTGAAGATACACAGGCTGATGCGATTTACTGTAGGAAAGCTAAAAAGCCACTGTGGAAGGATTTATCAAATGCAAGCCCGGTTTATAATGAAATCAAAGTTCAAATTCTTGCCCTGTTTTCTCTAAACATTATGTTTAAAGGGCTTGAAGTTACTCATTTTTGTGGGAGGGATAATTTTGACTGCTTCTTACTTTGATAATTGACTTGCCTTGTTTCAGGCTGTTTGTTTGTGATGCTCTAAGAACTAGCCCCAGTACTAGGAAGGGAGTGCACACAGTTTATAAACTACCGTAAATGTCAGGTTAGAATAAGCACAATTTTCATGTTTTCTTTGTAGGTTTAGCAGTAATCTCTTAATAGTCCAGAAAGTGATACTGAAGTGATGATTAGCTCAGATTTAATACTTCAGCAAGAGATGTGGTTTAATCTGTGTACAACTTGTACTAGTATTGAAATACCTCTTCTTTTGTTTTGTAGGTAGTAATGTAGTGATTGCCTCTCGTAAACTTGACAGATTAAAAGCTGCGGCGGCAGAGTTAGCTGCTGAAATTCCCTCCACCAGTTCTGCCCAGGTGACTCCTATACAATGCAACATTCGCAAAGAAGAAGAGGTAAAAATGTAAATAGTCTTCTGTATTTGACTAGTGTATTGTTCCCTGGGTTATTGTTTTCATTATTACAATGGGAAAAAAAGTTTTCATCCCAATATTGAAAGATTAACAAAGAAATGATCTAAATACTAGTTCTTCTGCCGGAAATGGCAAACATTGCTGTTTCCAGTTGATTTTTATATGAATTAGGAGGGTGTGTTCAGGTGCTTTGTAAACTCTCTACATTTTATTAAATATTTTTTAAAAATCCTATGTGCTTTGTGGATAACATCCATCTTTAACAATGCTGAAATTTGAAAGATATTAAAACAATGATCAAAGTAATCATGTGGTTTCCTGCTTTAGGTGAAGTTTCATTTACTGAGAAAGGAAATGAAATTATAATTGGACAATTGCTTTGATTTTAGAAAAGGAAAAAAAAACATTTTGGCTCAATGCTATAGTTGTAGCATTTGTACTGCTGATACAGGTAGTCGTCAACTTATAATTCATTTAATGACCATTTGAATTTATACCAGCACTGAAAAAAATAGCTTATGACCATTTTTCACATTTACAACCACTGCAGCATCCCATGGTGGCGCAACGGTTAGTCGGCTAATTCTGCTGACTGCCAGCAGTTTGATCCTGACCAGCTCAAGGTTGACTCAGCCTTCCATCCTTCCGGGTTTGGTAAAATGTGCATCTAGATTGTTGGGGGGGCAATATGCTGACACTGTAAGCTGCTTAAAGAGGGCTGTAAAGCACTGTGAAGTGGTATTAAGTCTAAGTGCCATTGCTATTGCTATCCTCATGGTCATGTGATCAAAATTTGGACACTTGGCAAATGGCATATATTTATGACGGCTTCAGTGTCCCAGATCATGTGATCATCTTTTGAGACAGTTAATGGGGGAGTGAAATTCACTTAACCACTGTGTTTCTACCTGCACTGATTCATTTAAGAATTGTAGCAAAAAGGTCATAAAATGGGGCAAACCTCATGTAACAACTGCCTTGGAAAATTTGGGCTCAGTTATGTTCACAAATCGAGGATTACCTGTATTTAGCTTTTATTGTATGTAGTTTTTTTTTAAAAAAAAATTGTGTTGTTTACTTCTTTCAGTGCCGCACGTTGGAAGGAAATATACAGGACATAGTAAATAATTAAAAATCAATATAAAGAATTCTAAGAAGGCAGACCAGTGAAATTCATTGTGCCCTTTTCCTATTGGCTTGTTTCTCTACCATTGCTTTCCACTTTCTGTTTCCAACCTGCCATATTGCATGGAACAGTGATTCCTTCCAGTCTCAACCTCCCCATTACAAAAATATTTTTGCCCCTTTTAGGGCTGGGTGATAGTCTCTTTTGCATAGTCTATAGACGTTGTTAATGTCTATATGTCTATTAATGGCTGATTTGTCAGAGTTCTGGGTTTCTAAAAATTCCCTGGCATTTTTGGACTTGGACTTAGTCCAGGATGGTCACATTTTCCCAATTGAAACTATGGTTAAATCTATTATGACTTTTCTCTTCTGGGAAATGATAGCACTTATTGCAGTGAATAAGAATATTGATTATTATTTGTTTTTCACATTTATGACCGTTGCAGCATCCCCATGGTCACATGATCAAAATTCAGATACTTGGCAATTGACTCCTATTTATGATGGCTGTGGTATCCCAGGGTCATGTGATCACTTTTCTGACCTTCTGACAAGCAAAGTCAATGGGAAAGCCAGATTCACTTAATAAACATGTTACTAACTTAACAATTGCAGTAATTTACTTTACAACTGTGGCAAGAATGGTTGTAAAATGGAGCAAAACTCACTTAACTGTCTCGCTTAGCAACATAAATTTTGGGCTCAATTGTGGTCATAATTGGAGGATTGCCTGTATATGCAAGCAATACTGAATTATTTGAATAAGTAATCTGCCTCAGTATAAGGCTTTTGCCTAGACTTCAACCATATGCTACTTTCAGCTTTACTATACAATTTTAAATATATGTTGTGATCTGTAGCCTGAACTTCCTGTCTAGTGCATGGCAGAGCTGTTAAATGAACAAACTGAGTATTAGGTGGGAAATGACAAAAAAGTTAATTGATCCTAATTTAGGACAAGGTGTATCCCAAAGAGTCAAACAGAAAATGAACTATCAGTTGAACAGAACCCAAACAAGAATCTATTGAGCCAAGAATCAATTCCAGTAAAGATGAATATGTTAAAAATAACTTTTTAAATGATAGTTTCACTAAATTCAAACACCACATTATAACACATTTTGCTCCATGTGTTTTGGCATCTTATGGTGTTATTGGTAAATAATTATAAATTATGGCTTAGCACAATATCAAAATCCACTTTTACCTAAGATTGCCCAATACTTTAAATCATGCTTAGTTTAACTGATTTTCTAAATTAGTGCAGTTTGCTAGCTTGTATGCTATGATTTAAAGATCACAGAATTTTACATAGCATTCTAAATGTCATGGTTCCGACAGACAGAGACAAATAAAGCAGAACTGGAGGCTTGCAAGTTCCTCAAAGAACAAGTTTATTGATACAAAGTATCGGCACGTCAAAAGTTAAACCAAGTCTGAATTGATACGTAACAATCCCCAGTACAAAGTTAAGAAATCCCACTTTTAAAGCTATGCAAGCTGCCCAGTACAACTTCTTGGTGGGCTTTTCACAAAACGCCCAGCCTGCAGTCCCAGGAGCAGCCGATGACCTTGGTTCCCACGGGAGAAAGTCTGTTTTGTCTAGTGTAGCACCTGCTAAACCCCCCTCCCTCCATGCTATGTGTCAACTGAAAATGAGTAGGGAAAATGGCAGCAGCCACGCTCATTTTCAAAGTTGACACTAACGCAAATCACTGTTTCCAAGAACAAGGAGCACAAAACCTGAGAGTAGAATATTACAGTTGAATGCACTTTAATCAGAAAAATTGGCCCATGTGTTTAACTTCTGTGACAGAATCAGAAAAGGGAGTCTCGGTTTCCTGAAAATGTAGCTACAAAGATGTCTCCCTTAAGGGACTAAGATAACATTATCGGTCTGAAAGGGATCAATGTCCCTTTTTTGAAATTCTTTTTTATACAGTTTAAAATACCTTATTTTTCATATGTCTACATTTGTCAGCAGCTTTGTTTCTCTGACTAATCTGTTACAGCAGATTCAAATAAACCACCTAGGGGAAAACTTGTTGAATGCTGAGTTTTAATCTCTATCCACAAGGGCATCCTTGCCTGCTAATAAAGCTTTCCCATCATTGTGCTATAAATAATTCTGCTTGTTTGGCGCACAGCTTCCAAGTACAGCACTGTCTGCCAGCTTTCCTTTGTTAAGAATACACCATTACAAACTGTGACTTTTAGTCCAATAGTTCTACATCCAGTAAACTGCTACATATATAAATTGTTATATTCTAACTGTGACTGGGCTTGATCATCTTTTCCAGGAAAGGAAACATCATGTTACCAGATGTCATGTGGGAACATATTTGCTTTGTAGAGACTTGTTCTGAAATATGCAACTTAAAATTAATAAAATGACACTTAATAAAACTTAATAAAAGTTAATAAAAAATAAAATGACAGGACCAATGGTTGTTTTTTTTAAAAAAAATTCCATTTATTTCCCGCCCTTCTCCGAAGACTCAGGGCGGCTTACAAGCTTAGCAGTAGCCTTCATTCTATGTATATGCCTGCTTATTAGGGCTTTCACACCCCCCCCAAGCGGCATTATTACAAAGTCAGCTTAATTGCCCCCAACAATCTGGGTCCTCATTTTACCTACCTCGGAAGGATGGAAGGCTGAGTCAACCTTGAGCCTGGTGGGATGCGAACCTGCACTAATTGCAGGCAGCTGGTGTCACTTAAGGAGGCATTAGCCCACTGCTCCACCAAGGCTCTTTTGAAACCACTGTCATTGGTTCCCATTCAAAGAGGTTTTCTTTATTTTTATTTATTTATTTATTTAAGTTGGAAGGGACCTTGGAGGTCTTCTAGTCCAACCCCCTGCTCAGGCAGAAAACCCTATATTATTTCAGACAAATAGCTGTCCAGACTCTTCTTAAAAACTTCCAGTGTTGGAGCATTCACCACTTCTGGAGGCAGGTTGTTTCACTGGTTAGTTGTTCTAACTGTCAGGAAGTTTCTCCATAGTTCTAGGTTGCTTCTCTCCTTGCTTAGTTTCCATCCATTGCTTCTTGTCTTGCCTTCAGGTGCTTTGGAGAATAGCTTGACTCCCTCTTCTTTGTGGCGGCCCCTGAGATATTGGAACACTGCTATCATGTCCCCCCTCGTCCTTCTCTTCATTAGACTAGACCACGGGTTGGCCTTCCTTCCTTCCTTCCTTCCTTCCTTCCTTCCTTCCTTCCTTCCTTCCTTCCTTCCTTCTTCTTCCTTTTTCTTTCTTTCTTCCTTCTCTCTCTCTCTCTCTCTCTCTCTCTCTCTCTCTTTATTTATTTCAAATAGCTCAAGACAGTTGTGTTAGGGACCCTTGACTATAGTTTTTATTTTTTTCTATCTATCTGTGTCTCTATCTTCAGCATTCATTCATTCATTCATTTAACAAATAACTCAAGATGGCGAGCATATCCAACATATCTTCCTCCTATTTTCCCCACAATAACAATCATGTGAGGTAGGTTGGGCTGAAAGAGAGTGACTGGCTCAAAGTCATCCAGCTGGCTTTCATGGCTAAGATGGGATCTTAATAAGTATATGAGTTTTATAGGTAATAATATTTGCTTTCTTTATACATTATGTTTAAGAGTAAACTCTCAGTAAACTCAGTAAACTCAGTAAATCCTTCTGCAGTAAGACTGTAGCCAAATCACTACATAACTTTTGTCATTGTGATGAAATCTTGGGTTGTTGTGGAATTCCCTTGTTATAGAATATTCTCTATGTGATATTTAACTGCCATATCATGATTTCTAACAGTAGTCAAAACTATTTTGTATAAAGGTTTTTCTATTAAAGAAATACCACACTTATGTAAGTTTATAGATAGATACTATACTAGATCTTAGCCAAAAAGCCAGGTAATGATTTTATTGCTGGACAGAAATCTGCATATGGAACATCAGCCTTACTACTCCAATTTCTTTTTCCTTGTAGGTAGAGGCACTGGTGAAATCAACATTAGATCTTCACGGTAGGATAGATTTTTTGGTCAACAATGGAGGAGGGCAGTTTGTTAGCCCATTTGAACTAATAAGTGCAAAAGGCTGGAATGCTGTTATTGAAACCAACTTGACTGGAACTTTCTATTGCTGTAAAGCAGGTGATTGCTTACTATAAATTGAAGTTTTGTTTATAAAGTAATTTGAAGCACTCGTTACTTTGCATTTCTCATTTTCAGGCCTTGATATATATATATTTTCACATTTAGCCTTATATATTCACAGTTTGGATATGATTTATTTGTCCATGTCATCACATTGTTTCTTTTTTTGAATCAACAAAAATACTCTTTTGAGTCCTTTGCACATTTTTTAGGTTGTTAAAGGCTAATCTTTTTTAAAAGAAACATTACTTTTGAATTCCATTATTCCACAAATTCTACTCCATTTATACAGTGAGGTAAACCTTAATTTGCTTAATTACTGTTTGTTATATAAGTCAAAACAAGATATGTAGGAATCAGCCATTATGGTTTATTGTGGTATATGTTTTGTTATCTGCATTTAGATTTTACACATTTGTAAATTTCAATAACTCACCAAAATAGTTAACAGTATTAATAATACTGGAATATAATTGTTTCATTTTATTTGGAGTGACTCAGTGCTAGAGTGCCTGCTATGATAGTGGTGATTGCTTAGTGTCTGACATCTCTAGGTAAAGCTGAACAAATCATTAAATGATGCTGCCAACTGGGATAGTAGTCTAGATGCCAGTAGCTGGAGTAGCCTATAGTTTGTTTTCAGAATTGGTAGATGAGATGTCATTGTTGTCAGCCATTCAGTCATGTCCGACCCTTGGCCACTCTATGGATCAGCACTCTCTATGCCCCTCTGTCTCGCATTGCCTCCTTCAGATCCACCATGATCATCCCAGTGTCATCCTTTCTCGAGTCCAGTCAGCGGGTACTAGGATGTCTCCTTCTCCTTTTTCCGCTGATCATTCCCAGCATGATTGATTTTTCAAATGAGTCAGCTCACATGACATGACCGAAGAATGACAACTCCTGTTTGGTGATCTTGGCTTCAAGTGATATTTTAGGTGAGGTTCATTCTAGGACTTCTTTGTTTGTTCTTTTTGTAATCCATGGGATGCGTAATAGTCACCTCCAGAACCATAGTTCAAAGGTATCCACCCTTTTCCTATCTGCCTTTTTCAGAATCCAAATTTCGCAGCGATATGTAGCAACTGGAAAAATTACTGTGTTAAGTAATCTTCATTTGGCTGATGTCTTTACTCTTTACTCTTCCAGACGTTATTCCTGGAAGACATTGCAGTTCTTTGAAGTGCTATACACTTTCTGATCTCAGGGCTGCAGTCGCCACTTTGGTGAATTTTAGAGCCCAGTAAGCTTATTTTTTTTATTACTGTTTCAATGAGCTCATTATCGATCTGCACTCTGACCTGCATCTTCTCTGGAAGTTGTCATTATCTTTGTTTTCTTGATGTTAAGGTGCAGTCCAAATTTTCACTTTCATCTTTGACTCTCAGGATTAGCCACTCCAGATCCTTCTTGTTTTCCACGAGCAATGTTGTATCATCTGTGTATTGGAGGTTATTGATATTCCTACCACTGATTTTTAATCCCAGTGATAGATTCCTCCAAATGTGCATTCCTCATAACTATTTTTGTGTACATGTTGAATAGTATAGGTGACAGAATGCAACCTTGCCAATTGCCTTTTCTAATTCTGAACCATTTCGTGTCTCCATATCTTCACTGATGCCAAGTATGTTGAGTCTATTCATTTCATTCTTAACAGTGTTTAGCTTTCCTCGGTATAAGCCATTGTCCTTCTGTGTTCCTGATTTGAAGTTCTTTGAACAGTGGAAAGATCTCTTCACTGGGATCTGTGTCAACAGCTGGGGTGGCCATCAGAATTTACCCCCATCCAGTCATGGATGCTCCTGCTACTATGATAGTCTCTTTGCTCTTCCCCTGTAGCTTTGTTGCTACCTCCCAGCCAGAGCGACTCACTGCTCGGTACCACGTCTTCCACATCTTTGAGTTGATCCTTAGCTTTTTGGAATAGGTTCCCAGGTCTTTCTCCAAGCCAAGAGCTGTATTGGCTTGTATAATAGGCTTATACGTTCAACCCCACGTCTCATGGTGAGGTAGGATTGGGCTTTATGGGGTGTGTGTGACAGCAGGAGGGTGGATTTATATGTTTTCAATAATGTGGGGAATGAACCTCCATTCATAGTTACTTGTGTCCTCTGGCAAATATCAGGATTTAATGTCATTGCTATGTTGTATATAACACAACCCCCCCCCCCAATATTGATACACTTATTGTGAGTGGAGGGCTTTAACTCAAACTGAGACTGCATTCTGTATACCCATTAAGGAAATGTAAATAAAAATGTCACAGTATTAATGAACTGCTCTTCCCCCCCCTTGTTTCCATATAGTGTACAATGCTTGGATGCGGGATCATGGGGGTGCCATTGTCAATATTGTGGCTGCTCTGAGGAGAGGGACGCCTAGCATATCGTAAGCTATTATTAATATCCAAATGCATGCTTGTGTCACTTAAGTCTAAGTAAATGTATTTATTTTAATTTATTTATTAAATTCATTTGCCTCCTATCTTGCGGTTCAACGACTCTGAGCAGACACACATTTATAGTCACAGAGACACTTCCCTGATTCCTACCATATTGTCTTGCATCATCAAATATTTCATCTCTGTTTCCCTTAACATTTGCTATTTCATATTTAGGCTAACAGATTTCTAATTGTATCAAAACTTAATATAAACGTCATTATCGCAATTATACATTTTTTTGCTTATACATATCTTAATAAATCTCAATAAGCAATCAATATCCTGTTGTTAAATTTTACCTAGTTTTAATTTTTAATTATACATTTCCAGTTTAATTTTTAATATCTGTAGTATTTAACTTTCAGATAACCCAAATTTCCTTTATCTCATTTCATGAAAATTATAATATCTAAAATACACATGTTATTTAATTATATTCTTATTCTATTCCATAAACATTTTCTACTTCGGACCCTAATAGATCACCACCTTGATTATATTCTCTGAGCTAGTCAATAATTCAAACCTATTTTCCAGTAGTTAGTTTACATTTCCCTTGTACATCTAAATCTTCAATATTAAGCAGATTAATCCCTTTTTTTTGCTATTTTCCAACTATTTTAAATCTAATAATCAGACTTCCCTTTGTCTCAAAATCTCAATTTAAGCCACTAATTAACAGTTTAGAGTCCTCTCTATTAAATCAAAAGGCCTCAGTTTTTCAACTTAATTCTAGCTTTCTTCTTTTGCCAACCAGGCTTCCATACCAATGTTTTCAAATCATCAAATAGATCTCCCTTCATTCTTGTATGTATTATTTGAATTAAGGGAGACCATCTCAGAGCCAATTTTCTGAAAAGTCTGGTCCATTTATAATCATTAAGCTGTTGCCCTGATATCCCAGATCTCCGTGTTTGTTCTAATGTTTTCAATTCGATCTCATCTTTTTTTTTCAAATTTCTTCTGGTTTGTATAGAAGGTCATTTCCAGTTTTGGAATTATTGTTTCGTTGTCTGAATTTTCAGTAGACTGTGCTAGTTGTTCTGTAAAGCCCTCTGTCTTGGCATCCACTTGTTCCACTCCCATTGTTTTTTGAGTTAGTCGCTTTCTAGCTTCAATCAGGATTTCGCTTTCTGGAGATAAGCTGGCACCTTTGTCTTTCAGGTTAGCTTTAAGTTTATCAATATTTGCAAAGATGATTTCAAGTATAAGTAGCGTATCTGAGATCTGTTGTTGATCCTCCTCCATTTCTGACATAGTTAGACACAGTCTTTCTAGTGAAGGCTATTTATTGAGTGAGAGTCAGTAAGTGTTCACCTCCACCATTCCTACCAATTGCATTACCCAGCTGCTCTCTCAAAATTAAGTCTCTCATAAATAATACCCAGGTCAGATCTGGACAGTAAACATGTCTCTATGTCAGAGTTAATAAAACTGCTCTACCGAGCTTCACCACAAGATGTCCCCAATAGCATTTAGAGTTTTTCCAGATCCCGGGCTAGATTCTTATCTGATTTAAGTTCTTTTTAGAAGTAAAGCCAAATAGCAGATTCCAGTGAGAATAGGAACTTTTTGGGTCCCCAAATTCCAAACAGAAGACAGATATCCAACTGTGGTAAGTTAATCTTTTCAAAGCTTTATTTCCCCAGAGTAAGCAGGAGCCACCATTTTAGAAAGGTGGGGTAATGGAGTTCCCTTCCCTCTCTCCTCAGAAGGGGATAATTTTTCAAAATGCTTTTAACAGGAAAGGTGCTTGGGGTAGACAGAAGGTAAAATCTCACCCAATTTTCCACGTTGCTTTCAAGGTGCTTGGTAGAAAGTTTGGCCTCGGCTGTTAACGGCTTAATGATGGACCATAAATGGCTGATCTTTTCCCTGTCAATTCAAAGAACTGCCCTGGATCAAATGGGAAGGCTGCCGCCCTTTCGCGATTACTCGGTCCTCTTCACGCTTGTCACCCCTCCAGGGCCACTTCTGACCCTCTTCAGGGTCCTACAGCGGGAGAAAACTGGCGATGGAGGGAGCGATCTCCCTACTCGTCCACCAGCGCTGAAATCACAAACCGGAAGCCCCTAGCTTATATTTCTTATCAACCAGTTGAAATATTTGTCTTTGCATAGTCTTGTCTGCTGTGACTATGTAAGCTTCCTGATTGTAGAAAATGCACAGGTGCACACATATATTTTTTTGCCTGGGAGGAGTTTCATATAATATGCAAGCTGAAAGAGTTAGTTTATCCCTGCTTGAGAACAATCCTAGCTATAAGAGAAAATCATGTGATAGCCCGTAAAATCGCAGAAATCTCATAGATATTTGTATTTTAGAGAGCCATAAAGGCAAATAAGCAATCTTATTATAGTTGGGGATGTAGATTGGGTGCTATTTCTATAATGTGAGCTTTGAGTTAGGCTGGAATAACTAAAAGGTGGCATTTTCAACCATCTTGACTCTGGCTAGCTGAACTATGGGTGGGAATCAATCACTATTTCTGACAATTGCCCTATGGTACTAAGATTAGATGAAATTAACTGGAAAGAGGATAGCTTCTCAAAATCTAAACCCCAGTTAGGATAAAGGTAAAGGTAAAGTTTCCCCCGCACATGCGTGCTAGTCGTTTCCGACTCTAGGGGCCGGTGCTCATCTCCGTTTCAAAGCTGAAGAGCCAGCGCTTGTCCCAGGACGTCTCCGTGGTCATGGGGCCGGCATGACTAGACGCCAAAGGCGCACGGAACGCTGTTACCTTCCCACCGTAGCGGTCCCTATTTTTCTACTTGCATTTTTATGTGCTTTCGTACTGCTAGGTTGGCAGAAGCTGGGACGAGTAACAAGCGCTCACTCTGCTACACGGCACTCGGGATTCGACCTGCCAAACTGCCGACCTTCTGATCGACAAGCTCAGCGTCCTAACCCACTGAGCCACCGAGTCCCTCCAGTTAGGATAGCAAAATATTATTATATGTATTTCATAATCACAACATCTAATTTCAGTGTGGTCTAAGTTAAGCTGTGGAAAAAAATGAAGTCTGCCTCTTCTTTTGCTTTCTTTACAGGCACAGTGGAGCATCAAGAGCTGGAGTTGTTAACCTGACCAAAAGTTTAGCCATTGAGTGGGCATACAAAGGAGTGAGGATTAACTCTGTTGCCCCGGTAGGTTATGAAATAAGTGATTAGACAACAGACTGGAACCAAATGCTCAAGCTGGTTCTAACAATCTTATCTGCCTAAGTTAACCTTGGATGAAGATAGGAGCTTTTTCATAGGTTAGAAAATTTTGCTCATAATATAGTATCTATTGGAACTAAGATTTTTATATCTAAATATTTAGCTATACCAAGAACTGAGAAGGGAACTATAGGCTGTAATCAACGCTCAATGGAGTTTGCTTTTGAGGAAGAAGGTTAACAGAAGTATTTTAATATTAACACTAGAGATGAAATTGTACTTCAGATGTTTCTATAAAACATGCTGATATCTTTGTGTTGCTTTATAAATATAGCAAATATAGTAATTACATTTATTAATTAAATGTAATTACTGCACATATTATATTTATAAAAATAGAAATTCCAAAAATTGTAAGCTAAATGTGGGATGTGGCAACAGCAACCCCCTTGCTAACAAAATTGCATAAAGTCCATGAAGTTGCCAAGAACTGATCTTGAGTTGAACAGCACTTTACTCACAAAGATATAATTCTTCCTTTCCAATGCAGTTTGCTTGTTGGTTTATAAATCCAGGTCATTTATTTTCATTACTGATATTCAGAGTTTATAGTTTCTGAATGTCAAAAGTGATT
Source organism: Vipera ursinii (assembly GCF_947247035.1). Lineage (NCBI taxonomy): Eukaryota > Metazoa > Chordata > Lepidosauria > Squamata > Viperidae > Vipera > Vipera ursinii. Next base: position 123,771,738 of record NC_139512.1, read on the forward strand.
GGAGTTTTTATTGCAGTGAAAAACAATAATAAAATCTTAATGGTGAACCTGTCCTTTCTTTGCAGGGAGTTATATTTTCAGAAACTGCTGTTGCAAATTACAAAGATGGTAAAAGGTTGTTTAAAGAAAATATTAACAAGATTCCTGCAAAGAGATTAGGACTTCCTGAAGAGGTATAGTATTATGTTGATTTAATTGTTATATTTTGACTTTCAGGGTTTTCAGGTGATTTTAAAAATTGGATTTTGTTGTCTTCACATTATATACTTTTATTGCTAATGTTCAGTGGAAATTGATTTTGTTATTAATTATTGTTTTGGTTTACACAATACACTAACCCTCAATTACTGACACAGTATACTAAACCAGAACCAAGCAAATTATGTGAACCTATTCAATGAGTAAATAAAATCTTCATTTAATGGATTACTATTGAATATACCTCGGATATATCAGAGAAATACTGTTTCTGGACATCTCCCTGGATGGGCTTTTCATACATGTTTAAAATTATATTTAATGGATACCTTTTCCTCTGAATGGCCATTAAACTGAAGTATATATACATATATATATGTGTGTGTGTGTGTGTGTGTGTGTGTGTGTGTGTGTGTAAATTTTTTGGCTTGCTAACAAAGAATAAAGGGAGACCGATATGATCATTTCAAACTTATTTGTTCTCATCAGTCAGCCATACCCTTCTGAGATTCGAACCTCAGAAGGGTATGGCTGACTGATGAGAACAAATAAGTTTGAAATGATCATATCGGTCTCCCTTTATTCTTTGTTAGCAAGCCAAAAAATTTACACAAATATGAGCTGCCACTGCTGTGGCTACTGCCTGTAGATGGCCTTGGGCTAGGCTGAAACAGGAAATAAGATTTGTCCCGTGTCTGGGACTAAGCAAGTGTATTCTGAATGCTTAACAAACATTTAAAACACACACACACACATATATGTATGTGTGTGTGTGTGTATATGTGTATATATATATATATATATATATATATATATATATATATATATATATATATATATATATATATATATATATATGTATGTATATATATATATATATATATATATATATATATATATATATATATATATATATATATATATATATATATATATATATATATATATATATATATATATATATATGTTTTCTGGGGTTTTCGCGGGTGTTTGTATGTAGATCTTTGGTCATTCGGGTTTTTTCCCACGTAGAATTGAAGGTATAAGAGCAACGTTTCGACGAAATCTCATCCGTCATCCTCAGGCTGGTGGCTTCAGCTTCGTTCTTCTGGCTGTTTGTTCCTCTTTTTTAAACTGCCAGAGAGGGTGTGTTCTGTGGGTGGAGGTGTGCTCTGATTGGGTGGGGGGTTAGCTGTGTTCTGATTGGGTGGGGGTGTGTTTTGAATGGGGGCTGTGTTCTGATTGGGTGGGGGTGTGTTTTGAGTGGATGGGCTGGTCTCAGCTGCCAGTCTTAGAACTGAACTGGTGAGTTGTGCTGCTTTTGTTCGGCTCCGTGTTTGTGGTGGTGCCATGTTTTTATAGTGGGTGTCAATTTGCTTATTGTGTGGTTTGGAGGGGTTTAAAGTGGCTGATGTTGCAGCTGTAGTTAGGTTTCTGTTTTGTGGTTGTGTGTCGTTATCGTTGTGGGTTCGGATTTGCTTTTTGAATGGCTGTGTGGTGGTGATGTCATGTGATGTTATCATGAGTTTGGGTCTGGTATCATTCTTGGTGGTTGGGACTCGTCTGTCAATCAAGGCGGGTTTCCAAATGGCTGGTAGGTGAGAGGTATCGTCTCATTTGTTCATGCTGTGGGGGCGTTTTTCTATCTCAATGGCTTCTCTGATTATTCTGTTGTTAAAATGTTCAATTTTGGCGATAGTTTTGGTTTTTTTAGCTTCTGTTTCTGGTCTGCCCAAGATACACAAAGAAGGAACCCCACTCAGACCCACAGTCAGCTCCATAGGCTCACCTCTACAAAATCTAGCCAAATTTCTTGCCAAACAACTACAGCCTTACGCAAATTCCATCACCTCACACGTACAAAACTCATTCCAATTCATAGAGATCATAAGTAAACTAAACTTACAGCCCTGTGACCTACTTGTGAGCTTCGATGTCATATCCCTCTTCACCCAAGTGCCAATCAAAGAAGCCTTGACAGCTATCCTAAATAAATACAACCCCCCAAAACACATCCTAGATCTGACCAACCACTGCCTATCAAACACATACTTCATCTGCAATGGACAAAGATACAAACAAATGGAAGGAGCACCCATGGGATCACCCCTTTCACCTGTCATCGCAAACCTCTACATGGAACACTTTGAAACCCTCGCTCTAGAAAAATCCAACCACAAACCCAAACTCTGGCTCAGATATGTAGATGACACCTTCGTAATCTGGCCACACGGCAAAGAAAAACTGGATGACTTCCTCACACACCTCAATAGCCTACACCCCAAAATACAATTCACCATGGAAACAGAAGCTAACAATCAACTTCCCTTCCTTGATGTCTTAGTCTACAAGAAATCCAACAGCTCCCTAGGACACACTATCTACCATAAAAAAACACACACAAACCGCTATCTGAACGCACTCTCACACCACCACCCAGCACAGATCAACTCCGTAGCCAAGACACTCATCTCCAGAACAAAACACCTAGCTGACGAACAACACCTAAAAACCGAACTACACACTCTCACTAATGTACTAACAGCCAACGGATTCCAAAGAAACATGATTACCAACTTAATCCGAAGAGAGACACCCACAAAAACCCAAGACAGAGAACAAGAAAATGGCAAAGCCCTCCTCCCATACTTAAAAGGGACCACAGACAGAATCAGCAAGATCCTCCAAAAACACAACATCAAAATAGCATTCTACACAGACAGAAAAATATCCACCATCCTAAGAAACCCCAAAGATATAATTGGGTTAGAAAACCAAGGAGTATACGAAATCCCATGCACCACCTGCCCCACCACATACATCGGACAGACCAACAGAAGAATAAGTGCACGCATTGAAGAGCACAGGAACTCACTCAGAAAGGGAGAACAAACTTCATCCCTGTTCCAACACTTTAAAGCCACGGGACATGAAATTGATTTTAAAAAAACCAAAACTATCGCCAAAATTGCACATTTTAACAACAGAATAATCAGAGAAGCCATTGAGATAGAAAAACGCCCCCACAGCATGAACAAACGAGATGATACCTCTCGCCTACCAGCCATTTGGAAACCCGCCTTGATTGACAGACGAGTCCCAACCACCAAGAATGATACCAGACCCAAACTCATGATAACATCACATGACATCACCACCACACAACCATTCAAAAAGCAAATCCGAACCCACAACGATAACGACACACAACCACAAAACAGAAACCTAACTACAGCTGCAACATCAGCCACTTTAAACCCCTCCAAACCACACAATAAGCAAATTGACACCCACTATAAAAACATGGCACCACCACAAACACGGAGCCGAACAAAAGCAGCACAACTCACCAGTTCAGTTCTAAGACTGGCAGCTGAGACCAGCCCATCCACTCAAAACACACCCCCACCCAATCAGAACACAGCCCCCATTCAAAACACACCCCCACCCAATCAGAACACAGCTAACCCCCCACCCAATCAGAGCACACCTCCACCCACAGAACCCCCCCCCCTCTGGCAGTTTAAAAAAGAGGAACAAACAGCCACTACCACACACTTCTCCCAGAAGAACGAAGCTGAAGCCACCAGCCTGAGGATGACGGATGAGATTTCGTCGAAATGTTGCTCTTATACCTTCAATTCTACGTGGGAAAAAACCCAAATGACCAAAGATCTACGTGTGTGTGTGTGTGTGTGTGTGTGTGTGTGTGTGTGTGTATTACATAAAGTAATGCTTTAGATAACGTGCATCTGTTGTTGAGGAGAACAAAAGAATTGACAGCATGATACAAATCCATTCCTATTTAAATAAAGGGATTCTCAGAGGGGCAGGACATTGATTTATTGAAGATATATACATTATTTACAGTATTCACATTAATATATATTTATAATGGATTAATAACAGTTCCTATTTTAGAAGATATTTGCATCCTGAAACTTTCACATAGGACTAGCATTCATGTCTTATGTTTCTAGCTTGGTGCCTTAGCCTTTGGACCAAACTAGTGTTCAAATACATATCATTAAGTAATTAGGGTTTTGTACTTCTTCAGATTTGAAGTAGAAAATTGCTTTAGGGGCATATGGAGGTGCTTGCTGAGCACTTGCTACTAACTCCTTATAGCAGGCATGTCAAACTCGCGACGTCATGTGACGTTGTGCGACTTATCGCAACTTTTTTCCGATTGCTAGCAATTGGGAGGGCATGGTTTCATTGTGATGAATCCGGCCCACGGGCCGGCAGTTTGACATGCCCGCCTTATAGCAATTGTATCTTTTTGGAGTTCTCTGGCTGCTTTTCACAACTGCCCCCTGCGTTCTCTGAAGCAGTCTTTTCTCCCTTTCAGTCCCAAACACTTCATACATATATGTGATGTTGACATGAAATGTGTTCTTTTATTTAGGACCAGCTATGTGCAAAGCATTGCCTAAACCTAAGTATTCAAACAGGCAACTTAAGGTAGTTATGCTAAAAAGAGATAGCAATAGCACTTAGACTTATATACCATTCCACAGAGCTTTACAGAACTCTCTGGGTGGCTTACTATGTCAGCATATTGCTCCCAACAATCCTCATTTTACCAACCTCAGAAGAATGGAAGGCTGAGTCAACCTTGTACCTGTCAGGACTGAACTCAGGCTATGGGCAAAGTAAGCCTGCAATACTACATTCTAACCACTGCGCCACCAGGGCTCTTGTCAATTGAGAAATAATCTGACTTCTGTTTGACTTAAACAGTTTGTTTCCTCAGCCATGGAAGAAAGCAAAAGCATTTAATGATTCAGTAATTTAGTAATCAAATTATCTTTGGATATGAAGCTAACATTCCCATTCAGAATGTGATTAGAGTTCTACACTCTAAAAAATGCATATGAAAAAGATAGCCAAATAGTGCTGGCAGTATTATAGTTGTCCTACACTTCACAATATACAACTTCTTATGCTCACTTGCATCCAAGTGTATGAATGTTTCAGATGTGTATCACAATTTGCAGGGAAAGAAGCCGGATTATAAGTATTGCTCTATTCTCAACATTTATTGAGCAGGTTCTCCCATTACACTACTAAACTGTACTTCATCTTTTTGTGTTGCGTGAGCACAGGCTTTGTGAATAACCCATGGGTTGTGATTTAACATAATACGAAAGCTGAGTCAGTCTACCAAACCACAAGAGTATCACAATATATGAATCCAGCAACAGAATAAATGAAACCTGAATTGTACATCTGAAAGGGCCTGTGCTATAGTGGTTAATATTTATTTATTAATTTATTGAATTTGTGTGTCTCCCATCTTGTCTGGAGCAACTAATATAACAACAAATATTCTGTTTCCCTTTTAAGGTATCACCTTTGGTGTGTTTTCTGCTTTCTCCAGCTGCCTCCTTTATAACTGGAGAAACTGTGAATGTTGATGGAGGACAAAACCTATACAGTTGCGTCTGGAACATTCCAGGTAAAACAACGCTTTTAAAATATTTGTAAAATAGTAACTTGACTGTTTTAGTGTTCTGAAATGGTTGTATTTTCAAAAGGGAAGGCCAAGACACATTATAAAATATGGAAACTGCCACAAAACGTTTACTCTTGAGGGTGTCTGCTTTCCATTCCTTTTTTACTGATGCTTTTGCCCTGATAAAAACTAATTTATCTTTAAGACTTCTCCACCTTAATCAAATTCCACTTCACTTAGGAAATTGGTTCAGAAAGTATCATATTGCACTTTCCAGATTATGTGCTTTTTTCTGTTAAAATTGATGACTCAAATGTTTTCACATTGCCTACTAAATGCTGACTTTGCCCATAAGGTTTTAATAAGCTTTAAACTCTCCATTCATAAGAATGATAAAATAACATAATCTGGACTTATTTTGAGCAAGGATTTTCCTGGTGCATATAACTTTTAGGTTTGTTAGAGCAGTGTTTTTCAACCTTTTTTGGGCAAAGGCACACTTGTTTCATGAAAAAAATCATGAGGCACTCCACCATTAGAAAATGTTAAAAAATTTAACTCTGTGCCTATATTGACTATATATAAAGTAATTCTCTTGAATAGGAATCAAATAAACACAAAGAAAGTATTTTATAATTACTTTTCAATTTTTCCCACGGCACACCAGGCAACATCTCGTGGCACACTAGTGTGCCGCGGAACAGTGGTTGAAAAACACTGTGTTAGAGATATTGAAATAATCATCCTACAAGATAGAATTTAATAATATGTTTACATGACAATTTAACAATCTTTATTTAAATCCAAATTTCATTCTCCAGCTTTGTGTACACTAAGTTGCTCCCTTAAAGCCAAGTTATTACTTTTTAATTCATTCTCTTTCCTGGCTAAACTCTGCTAATGAAGGAAATGTAAATTTACTTAGACTGGAATTGCAAGTGCTACAGGAACACAAAAGCCGCTTCCTCTTTGTATGATTAACTTGTTTCATTAATTAATTAATTAATTAATTAATGCAATTTCTGTAGCTGTCCATCTCTGTCAAATATTCTTCTCTATCACAGAACTGTGGCCTAGGTTATTGTGATGTGAGTTTGCTTCTTGAAACCTTACATTTCTTTTCATTTACTTTTTTATGTTAATAATTATTCAATCTCTTACTTTTCACATCTCTGATTTAGTTTTTAGGGTGCATCTGCTTTCTACAATAGTCTCAACTCCTCTGGTGGTGTAATTCCATAGTTGTTGGAATTTTCAGTTTTCCCTCCAAGAAAGCCTTCATCTAATTGATTTAATTTGGGAATCAGCTATTGTTTAGCTTGTGTTACAGCCATTTATTTCTATTTAATTTTGGGGTGGAGGGGAGGAATCATTTCCATCATGTGAAACAAATTAAGGATGTGTGCAAATTGTCTCAATTAAGGCATTTTCTTCTCAGTCCCATTGTTTCCTCAGATAGTTGATAATTGTCTTGAATACTGTCATATCTGTCATGTAACACTTTATTTCACCCAGAACTTACAGCTTGGCTTCACATATTGTGTGAAGTCCTCGTTTGCTTAACTCGGGTTGGCTAAAACAAAACTGGCTAGATAAGCACAATATGCCAAGCTGCCAACCTCATTGACTAGGGTCAAACAACATTCTTTTTTAAAGAAAAAATTACTAGAATTTATTGTGGTTAAAATACAAATACAAACAAAAATTAAGGAAGTTTTTAAAAAGAAAGTGAGGTGCAAGAGAAGATAAAGAGGAAAGAAAAAAGTAGTGACTTCTCACTACTTCCACTTTCAGAGGAGTAGAATACAAAAAAACCCCTCAATCTTTTGCATTACAATTCTAAATATTTCAAGCCATTTCTCCAACAACAAAATCATTCTAATAATCAAAACCTAAAATTAGGTATACTTTTTTCAGTTTTGAGTAAACAAAATCCAGAAGTAGTTTCTAAATGGAAACAAAAATAGATAAATTATTCTCTTTAATTAAAGTAATTAATTTTGCCATCTTTATCAATTCCATCATCTTCACCATTGATTCTTCAATTTTGGGAATTAGTTTATCTTTTCATCTTTGTGTTGTTAACATATATAGTAATAGCAATAGCAGTTAGATTTATATACCACTTCACAGTGCTTTACAGCGTTCTCTAAACCAGCAGGCTCCAACCTTTGCAGCTTCGTGGCCAGTCTGGGGTGGGGTGGGGAGAGGAGAGGAGAACCGGGCCATGCTCAAGAGGCCCGGTTCTAAATAAAACACGGTCCAGTAGTGGACCATGGCCTGGGGATTGGAGATCCCTGTTCTAAGCAGCTTAAAGAGTCAGCATATTGCCCCCAATAACCTGGGTCCTCATTTTACTGACCTTGGAAGGATGGAAGGCTGAGTAATAAAGTTCCAAATTTTCTTGCAAGATCTTTGTCCATCAAACCTAAGAGAAAAAAATCTAGATTCATTTTTATATTTATTTTAAGAATCTTCTGAATTAGAGAAATCTGATTCCAGTATTTTTTGCTTTGTCACTAAACCATCAGAGATGATTTAAAAATACTCTTACATTTGTGTACAATTACATTTCCAGCATATATTTGTAGTTCCTTTATACATCTTTGACAGTTACTCAGGTGTTAAGGCTCAAAGAACATTCTTAATTGAAACCTGAACTCTTTATTGATAATAAAATGACTGTCACAATATTCTGAAATATTAAATATTTTTTTTCTGTTTTTGAGATTATATAAAAGTGACTCTTAACTCATTTCATTAGGCTTGTTTTAAGCGTTTTTCTTTGAAAACAAATCTTTGAAAATTAAATAAATAGCATTGGTTTTGCTTTCTGAGGTAACTAAATCTTCTCTTTCCTCCCAGATCATGACAGATGGCCGCCAGCACCAGATGGACATAATGCCAAAGCTCTCAGAAGCATGCTTTCAGGAAAACCTAAATCAAACCTGTAATTCAAAGAAATAGGATTTGTCTACATTTTATTAGAAAAATGCTATTTTTCAGTAATTAACTGCAATACATCTAAAGAACTTACAGTGGCACTTTGAAATTGTGGGCTTTTCCTTCAAAACCCTTAACATTACTATTGAACAATAGCTATTTGATCCAGAGGCAAAACTATAAAGGTAGCAGATGAACATCATTGCAGTTCACATCTTATTTCAAATTTCAAAATATGAGTGTGAATCATTTAAATACCCACTTTTATTTGTGTTGAGAACAAGGTGTGATGATGTAGTTCACTATTGAACTATCTTAGATCCACCCTCAGTGATGGAGATCATTGGGAGGGCATTCCTTGTAAGATACTTTTGGAGAAAAGATAGGATATACTTCACCAACATCATCATCATCAATTGCTGGGATTGGGATATAGACTAGCCAGGCAATCAAATCTAATTAATATTGCAGAATGAGAAATGGATATGAAATTAAAAGTATGCATACATTATTCATAAAAAATGCCCCTCAAGTCAGACTAATTTAGTTTCTTATCTATGTATTAATTTTTCTAATGTATACTGCTACCAATCTCATATATATGACTTAGGCTGCTTACATCAGTTAAACAATATAAAAACAACTGAATAATACAACAATTTAAAAGAATAAAAGTACAAAAGAATATAAAAATAAGTACAAATTTAATTTGTAGCGAAGGAATCACACCTACCAATAAAATTCAGTAGAGCCATTGTGCCAACTCCATCAGTTTTCTGCGTCCCCATGCCTGTTGACAGCCATATTTTCAGGGTTATTCCAAAGACTAGCAGGGTCAAGCCAATCTAATTTTCTGGAAGGGTGGTGTTCCACAGGGTGAGTGCCACAGCAAAAAAGGGTCTTCCTTGACCCTGCCAGATGACGCTCTCCAGCTGATGGGGCTTAGAGCATGCCCCTCCTGCTGGATCTGATGCGACTGGTAGATGTAATGAGGATAACCTTTCCTTAAGTCTTGTATCTGGAATTTCAGTTGTATGATGCAGCATAGGTATCTGATGGGGCTAGAGCCTGCAGCATAATGTCATGACACTTGTCATTTTGGCACTATTGTACTGTGATTAAGAATTGATACCTGTGTGAGATATTGGACAATATTGCATTACTTACACAAGATGCTTGCACTTGTCAAAAGCTAAGATTTCTATAAGAAATAAAAGTACAATTTGAAAAAGTATGGACTTGTATAATTGCTGCTATATTTCATTGAAAAGGTGGAATGTTGGACTACAATTTGGCAAATCTAGGGAATAATCTTATTTTTTAAGATGCGACAAGACTCTTGTGCTGGCTGCAAAGGCTTAAAATGTCTCTGAAAACAGGTGTGAGATAATGGAATCTGGCTCAATTTTTGACAACTGCACAGATCAATGTAAGCCACGCTGACCTATTGTAATAGGTATAGCTCTTCAAAGGGCATTCCTTAAACATTCTTAACCCTACCCATCCACTTATCTGTCATTGTCATTTACTTTGTCAGCCTTGCCAAGCATAATTTTGCTCTATTTCATTATGTCTGAAATATGTAAAGTTCTCTTTGCTGCTCATTGTCACAAAGGAGCAATGAATTTTATCTAGTCCAGGGCTGATTGAACAGTTCTCCTTGCAGACCATAATACTCTTAAGCCCTGTCTCCAGTTCCGTAATTTAAAGACATCATTACTAGAAAGACCATAACTTTTATAACATTGATCTCTGTTGTCACAGAAATACAGGTAGTCCTCAACTTACAACCACAATTGAGCCCAGAATTTCTGTTGCTAAGTGAAACATTCGTTAAGTGAGTTTTGCCTTGTTTTACAAACTTTCTTGTCACAGTTGTTAAATGAATCACTACAGTGGTTAATAACATGGTTGTTAAGTGAATCTGGCATCTCCATTAACTGCTTGTCAGAAAGTCACAAAAGGTGATTATATGACTCTGGGACACTGCAACAGTGTCCTGTTGACCTGGACTGACAGGCATTTTAATTATGTTTACAATTTTTAATTTATTTTTAATTTTTAATTTTAATTTATTGCACAGAGGACTTTAATTTTAATTTTATCTTAATTTCTGTACTTATTATATGTTATTGTTGTTAGCCGCCCTGAGTCCTTCGGGAGATAGGGCGGGATATAAGTCCCATTAATAAATAAATAAATAAATAAACAGTCATGAGTCAGTTGCCCAGTATCTGAATTTTGATCACATGACCATGGGGATGCTGCAACGGTGGTGTTAAAAACGGTCATAAGCCAGTGCTGTTGCAACTTCAAATGGTCACTGTTGTAAGTCAAGGACTACCTGTATGTTTAATCTCCATGTTCTTACCTATGTCATTGCCTGAGGCCATCCTCTAGGTCAAGGTGGCATTGACCAAAGCTAGCTATGCTAAAACGATTTGATTTTTACCATTGTTTTCCTGACCTCCGCTTCTTAGAAGAAAAAAAAAGTTTGAAATTACTCCTAGCAAGTGTGTTTCAAACGTGACTCGGAAAAGCCAATAAAGATTCAGAGACTAAAGGTTGGCAATCAGATGTTTGCTCAGAAAAATCACTTAAGCACAACGGGCAAGTACTCCAAGCGTGGTCTGTGTAGCGCTGCCGTTTAGAAGAATCCGGAAGGGATCGGTGCAATTACTCCAGGTTGCAAAGTGTACCGTAAAATGATTTTACTGCAGACGGGTTGGAAGTATAGTGCTACCGCTGGCGTTCAGAGAAAACCAGGTAGGTAGATAGAGCGTGTTGCGTGCGCGTATAATATTCCACGTACATTAAGGCCACGCGTTCTCCTGGCCAAAGAGTTGGACGCACCCGCGTTCTTCAAGCTATTAAACCGCCAGCTCCCAGCATTCCTTGCTCTTTCGCCGAGTCTGCTGGGAATTGTAGTTCCAGGAGCTCTGAGGCGCCGCGGCGGGTTTCCCAGGGTCGCCCCCGTGCTAATCCTTCCTCTTCCCGCGGCGTCCGAACAAGGGGAGGGAAAAAAAAAAAATCTCGCGCTTGCGTGATGACGTTGACGTCGCGGCCCGGTTCGGTGTCACGGGTTCTGCGTGAGGGAGGCGGAGCTCTGGAGGGGGAAAAAACGGGGGGGGCAGGGAGAGAGAGAGGAAGGTCCGGCTGGCTAAGGTGACGGCCGCGGGGTGGGGGGGCCACCGGTGGTATCCTTTCCCCCTGCCCCTCGCCCGCGGGAGCGCCTGGGTCCTCCCGCCGCCTCTCCTCTCTGCCTCTCCGTCCCTCGCAGGCTGCAGCTCTCGTCCTCCGGTGGGGCGAAGGGGGCCGCTGGGCCTACTACCGTCTCCACCCTCCCCCGTTCACGCCATCCTCCCCGTCTCATTCGGCAGAGCCAGGAGCAGGCTCGTGGTCTCCGGTGAAAAGCGAGAACCTGGACCGCCTTCGGCGGCTTGGGCCCGGAACCTCCAGTCCGCAGGGGGAAGAAAAAAAAAATTCTCCTCCTCCCCTTGCCCCCCCCCCACCCGCGCGCCTTAATTCTGCCCCACAGGTACGTCGGGGGCGGGCGGGCGAGTGCGCGCGCGCGCGCGACGAGCTGTGGTGGGGGCCACCGATTCCGGCGCTTGATGCAAGAGGGGAGCCGAGCCAAGCCGGCTGGCCTGGGGGAGGTTTTGCGCTGAGGAGGGGTCGGGGATGGCGCTTTTGTGGCACGGTCGCCGCTTTCGCAGGTAATCCTCGGACGCGGGCTTTGGGGTCGGCAACCTCGGCTCTTTTATGACTCGTGGACTTCAACTCCCAGAATTCCTGAGCCAGCATAGCTGGCTCAGGAATTCTGGGAGTTGAAGTCCACGAGTCATAAAAGAGCCGAGGTTGCCGACCCCGGAATTCTGGCGGCGGCCGGGGGGGGGGCGCGGGCGGAGTAGGAAGTCGCTTGAGTTGCGATTGAAGGGAAAAAGATCGAGGTTCGCTTGCGTTGCCTAAAAAGAAAGGAGAGGGGGGGGGCGGGGTATGAGGAAGCAGTCCTACTCTGCTCACTCCCAACTTCTTCCTCAATAAATATAGGTGTCTTAAGAGTTCTGCCCAGGTATGTCTTGGTACATACCAATTTGTGTGTCATAATTGTTTGAGATCAAACTCCGCTACTAGATGGAGGAGGGGGAAAAAAAATGTCGTGTAGGCATGGCTGTCAGCAGTTAATAATTGAGGACCCAGATTATTTTTTTGGGGGGGGGGCAGTATGCTGACTCTATAAACCAGGGGTCTTCAAACTTGGCCCTTTTATGACTTGTGGACTTCAGCTCCCAGAATTCCTCAGCCAGGCATGCCTGGCTGAGGAATTCTGGGAGCTGAAGTCCACAAGTCATAAAAGGGCCAAGTTTGAAGACCCCTGCTAGAAACCGCTTAGAGAGGGCTATAAAGCACTGTGAAGTGCTTTATAAGTCTATGGCTATTGTGGTTAAGTGACCCTATTTATATGAGAATTGCTTTTTGTTTTGGAAATGCCTTTCACGGTTTCCCTGTCTCCAGTGCTGTTTTATACATAATATATACTGAGAAATGTGGGCTGTTGTACCAAGAAGTAAGATTTTTAATGTTTACAGGTGGTTTTGAGTATTTGAGGAAGAATGTTTAATCCATCACAAAAGATGGAGTTTGATTTATCAGTTTAAAAACAAGATACAGAAACAGATTAAAATTAATGCTCAGTAGTGTTATAAACTACTGTGGGATATAATTTGGGTGTATAATGAAGATTATCCATGAGAACTGTACTCTGGTCAGTTTTGATGGTGATCTTGACTAATAGTTTCACTGAGTGAAGATGGGAAACAGATTACAAGTAAAAAAAAAAGCTATATTTGCTAAAGTGATTTGTGACATACTGCCAGTGAATACTGGTTTTATATACCGGTAATTTGTTCTGTGCTATTTGTGATTTGTGCTTTTAACTGCTTTCTCTATGTATATTTGAAGCATATAGTCTCAGTGGACAACTGCTTGATAGGTTGTCCCCGGATTTATGAGTGTTGCCCAGCATTGCTTATTTGTAAATGGAAAAGTGAACATTGGGTTTCTTTTGCCCTGTGATGTGAAATATGGAAATACATGCAAGGAATTTCTCTGGCTTCCGCTTTTGCTTGGCAAGCAAATTCTTCCAAGTTTGCCATAACATTGTGGGTTTGAGGATCAAAGTCTAGAGATGCTGACCACATTTTAAAGATATTTATATTTCAAGTTCTGTTCTCTCACTCTCAAGCTCACTTTAAGATTTTTAAAAAAAGTATACCTAGGAAAATTCAGTTGAAAAATAACATGTTGGTACACTTTTGATATCTGGAATAAATATGCATACAGTATCTACATTTCATAATGTGCACTTTAACATAGGTGTGTTTTTTTATCTAGTAACTTTGTCTTTATAGATTAGCCTATAAGGTAATTGATACTGGTTTTGGTAATTATAAGTAGGCCTGCCTATACAAGCTGGTAGCTCTTTAGAATTCCCCTGCCAGATTGCAACATTCAAATGTTTTACAAGGACAGTACAATGCTCAGATAATCTGGCCATAAACTGTTTTATAGCTTAAACAAGCACGTAAAATTTAGTCCAGAAAGCAGTCAGTAGCTACCAGGGGGTCTTCTGATAAGTATGCAATATGATACTAGTACTGTCCTAGGTATAGACAAGCAGCTCAGCTGCCATATTTTGCTGCAAAGATTTCAAGTGCTCTTTAAGGAGAGTTCATTGTAATAGTCATAGTGTAACCAGGTTATAGGTAACTTTTATATAATCAGATTGGCCCACAAATGGGCACACATATAATTGTTTAAGGCCCTCTCTCACCATTACTATCTCCTAGAATAGTGTAAAATCAAAGCATCCTAAATCTTTCTATGCAAAATTTAAGTTCTTTCACAGCAGGTGCCATCTTAGAAAAAAAAAAGCCAGTAGCGATTTATTAATTAGCAATATTTCTGCCTTTAGACAATTTGCACTAATTTGTATATTTTTATAATTCTGAGCAAGCTGAAAAACATTACCCTGGCTTTCTTTTATATTACTTCTCCTTTATTGATGTGGTTGCACAACTGAAAGTGAAGCCAGCACAAAGTTTACTTGTGCTTAGCTTAGTCAAGTAAACAGCTACAAAAATAAAAGAGCTTATGCGTTTCTAGCACGCTTCCCCAACTTGGAGTCTGGCAGGTGAAAACTGGCAGGGATTTCTGGAAGTCCTAAGGTTTTGGAGAATTGTTTCACATATTGATCTTGGCAAAAGTTCGCGATGATGTGACTTGCCAGTTATCACATGTCCTCTCAGTACATTTAATTATGTACAGTATGAACAAATCATAAGCATTACATTCTTTAATATAGTTGGAAGCAGACATTTATGGTTTTCTCTTCCATTTAATGACAATTTATTATTGTTCATACACAGCACTGGTAAAACTCAATTATTGTTATTCTTAGAAAACCAACTTGAGGTATATTCCTCGACTTACAACAGTTCATTTGGTGACCATTCAAAGTTACAATGTCACTGAAAAAGTGACTTATGACCGTTTTTCACACAACCGTTGCAGCATCCCCCTTGGTCATGTGATCAAAATTCGGATGCTTGGCAACTGGTTCATTTTTATGACCGTTGCAGTGCCCAGGGGCCATGTGACCTTCTGACAAGCAAAGTCAATAAAGAAGCCAGAGTCACTTAACACAATGTTAACATCTGCAAGGATTCACTTAACAACTGTGGCAAGAAAAGTCATAAAATGAGGCAAAACTCACTTAAATGTTTTAGTTAGCAACATAAATTTTGGGCTCAGTTGTGGTCAAAAGTCTAGGACTACCTGTGTGTGTATGAGTGAGTGGGTGTGTGTACAGAACATTCAGAAAGTATTCAGACCTCCTTTGCTTTTGTCAGTTTTGTTATGTTGCAGCCTGATTCTACAGTTGTTGAAAATCATTTTTTTCTCATTAATCTACACTCGGTACCCCATAATGACAAAGTGAAAACAGAATTTTAGAAATGTCTGTAAATGTATTAAAAAGGAAAAAAAAACTGAAATAGCAGGGCTTTTTTGTTATAGAACGCACGGAATGACGTTCCAACACCTTTTTTCAACAGAATTTGTGGAACTAAAAAAAGTTCAGTCGGACCTTGTAACTTCTTGCGGGGAAAAAAAAAAGATTTCACAAGGAGAAGTCTGACTGAACTGTTTTTAGTAAACTCCATAAACTCCATTTCCCTGCAGCAGAAGAGAAACACATCATAGCTGGAAAGCAGGTTAGCAAAGAAAGGAGCTGCGCCGGGAGGAGAAGCAGCAGGAAACGGGGCTGCCATTTCCAGAAGGGAGACACAGGGCAATGCAGAGCAGCAAGGAAGTACTCTTTTCTGCTCTGCATCTCTGTAGCAGAGCTGCTGTGTTCTCCATGAGACAGGCGACAAAGGACTGGTGGAGGGAGGTGGTTTTGGAGGCTTGTGCCGCCCGGTCATGGCGCAAGCCACGGGAGAGTTGGCGGAGGAGAAGGAGGAGGCGGCTGCGCCAGGGCAGGTGGTCTGCGGGGTGAAGCTTCAAGAAAGCCGGCACGCAGCGGAGCAGTTCACCGTCACTCCCCCCTGGCTCCGAAATGGCTGAGGGGGACCAGGCCTACCCCACCCATCCCACCCACCTTAGCATGGCAGTCCGGCTCAGGAGGAGAGTAAAAGGTTGCCAATCAAGGAATGGCCTGGCCGGGGGGAAGGAGGGGGGGCTGAGTTCCGGCACCTTTTTTCTTACAAAAAAAAGCACTGGGCATAAGTATTCGGACCCTTCACTCAGTACTTTATTGAAGCGCCTTTGGAAACAATTACAGCCTCAGGTTGGGTATGATCAGACAAGCTTTGCACACCTGGATTGGGGGATTTTCCGCCATTCTTCCTTGCAAATCCTCTCAAGCTCAGTCAGGTTTGATAGCAACCGTCGGTGCACAGCCATTTTCAGGTGCCTCCAGAGATGTTCAATAGAGTTCAAGTTAAGAGATCTGGCTGGACCCACTCTAGGACATTCATAGAGTTGTCCCTAAGCCACTCCTGTGTTGTCTTGGCTTTGTGCTTAGGATCGTTGTCATGTTGGAAAATGAACCTTCGGCCCAGTCTGAGGTCCTGAGCTCTGTGGAGCAGGTTTTTATTGAGGATATCCCTGTACTTTGCTCCATTCAGCTTTCCCTCAACCCTGACCAATCTCCCAGTCCCTGCTGCTGGAAAACACCCCCACAGCATGATGCTGCCACCAACATGCTTCACTGTTGCGATGATATTGGCAAGGTGATGAGCGGTGCCTAGTTTCCTCCAGCCATAATGTTTCGAATTGAGGCCGAACATTTCAATTTTGCCTTCGTTAGACCAGAGAATCTTTTCCCTCACAGTTGGAGAGTCCTTCAGGTGTTTTTTTTTTTTTTTCAAACTTCATGCAGGCTTTCGTGTGTTTTGCACTGAGAAGAGGCTTCTGTCTAAATCACTCAGCCCTAGAGCCTATGGAGGGCTGCAGTGGTGGTAGTCCTTCTGGAACTCTGTCCCATCTCCACATAGGATCTCTGGAACTCAGTCAGAGTGACCATTGGGTTCTTGGTCATCTCTCTTAATAAGGCCCTTCTCCCCCGATTGCTCAGTTTGATGGAGCGACCAGCTCTTGGAAGCACTACATTATTACAATAATTTTGTCCGAAAATAATGAGGGCATAGAAAACTGATGCCAACTCTACCTGATGTCTTGTAAGACGTTGTTCAGAGATTTGAGGGTTCCTCTTTTTAAACAGCTGCTTATTATATGCCAGTTTGCTTGGCCTCTTTGCTGATGAGGTGAACTGTCTTTGAAGCTTAGATTTTTTTATTTGGTGGCTAGAAAAGTTATAACACTGAAAGTCTGTGGTGGCAGTTTTGATCCTTTGATAGTCATATAGTGCTTTAATTGAACTGTTACCATGGTCGATTTCCTTATCTGAGTGGATTTCCACTATAGCATTGCAAATATATATTTCAGGAAATGCAAAAATTTTAATTGACATTATTGTTTTTGTCTACAGTCTGCAAGATAGGAAAAAAATAGTAAGTGGAGTGAGGGGAAAAAACTAATTCTCTACAATTTGTATGAGAGAAAGCTTTCCCAAGACAGTGTAGTCCTGTGGTGGTGAACCTATGGCACGCGTGCCACAGGCGGCACGCAGAGCCATTTCTGTGGGCTGCAGCACACCATGGAGAGCCTGGCTGATACAGGCAAGGCAGGAGTGCACACAGACTCCACTTTTTTCCTTTGACAGCAATGGGGATAGGGTTGCTGCTGCTGATCAGAAGCGCCACCGAAAACAGCGGAGTCTGCGCGTCTGCTATGCGCTCACCTGTCAGCCGTGCTCTCCATGCCTCGAATCAACTGCAGTGCGCTTTGGAGAACAAGGCTGATGCAGGCTCACAAAGACACTCTGCTTTTTTCGGCGGGGCTTCGGTGCCTGGCTGGCTCAGCCAATTTCCCTCTTTCTTTTCCCCATTCCTCCTCCTCCTTTGACAGTGGTGGGGTTTGGGGGATGATCAATCCCCATTTGTGGCGTGGCCACCAATCAATCACCGCACCCTTCTCTCAGGAGGGCAAAACCAGCAGCCAAAGCTGCAGCAGGAAAAGCGGAAGGCAACGCCGCCCACCAGATCCACCTGGCGGCACAGTAACTGCAATTCTCCTCAGCTCCAGAAAGCTTGTGCAATGGAAACTTGACGGTGAGGGCCGTGGGGTGCTTGCTGAGGGAGCTGCTACCGGTAACAGAGCTAAGGAAACAGGCAGGTTGGGGGGAGCTGCCAATGCTGCTGCCCTCAGGCTTGGCAGATTCCCCCCCCCAGCCAGCCATGATTCCCCCTCCCCAGCCAGCCAGGCAGCCAGCTACGATCCCCTGACCTACTCCTTGTCTGGCCGTCCGGCTGGCACAAAACTTCACCACTCTTCTCGGCAGTGGCAGCCTAATGGGCCTGAGCAAGCTGCTGGCAGCGCCAGCCCGAGGCACAGGGGCAAGGGGAGGGGAAGGCAGGCAGTGTAGTGGCTTGGGTACCTCGGCTCCGTCCAAGTTGAAAGCGGAGGTGCAGCAGCGGGATTGCTCTCAAACGAGCCGGGTGCATTGCTCGCTCGTGTGCACCCATCTTATTGAGAGCAATTCTGCTGCCGCGCGTCCGCTTTCTTCAACTCTGATGGAGCCAAGGAGCCCCTGGTGGCTGCTTGAGTGGGGAGGACGAGCTTTGCTGCTGCTGCTGGGCCACACTTGGACTATGCCATGCCGCTGCCTGCCAAACTCCACTTTCGCCACTGGGTGTGAGCAGCGGTGGGGTGCTCCGTCCTGGGGGGAATGCAGCAGCAGCCTAACCCTAACCCCCGCCCTGCCCCCTCCCTCACCTGACTATTGAATTAAACTACAGTTTACTTAACCATAATTTGCTAAGTAAACCACAGTGCTAGGTGATAAATTATTGTAGCTAGGTTCAAACAACATACAGGTAATCCCCTAGGTATGAACATTTATTTAGTGAGTTTTCCCAAAAAAGGAATTAATTCAGGGTACTTACATTAGAAATTCAAAATTGCGACCAAAAAGAGGCCTCTGTAGCCCTGTGACTTGGATTAAGGCGCTGCTGCAGTGGCAGCCATATTTAGCTCTGTGTCTTGCCTGGGCTGTTTGGCCTATGAGAAGTCTGATGGCTTTTTTTGAAGCCGAAAGGTTTTGGGTTTTTTTTGTCCCTGATCACATGGCCAAATGAGCCAATCTGGGGCCGGTTTGTTTTTGCTTTTGCTGCAATCTGCTACTGCCTGGGCTGGAGTGCTACTGTAGAATTTAAAATTCTGTAAGCATTTTAAAATATTTAAAATATTATTACTTGCTAGTGCTTGCAAACAGTGTGTGGCCCCTCTGATGTCCAGTGGAAAGCTGTTCCGTAATGTATGTGCCATTATGGGAAATCATTCTCTGCCCCCAACCTTTTTGGCACCAGGGATCAGTTTCGCAGAAGACAATTTTTCCACAGACCAGTGTGTGTGTGGGTGGGTGGGGGGAGGAGTGTGCAACTGAGATCCTACGCATGTGCAGTTTGCAGTAGGGTTCGCTCATCTGCTGCTCACCTCCAGCTGTGCGACCCAGTTCCTAATAGTACCAGTCTGCGGCCTGGGGATTGGGGACCCCTGCACTACTGGCTTAATTCCCCCTGATTTTACAGAAGTATAGGATACTCAAGACCTTCTTCCAAAATGAGTGGGTAAATTCTTGCTGAAAAAGATGGTCCTAGACATAGCACAAATGGCTAAATGAAGCAGCTTCTAAGACTAATCAGAAAAAAATAAAATTAGTGCAGAATATGGCAGCCTCATTGCTTCAGGGGTTAACTCCAGGAGTGTATTATGTGTATGCATAAGGCTCTGCATTGGTTGCTGAAAAGCTGTGTAAGTGCAATTCAGAGTACTAGTACTAACCTATAAAGCTGTATATGGTTGGCACTAGGGTACTTTCAGGATTGACTCCTCCAACTAGCAATAGCTTATCATAGAAGAAACTTCTATTTACCCCACATTTTAGGGCAGGCATGTCAAACTCGTGATGTCACATGATGTCGCACGACGTATCATGACTTTCCCCATTGCTGGCAATGGGGTGGGCGCAGTTTCGGCGTGACGCATCTGGCCCACAGGCCGGCAGTTTGACATGCCTATTTTAGGGTGATAAATGTGGCCAGGTGTTTTTCTGTTAGATAACTAATATTGTGCAATAGCCTCCCTGTAAATATTAGATTAACCTCCACCTTAATGCTTTTCCACAAAGAAGATAAGGCTGGATTATTCAGAAGGGCCTTTGGGAATAAATAATTTTCACTGTTCTTTTATTGAATCTTATTTTATATCCTGCCTTATTATTATTTTCTTTATAAATAACTCAAGGTGGCAAATGTACCTAATACCCTTCCTCTTTCTATTTTTCCCATAACCTTGTAATGTGGGTTGGGCTGAGAGAGAGTGACTATTTTTAAAAAAAACAATTATTGAAGTGGAAAACTGGCACTGAAAAGATACATGACGTAAAATATTTTAAAAAGCACAATATAAGACAAGAATAAGCACAGTTCATGTATTGCATATGGTCTGTAAGGTAGTTCTGTTCAAGCATCTTCTTTGATCAGTTCTGGATTATCCTGAACATCTAAACCAGGGATAAACAATTTAGGACCCTCTACAAGATGTGACTCACATGTCCCATAATCCCTTATCATAATCATGTTGGCAGTGTGTTTTATTGGTGTTAAAGTCCAACTGCAAATGTTTTAAAACAGCAGTCTGCAGTGAATATGTTTGAAAGTATGAATGTGTATGAGAGAGAAGGATAATTACTCTCTTCCTTTTATAATAGTTAATTGGTGTGACAGCAGCCATTTTATAAGTATTTTTATACAAAATCAGCTTTTCTCATACAGCTGGACAAACCATTCCATTATGTGCTTTATGAATCACTCTTCAGAATCTCCTATTTAAAATGACAAGATAGTCTTAGCCGTTGTAGAATTGGCATGGTTCCTTCACAGTTCCTTCAGTCTTCTAAACGTGCTGCTTCTTTGAATACTACAGCTTGGATGTCCTTCTGACCACAGGGTTCAAAGTGGGGTTAAAAAAGAATTCCTAAGAGAGGCAGTTATATATTATAACTGATTGCTTATTTGAGATCTTCATATTGAGGGGGTTTTCTAATTGCAGCGCAGCAAATAAGCATGGCTAGAGGATAATTTCCTTCCTTCCGTTATTTGCGAACTGCTGATGGTTTGAGATACATCCAGAACAAATAAGCAAACACTATTACTATCAAATTAAAAATAGCCAGCTTTTCCCTTGATGCTAGAATAAAATTAACGTTGATGTTAGTCTGGCTTCCCAAAGAAGAATATTGCATAGTTTTTACTACCACACTTGAAACAAATGTTTCTCACTTTATGCAAACTTGTGGTGGACACTTTTGGTGGGGTCCAAGAGAAGAACTTTTTCTGCCTTGGCCTCCGCCCTTTGGAACATCTTGCCACCAGAGGTGAGATCTGCCCCCTCTCTCCTGACCGACAAGAAAAGCCTTAAAACCTGGCTATGCCAGCTGGCATGGGACCTTGAAGGAGTAGCTCTAGGCTAAGGGTGGCTGGTGCAGTAACAGTGAAGGCACCACTTGCTGCTCCCCTCCAAACCCGTGATTGTTTTAAATTTTAATCCTCTGCCATTTTAATTTACTTTTATATTTATAATTGTTTTATGTCTGTTTTTTATACCTTGTAGGCCGCCAGAGTTCTCTCAAACAATGAGATGGGTCACATACAAATGTAATAAATAAATAATAAATAAAATAAAATAGTGTTCCATCCAGCTGCTGTATCCTTGAAAATCAACCAATGCATATAATAAATTTTAGTTGTGTTGAGAGAGGATTTATTTATTTATAAGTTTTATAAGACTGTCTAATTCAAACAGTGTGACTCTGGGTAGGCTACCAAATAAACAATAAAGAAAGAAAAAATAAGAAAAAAAGAACACCTTATAATAATAAATGGACAATATATAAATGTGAAATGGTGATGAATCATAACAAAACAATCATGGGGGAAGAGGCAGGTCTTAACAGTTTTCCTAAAGGCAAGAAGAGTTGGGAATTGCATAGTGGTGGTGGTGGTGTGGTGGTGAAAGCAGTGCAACAACATAAAAAATATGCTTCCTTGGTTGCATAATATAATGGCAAGGTTTAAAAGAAGACTCTTGGAGCACACAGACTTAATGTAGGCATTTTCTCCATAATTGGGAATTACTGGGTTTGGTGAACCCAACCATGATTGATCCAAAGCAGCATTGATTAAGATACGATTAAGATGTCATTGGCGACATACCTGCTTTTCAAAGAGAAATTTAATCTCATCTGGGCTATGACATTTATTTGAGCAGACAGAAGGTTTCTGTCTTTTGTATTTGGCTTGTTAAAAAAATGCTAATTGGTGTTTAGTAATTCAGTGTAAAATTATAAGACAGTCTGATGTTAGTCTACACACATTTAGGAATGAAACCAATCAGAAAAATTAAGTGACCATCATGTAAAGATGATGTATGAATATAAGCAAATATTTCCAGGAAGGTGAGGAGATTAACCGTTCTACAGTTCAATAGTTTAAGTGGTATGGGGAAGCTTTATATAAAGATACAAATCATGAATATTTACTGCATGTCAAGCTGTTCTCCAGCTGAATGGTAAACATATACTACTGGAGCAGTTCAGTTTAGCTTATGATCAAAGATCAGTGCAAGTAACGTTCAAACAAGATATAGGACAGGTGAAAATACATTAACATAATGACCTAACTAGCATCTAATAAGTGAGTTCCAAGATACAGCCTATGTTAAATTGTTTTGCAAAGTTTAAAATTATATTAAATATAACACCTAAAATTGCAGCCAGATAATGAGCAAATATAATTTAAGATAGGGTTAAAATGCATTTTTAGAATGGGCTAACTAGCATCTAATAGGTAAAATCCAAGCTACAGCCTCTATTAGTTTATAATATAAGCAGTAAAATCACTAAATATAAAGCATCTAAAATTTACAGCAAAGTAAAAGCATCTATAATTATTAAGTAACAACAAAGTGATAACAAATTATAGTTACAGGATATGTACTACAGCAGGAGTCCCTCCCCCCAGGCACGGGCAGCCCAGGTGAGCAAAACTGCACATGCGCGGGATCCAGGTTGGGTTCTCTTCTCTCTCTCCTCCCCCCTCCCCCCATCCCGGGTGCCAAAAATGTTGGAGACTGCTACACTATATGATGCTGGCCCATCAGGGTTCAATGGATCCTTTGCTTCAGAGTTTGTTTTGCCTGTTCATATTCTATCTTAAGGGCTTACTTGAAAAGGTTGAATTCAGCAACCTTGATCCATGCACGGTAGATTGAAAGTTATTCCAGAAAAATTAATGATGCTAAGCCTAAAGGAAAAACATTGGTTTTAACCAAAAGTTTATAGAAGCCAGACACTTTTATCATACCTATCTCTAATTGTACATGTGTTTTTGAGACACAATGTTCTGAAAACGCATTTATTTGAACAAGCCGGCTTGGCCTGATGGGGGGGGGGTTGGTTTTTTTATTGTTCTTAATATTTGTATTTATTGTTTTTTACCTTGGGCATTATGTTTAATTCCTTTTAGCTTTTGTACTTTTGTATTTTATACATTTGCCCTGTTCACCGCCCTGAGTCCTTCGGGAGAAGGGCGGTATATAAATAAAATTATTATTATTATTATTATTATTATTATTATTATTATTATTATTATTATTATTATTATTATCATTATTTTGATAGATACTGAATTTTTTTATACATGGATTTTATTGTGATGTTTCAGTCAGTGAGTTATTGTTGCTTTGGATGTGATTGCTGTCATGTGTTGTACATGATTCAGAGATTTGTAGATAGGCTGGAAATTAGTTTTGTCACACTCCAAATGTGCGGGAAAATTAATTAATTAAGAAATCAAGGCATACCAATAGGCACATTGTACTTGTATAGAAAACAATGGAAAGCCAGGGTTTTGAATTGTATTTCTGGTCATTCTGCTTTATCATATACTGCCAAAAAGATATTCATATGCTTGTATTTAACCATAGCGTCTTATGGTCTGTTTGTTGGAATAAAAGTAGTTTTATTGAGCAATGGCCAATTTTAGGCATCTTTCTCCTTTCATTTTCTTCTTCTTCTAGTGTGTTATTGCATTTCACATTTGAACAATTGTGATTTCTGGAATACCTGAAAATACAGATTTTCCAGAACTATTTTTTCTTTTGATATTTTCATTTTTCTTATTGTTTAGGCAATAAAAGAATTCTAATGGGAGCACTGTTCTGAAATTCGGTTTTGCTGGATGCCATTATGGGTGAGTTCCTGAAGTTACTAGGGTTTCAAACATGTGCCTGAGAATGTAATAATCCAATACTGAATTTTAATAATAGTAAATGATGAGTAATATTAAAACTCCATGTAAGTTTTTAAAATCACATTATTGTATGAATATAATAAAATACAGTTGTTGCTGAAGTAAAATATAAATGAAGGAACACTACCAATACTACTATCAAGTTGTTGATATTATGAATGCCCTTAAAGTTACAGTGCATACTATCTTTATTCTACTTATGTTTCTTAATTGATTGGTTTTTTATGATTTTTAAAAACTTAGTTTGAAAATTACATTTCTTGTTTCATTTTTATTTAAATAGATGAACAGCAAGCTTTGAATTCAATCATGCAGGATTTGGCAGTTCTTCATAAGGCAAGTCGTCCTGCTTTGCCACTTCAAGAAATGGGAAAGGGAAAGTTAACTTCACCCAAAAAACAGGTAATCATATAATGTGTTTGCCCAGCACAGTGAAGAAATTTTGCCTATATTATAATTTACACATTGATTTGTGATACGTACATTTTAGAAATTGAAATGAAACAGTTTTAAAATTACAGAACAGATTTTAAACATAGGTGCTTCAAATGACTGGATAAAATTCACATATAATTCTTGCTTCCAGATACGTATTTTTTATAAGCTTGTGGAAAAGACATCTTTATCAATGTCACTGACCACAATAAATAAGTTTGTATAATTCTCTTACAGAATGATGTACGAGTCAAATTTGAACATCGAGGAGAAAAAAGGTAAACAGTAATTTAAGCAAATTTCTGTTATTTTCTGAATATGAGAACTTTTTTTTAAAAAAATTCACTGTTTCATTAGTTTATAGAATCTTGACTTAATTTAAAACTACCTAATCAACATCAATGTTTGAAAACATAAGCAAACATTTTTTAAAAAGTCCTGTACAGGTTATGGTTGCAATTGGTTCAGGAACTTCTATCACTTAAACAATGAAGTCATAAGATGCAATGTTACATAACTACATTGTTCAGCAAGGTCCAGCAACCCCATTAACTGTCTCAACCCCAGGACTATGTGGGTCACTAAGTGAGAAGAGTCAGGAGTCCCAGGCCATCAGGTGGAATGGGGGATACCATGGGCAGAGGCTCCAAAGTGCAGGCAGATGGGCAGGAGATGTGGAGGACAGGGAAATGCCTCAGGCAAGTACCCTAGAGTGCGGATTAGCATGCTGCAAATAGGTGCTATGGAACACAGGCAAATGATGGGGAAGAGTGTTGCAGGCAGGCCATACAGAATGTGGGTGAATGTCACTGGGTGCCAGGGATGTCCCGGAAGCAGGCATTACAGAATGCAGCCAGGTAAAAAAGTGGCAAGAGTGACCTTTGACTTCTATTCAGGCTCCCCATTAGCTTTGCTTCAGGGAAGCTGGCAGGGAATGTTGTAAATCTTGATCATGTGACGTTGGGGATGCTGCAAAGACTGGAATTCTGAGGACTTGGCGTTAAGTCCCCTTGTTCAGCACTGTTATAATTTTGAACAGTCACTGAGCAAGTGTCATAACCCAACAACTACCTATAAATTTATGAGGATTTTTTTTATTTTGAATTTCTGTTCAAAGAATAGATGAAATAATATACCATATTGTAATGTTTAGGTTTTTATTTCAGTCCAAGATACCTAAATAGCTAGACAGACAGACGCAGACATTCAGTGTTTTTTAGGATGGTTACATAAGGTTACATAATTGGCCTACTCAGCCATTTACTTAATAGATAACCTCAAACTACAGATACAGCAGAAATGTATCTGTTTATTTTGGCAAACAAATTTTTAAATGCTGGTATATTGTGTTCCATATGAAATTGTAAATCATATAGTACAAATTATTTTTAACATTTTCCTAAAAAAATTCCTAGAGCACTTGACTGAGTTAAAATGTTGCAACTTAAAGATTAGTTTAACTTGGTTTATCATATTATACTTGTTGCAATTCTTGAGTAGATCTCTTCCTAGGATTTCTAATCCTGGGAAATCTGCATAGGTCTAGCAAAATAATCTTTTTACTGTCAACTAGTTCATTAGCCTCCTCTTACAAGGTGAAGAAATAAGGTACAATTTGATTAATGCACTGTGAAATATTTTGAGATACTGTTATGTCTACCAGCCATAGAGTAGGTACAGTTCAAGTTGAAATTTCTCCCTTTGGAAGGGAAGGATAAGGATAATAAGCCTTTATTTAGTCCTTTGTAGAGGCAAAGAAAGAAATGAGAGCTCGGTCCTCCATTACAATTGAATTCCGTTCATGTGGTTTAATGGTTGGGAGAAGTGGTTTGCCTTTTCTTTTTTTCAAGATGGCACTGAAAATAAGTTTGACTTTCATAATTACAATTTGTAACTTCTTTCATTTCTCATAAAAGTTGTATTCTACTTTATAGAATCCTACAGTTTTCTAGACCTATCAAGCTAGAAGATCTTGCATCAAAAGCTAAAGTTGCCTTTGGACAGTCCATGAATTTGTATTACAGCAATAATGAGGTAAAATAAAAAAAATTAGACTATTCTTTGTAATGTTGATATAGTGAAAACTTGGTGATGGAACCACTTGAAGCTCTGAAACATATTTAAGGTTTGTAATAGGTTACACTCCATGTTGTACCATTTATATTGTAGCTTTTTGTTTTCATAAAAATAATCTTTCTCATCAGGTCATGTATTGATATAATAAGATTTTCAGTGTATTCAGTGGGAAACAAGAAAACGAAATAAAAACATTTAATGTATCTTTATTTTTATAGAAATGTAATACAACTCCCTTGGAAGATATGATTGGGAAGTAACAAAATGTATATTATTAAATATAAAATATGTGAATTGGTTAGAGTTTGCAGAATATGATCACTGTAACGCAGAAACAACAACCTTGTCTATAATGAGATATTAAAAGTATACCATTATTAAATAATTAAACTAACAAGAGGAAGATTGAACAAAAATAACAAGCAGTTCAGCTTACCTTTTTGACTGTATCTAGCCAGAATACTAGAAATGCCATTACCTTTTAAAGTAATTTCTATAAGAGTTGGCAGAAGCTATTCATCATTATAGATTTTATCTTCTTCTTCATACTATTTGCCATTCTAGCTATGCCCTACCCTTCTCTAAATCTGTATATTTCACTGTATATTCACTAATTCAACTAATTCAGGTTTGGCTAAGTACTATAGTTAAATCAGGAGACCTAGTCCCATCTTTGGCATAAAACCAGCTGAATTTATTTATTTATTTATTTGATTTGTATACCGCCCTTCTCCCTAAGGACTCAGGACGGTGAACAGTGACATAAATAATAGAATGCATAAATACAGATATTGAAAACAAATTAAACCCTAATTTTGCCCAAATGTAGAAGATAGTTACCTTAAAACAATAATTACAACAGAACCCGTCAGACCAGACCGGATTGCTTAAACAGATATGTTTTTAGGTCGCGTCGGAAGGAGCGAAGGTCGGGAGCCATCCGGAGCTCAACCGGTAAACGGTTCCATAGGTCAGGCACGCCCACAGAGAACGCCCTCCCTCTGGGAGCCACCAGACGGCATTCTCCGAACGGCGGCACCCTGAGGAGGCCCTCTCTGTGGGAGCGCACTGGACGGAGGGACGTTGACGCTGGCAGCAGGTGATTCCTAAGGTACTCCGGACCCATGTCATGTAGGGCTTTGAAAACCATTACTAGCACCTTGAATCTTACCCTGACCCTGAGCCAGTTATTCCTTCTCAACCTTAGGAAGGAGGCAGTGGCAAACCACTTCCAAAAATTCTTGCCAAGAAAACTGCAAGTATTAGTCCAAGCAGTTGCCAGGAATCAACACTGAGCTTAAGGCACAAACAAATGTTTTCTAAATGTGATGTTTGCTGCCTTGAATTCTTTATAAAATGATAAAGGCAGGATCTTTAGTTTGTAAAATAGATAATTAAATTTCAAACTGTAAAATGTTAATATATATGCTTATATTGAAGGTTATGTTATTTTCAGGAACTCAAATCAGGTAAAGCAAAGTTGCAGAATTAAAAAAATAGATGATAATGATAATATTTACTAAATATTGCTTAATAGTTAAATATTAAGAAACGTTTGTTTTGTATCCTGTTTTTATTATTTTTACAAATAATTTGAGGTGAACGTATCCAACCCAACTTCCTTTGCCTGTTTTTCCTACCACAACAAACCAGTGAGGTGGATTGGGCTGAGAAAGAGTACAGGCCCAAAGTCACCCAGCTGACTTTCATGGCTAAGGCAGGAGATGAATTCATGGTTTGTAGCCTGATGCCTTAACAACTAGACCAAACTGGTTCTCTTAATATTTAGTATTGTTTTGCTATTGTTTATTTTTTTTTAGTATTTTAATATTGTTAGAAAGAATAGTAGAGGTAGAGGACAGGAAGGCCTGGAGGAACGATGTCCATGGGGTCACGATAGGTCAGACATGACTTTGCAACCACCACCACCACCAACAACAACAACAACAAAAACAACAACAAGAAGAAGAAAGAAAAACCACCTAGACATTTGCATTGCAGTTAGAAAAACTTAGACTATTTGAACAGATTGCTCAATCCTTTTCCTTGCTCCTTTATGGAGAAAATAATAGTTGACATGATGAAAATAGCACATTTCATTAATGTGATGAAAATCAAATGTGGATTTATTTTTCTTTTACCTACTTCCCTGTATTAAGAGTCCTTAATTTATTATGCCTTGCTGAATTTCAAAAAATATAGCCATAATGAACATATGCATCTTTAACAAGTAGCTTTGGGATATGGGAAAACCTGCTTAATTTTTAGTATGGTTACATCTTTCCACTGACTACAGATCCTGCTTAGCCAAATTGTCATAATTAAATACCCTTTTTATGGTTCATTTCTACCCTTTTTCTATCATGCTGTCCCTTAGTTCTGCTAAATACTAATTATTGAAGACGGTATTGTATACCGTATTTTTCGGACCATAAGACACACTTTTTTTCCCAAAAGGGGGGGAAACGAGGGTGCGTCTTATGGTCCGAAGGTGATCCGTATGGCCAGCCCCAACCTCTGCAAGTGGAGCACAAATCGGCATGTGCTGAGAAACGCCGATCTCACGCTCCTGCAATCTGCCTTGCTCGGTTTCAGCTTCCCTTGCTACGAGAGAAAGCAGGCTGAAACGGAGTGAGGGAGATTGCCAGGAATGCAAATTGGCTGATCTCGTGCTGCTGCAATCTGCCTCGTTTCAGCCTGCTTTCTCTTGTAGCAAGGGAAGCTGAAACCGAGCGAGGGAGATTGCAGGAGCGTGAGATCGGCCGATTCGCATTTCTGGCAATCTCCCTCGCTCCGTTTCAGCTTGCTTTCTGCAAGAGAAAGCCAGGCCGCAGGGCTGCCTCCGCGGGTACTGCTCTAATGCAGAGAGGGAAGGACAAGGAGGGAGGGAAGGAAGGAAGGGACAATGGGAGAGGGAGGGAGGGAGAGAGAGAGAGAGAGAGAGAAAGAGGGAGGGAGAGAGGGGAAAGAAAGGGAGAGAAATAGAGGGAGAGGAAAAGAGAGAAAGGGAGAGAGAGAAGGAGAAAGAAAGAGGGAGGGAAATAGAGGGAGACAGAGAAAGGGAGAAATAGAGGGAAAGAGAAAAATAGAGAGGGAGAGAAAGGGAGAGAGAGGAGGAGAAAGAGGGAGGGAAATAGAGGGAGAGAGAGAGAGAGAGGGAAAGAGAAAAATAGGGAGAGAAAGACGGAGATGGAGAGAAAGGGAGAGAGAGAGAGAGGAGAGAGAAAGAAAGAGGGGAGGGGGAGAGAGGGAGAGAAAGAGAAGGAGAGAGAGAAATTAAATTAGTAACATGATTGTTAGGTGAATCTGGTTTCCCCACTAACTTTGCTTCTCAGAAGGTTGCAAAAGGCGATCACATGACCCTGGAACAATGTGACCATCATAAATATGAATCAATTGCCAAGCATCCGAATGTAAATCACATGACCCTGGGGATGCTGCAACAGTCATAAGTGTGAAAAATGGTCATAAGTCACTTTTTTCAGTGCCGTCATAACTTTGAACAGTCACTAAGTGAATCATTGTAAGTCAAGGACTACCTGTACTTTATCATTTTTTCCCCTTTTTGGTGGGGGGGTCAAGTTTTTGACACCTTGCTGGGCGACTGGTGGTACTCGGACATTGCCTTGTACTAAAAGTGGTACAATGGATGAAAAGGATGAAAAGCCCTGTTTTAGTATACTGGTACTATTTGGTTCAGAATTTTTTTTTCTTGTTTGCCTGCTCTAAAAACTGGGTGCGTCTTATGGTCAGGTGCGTCTTATGGTCCGAAAAATACGGTAGTTAATTTTCAGGCCACAAAATCTATTGTGTATATACATTATTTGTATTTAACTTGCAATTTAATCTTGTGAATTTTTCCTATGTATAGCTGGTAATTCCATTAGCTGTTCAGGATGATCTGGACAAAGCTGTGGAGCTCCTTGATCGCAGCGTTCACATGAAGAGCCTCAAGATTCTGCTTGTTGTTCATGGAAACACACAGGTGTGTTAAGGCATTGTGTAAATTTGTATAATGCTGTGACACTTTTCCTCTGTTGTTTGCCCATGACCCCTAACAGCCTGAACTCTCTGGAAAATTGCCATCTTTTCCCCTTCCTTTATGGAGGAGTCTTTTTTGGGGGGGTTCTAGTTGCAGAAAGCCACAGAAGTCTTGCTTTCATTAACAAGTAAATCTTTGATCAAATCTACAAGAAAGGTTTCAGTCAAAATTATTCTTTGAATAATATCTGCATGAATTCTCATTGTTTGTCTTGTAACACATTAAGTTTGGTTATTTTCATGTGTACATTATCTGTATTTGTAACTCACAAAATCCAAGTGTTTGTGTGTGTGTCATAAAATTTGATGATACAGTACATGTTGCATGTAATCCATGTTTTGTATGTTCACAGAATATTAATAATAAATTGCAATCAGAAAACTCATTATATAATACCATGTTTTTGCTTTAAAGGTTACAAATATTTTTTTAATAGTTGCCTCATTAGAACAGTAGGAGAGAAAGATTATAGGCAAAGCCCAAAACAATTTAAACTATATTTCGATTGTTGATAGCTATCCTTCTTAGTGAGATGTGTGCTGAAATACTCCCAGGTGTGCCAGAATCTTTATTTTCCTCTTTCTAAATAATCTCAATACATTTTAACCTTTCATTCTTGCTATCATTATAATCTTAACATTTGGAATGTGTGCACTTGGGAAATGATACTATATTATAATGTCCTAGTTGAAAAGTGGAAAATTTGGGGGGAAAATCCAGGATGATTTAACTGGAATTTTGTGTTGTGGTTTTTTAAAAAGCCCTGTTCATCTGCGGTTCCATCTTCATAAAATTTGTACCAGAAGTCCTCAATACCTCAGAGCCAAATTTGAGGACCGTGGAAAGGAGAAAATTAACTCCATCCATTATCATCTCTGGATGTGGAAATGGAACGTTGGATGTCATCCATATTTATGTCAAAATGTTGCTTGCTTTTATTAGGGTGGAGAGATTTTTAAAATAAATAAATAATCATACTTTTCTTTCTAGAATAACATGGATCCCTTGTCATCATTGGAAGATTTGGATAATACAGTTTTCAGAGTAACAGAAAAGAAAAAAAAGAATTCTGTAATAGGTAATAAGACTTCATATTTTAAATTTTAAACTTGGTGGTTTATTTATTTATTTTTGAAACATTTACCCTTCTTTTCGTGCTGCCACAGTA
Organism: Vipera ursinii; assembly: GCF_947247035.1. Lineage (NCBI taxonomy): Eukaryota > Metazoa > Chordata > Lepidosauria > Squamata > Viperidae > Vipera > Vipera ursinii. The sequence continues at coordinate 123,804,053 of NC_139512.1, forward strand.
ATTTGCAAAAAGCAAGCAGTACAAATATTGCCGCACACAAAGACCAGTGATTAATGCGCGGTACGAACCTTGAATAATTGAAAACTCATAAGAACATTAAACAAGTTAAAACCAAATTCATATAATACCAGAATTATAACAAGAACAAAGTACCACACTCAGAATCTCTGATTATGGCAATACAGGTAGTTCTCAACTTGCAACAGTTCATTTAGTGACCACTCAAAATTACAATGTCACTGAAAAAAGTGACTTATAACCATTTTTCACACCTATGACTGTAGCCACATCCACATAGTCACATGATCAAAATTCAGACACTTGGCAATTGATTCGTATTTATGACAATTGCGGTGTATTGGGGACAAGTGGTTACCTTTTGTGACCATCTGACAGTCAGTGGGAAAACCAGATTCACTTAACAACTGTGTTACTAACTTAATAACTGCAGTGATTCACTTAAATGTGGCAAGAAAGGTCATAAGATGGAGCAAAATTTACTTGACAAATGTCTTGGGCTCAATTGAAGTCATAAACTGAGGCTACCTTTAATTTTAGATCTTAGTTCTCTTTACAAATACGTTTCATGTGAATACCGTTAATTCACACTTCTTGAATATAGATACACAATAGGTTGGTTACACATGGGTATTTGCACTATTTGGAATTCTTATGATTCTGTATCATCAGGTGAAATATAAAGCAGAAATATTCAGATTTTTCTATGGATCTGTTTTTTTTAAAAAAAACATTCATAAAATGATTGGGAAAAGAGAGAGAAGAAAGTTATATTTAGAGAATTGAGTAAAAATAAGCTTATTGCACATCAATTTATACATGTACTTCTCCATCCAGAAAAATTGATTTAAGTAATTCCCAGATTCTTAAACTGGACTAATAAAGAAACCTATCACAAAACCTATATTAGTTAGACACACTTTTTACATAATGTCTATTTCTTGGTTTTGTATGTTTTACTGTTTAATATGTACGCGTTTTTGATATTTGCCAATCTTGTTTGCTAACATGGAGTTCTCTTATATTTAAATGTGTTATGGTTATGTAGCTGAATTTTAACAGAACTGGAAAATGCTGCTTTAGATTCACTAAATAACTTAAGGATTTGCTATAAGGGATTAGTTGTTTCTGTGTTTAAATATATACATCAGCCATTGTCCTTTTTTCCCTCTACAGGTTATAAAAATGCTTTTCTTTGATGTGATATAGTCTCAATTCCTATAGCTTTTTCAAATTCACTTTTTAATTCCTTTCAGGGCCTGCGCATAATTATCATACGTACACATCTAAAAGTCAACAAAATTGAAGCAAGCAAATTAATTTTGTTGGTAGCTAAAATTATTGAAGATAAAGCTACAAATTGTAAAGAGCTTTATAGAAATTGGTTAGAATCTGGTTCAGATATAGAAAATCCTTTTAAATTGCTGAGATTTCAGAACAGCTACCATGGAAAAGTTTTTTTACCTTTACCTTTTTTTAAGAAGGGCAGATTTCTGTAGGTATTGAAATGAAAGATTTATAAGACTGGTATGTGCACAACCAGCTGTATTCTTTTCTGTTAGCTGCCAGATTGCAGAAAGGTTGCTAGAAAGAAATTTTAAAAGAGTCAGCCATAGCACATTAGAATATAAGTTGGTTCTAAGTGGGAAACAGTTCATTTACTGAAAATCTTGTAATCTCATTTGGTTCATTTAGTAGTATTCAAAAGAAGGCTGAGAATACTTGGGGGGAAATGCTTTTAATCTGAGGTATCTGCCAAAGAATCTGACAATCTTTAAGCATTGTTTTGAATGATTCAAATACGTGTGATGAAAAATATAGGAAGTGTATTAAAAAATTAGAAAATTATGGAAAATTAGACAACCTAGATCCATAATACGTTATTAAACTCATTTTTCTTGATATATAAAGAAACTCAAATATGGCAATTGTGTAAAAGAAGAGCTATATTTATGTAAAGGGATTAAGATGCATTTGCCTACATTAGAATATGTTGATATTGTTTATTTTTTAATCAGGAATTATTCTATTTCTCCTTGCTCTTCTTTTAACACCCTTTAAGGTTGAGTGTTTTGATGTTTCAACTGGTATGAACATTCCATAGCCATTAAAAAAATTCCAAAATAGGATCAGGATGAAAAAAATGTAGAAATAGTGACTAATATTTTATATTTCCTGTGCAATTTATGTCACTTTGTAGACTAGTATTCCACAATTTTATATTCTGTGAGGAAATTACATATATTCAGTATCAGAATTAAATATATTCAGCATGAATTAAGGGAAAAGGTATTTTTCTATAGCTGTAGTTTTATCAGGAAAAACAGCAGGACATCAAAAACCACTCTGTTGGAAAATATCAATATTAAGCAGAAGTAAGGAATATCATTTTGAAATAATGTGTGAATGAAAAAGGATGATGTTCTGAAGCATTTTTTTGAAGTGTACATTCTTCCATTTGTATCGGTGTATAAAATATATCTCCCCCTGACAGTTTATATACCACATAGAAAATTACTGAAATGCACAATGCATTTTATATTTGAAATTGTTCTATATTGAAGTAAAGTTGTTTGCTTACCAGCATACGTAGTTTAAAATAATAGAAAATAATCGAAAGATCAGAAGAAAAGAATATTGTTTGATTTAAAAATTAAACTAATAATTGATTCTTGATGGTAAGTTTGTTTATAATCTTTTTCCATTTCTTTTAAAATTCAACAGGCTATACCCGTGACAGCAGCTCTCCTCCTCCAGGATACATTCCAGATGATCATGTGGCACGGAATGGATCATTCACTAGTATCAATAGTGAGGGCGAGTTCATTCCAGAAAGAGACTTAGTAAGCATTTTCGTTAAAGGATCTTCTACGTACTTATCTGGTAGCTTGAAGAGTTCTTTTGGGATCCCCCTTTTTCTCCTTAAATTTTGGATTAACGTTGGATTCCCCCATTCCATTTATTGATGTGGCTTGAACCAACTGAAACTTTGCAGTACATTTTTGTGCTTTTATTTCAGATGTTGGATCCGTTATCACTGAGTAGTCCTGAAAATTCTGGCTCAGGAAGTTGTCCGTCACTTGATAGCCCTTTAGATGGGTGAGAACCATATAATCTGTTTTTCTGCTGTGCTCTGCAAGTCATAGTTATATTCAGGAGGCTCTTAATTATTATGAATTTAATATTGCAATGTTTTGTGTTTCTAGAGAGAACTACCCTAAGTCCCGGATGCCAAGAGCTCAGAGCTATCCTGATAACCATCAAGAATTCTCTGGTAGATAAAAACAAATGGACAATGTTTCCAATGTTATTGTTATAAAGTTTTATATTACAATGTTAAGTATCTATAGCTTCACAATATAGTGTTTGAGTTGGTGAAAGACTATGGTAGCAAATGCAGAAATGTAACTAATACAGCTATATAATCAAAGAAATATCTAACAGTTAAATCAGAAAATAGCAATCATTGCTGAGGATAAAAAGGATCTTGATCTATTTTTTTTTTCATTTTTAGTGGAAATATTTATAATTTCAATTTTTTCAAGGTCCTTTGGATTTATGCAACTATTTGTCTAGCTCTGTAAACATATGATGCTTAAACATATACAATGACTTATTGATTTAAGTCTTTGCAACCTTCACAATTGGAACTACAGTAAGAATAGATAGGCTTAAGAAACAGGAGGATCTGGACAGACTCGAACACTGGGCACTATCTAACAAAATGAAATTCAATTGTGAAAAAAGTAAGGTTCTACATTTAGGCAGGAAAAATCAAATGCACAGGTATAGTATAGGTAGTACCTTGCTCAATAGTAGTAACTGTGAGAGAGATCTCGGAGTCCTAGTGGACAATCACTTCAATATGAGCCCGCAGTGTGCTGCAGCTGCCAAAAAAGCCAACACAGTGCTAGGCTGCATTAACAGAGGGATAGAATCAAGATCATGTGAAGTACTAATACCACTTTACAATGCCTTGGTAAGGCCACACCTGGAATACTGCATCCAGTTTTGGTCACCACGATGTAAAAAAGATGTCGAAACTCTAAAACTTTTTTATTCAGTTTTGGCTAGTTAATGCTGTTTAATGGAATAAAGCAAAAATATTTTTTTCAGATTATGACCTCCCAATATTTGAAAAGTTTGTCAAAGGTGGAACTTATCCTCGGTATCATATTTCATACCAACATCAAGAATACAATGATGGTGAGTTGTGGGTCACCTAACATACCTGGTTTATATTTTTCTTCAGATTTTTGGTTTGTTTTACTGCAAATTAAGAGGGCATCATTTTTGTGTATTACTTTTGAATTTATAAATCTTTTGTTTTGTCAGCAGGATCTTTTAAGGGTTGTTTTAGAACAGCACAATGAAACCTGTTACTTGTGACTACATACAGCCTGCTGCTAAGTTTTTTTTTTTACAGTTCCAGAGCATTGATTGCATTGCCAGTAAAATACCAGTTTGGGGGCAACATAAAAATTTTATTTAGAAACACAAAATAAAATTTACAGTGGTTCTTAAGCTTTTAGGAGGCTTAATGCACCTATTCTTAGCAAAACTATCCCAGAAGCTACCAACATCCCCCCTCTTCCTCTGGTCTCTTTTTCTCTTGTGCAATCACTATGTTTTAATCACCCAACAACACTCAAAATAAGGAGGAGGGGAAGTATGTTTACCAACCCAAGAATCTTTTTCACACTGTTGGGTTAGGTTTTGAAATAGTATGAGAGATGGTGCAAAGAGTTGCAGAGAAGTTGGAAAAATGCTCTCCTTCCTAAATAACACCCCTAAAATATTGCTTGTTTTACCCAGATGTGCCCTTCCATTCATGGAAGAGAATGGAAAAGATAAAGATCTAATAGGATCCACAATAAAAGAACGTCAAAATGTCTTCAAAGCTTTTCTTTGCAACTTCTAGTGGCAAGGCCTATGTTGTTCTGGAAAGTTCTCCAGCTTGTTAAGAGGAGCTTTTCAGTAGATGACAGTGAGAAGGAACGATGTACTAGAGAATCTTCTTTGCTTCCTTCTGGAGCATTTCATGAGCTGAGTTCGGTTCATGGCAGCTAATTTTAGTTCCTTGTGAATGCTGCCTTTTGTTAAATCCACTATTTAAAATAAACACCTAGGGTTTCATCAAGTGTGGTATTTAAAAGATCAGCAACACTATTACTTTTCATAGAGCTGAAGCTATTATTTCTTACCACCAATAAAAATATTGCAGTATTACATTTTAAAGCTTCCATATTTAGAAAATTGAAATCTTATTTTCCAAGAAAATGTGCTTGCTCTGCTCCTTTACAAAAGTATCTACTTTGGTTATCATATATATTCCTTATTGTCAAGGGAGCTGTGATTGTTTATTTATGATTGCCTCTCAGGACTATAACATACATGCAGTTCTGTGTAGTGATCTTTACTGTCGATTTCATCCAGAACAATGTGCTGATGAACAGTGTACTTCATAATAAAATGGTGTTGGATTCACTTGTAATTTCTGCAGGTCGTAAAACTTTTCCAAGAGTTAGAAGGACCCAAGGAAACTGCTTACGCACTCCAGTAAGTTTCAGCCCAACTGATTATTCATTGAGCACAAGCAGTGGGAGCAGCATTTTCACTCCAGAATATGAAGATGGACGAATGCGGAGAAGAGGAAGTGATATAGAAAATCCTACCTTGACAGTAATGGACATCAGCCCTCCCAGCCGCTGTAAGGAGAACAATTTTTTCTATTTTCTTGTAATCCCTCACCTGAACTATAATTCAGTTGTTGAAATAACTAGGTTTTATACACAATTGCGAGGAAAATAAATCATCAGAGGAATGGGAGTGTGTCAGAAGAATAGACTAAAATCGGAAAATCTGACATATAGAAAGGGCTCTTGAAGTGTCTAGTCCACATTAAGCTTTATTAGGAAATTCCTACCGTACACCCGTACATGTTTCTTTTACTAAGACAATAATTCTTTCTTGAAGATAGTAATAGTAGAAGGACAGAAAATAACCTGAAATCTATTCATTGTTAATATGTGTGCTTACATTTATTAAGTGTGTGAGTGTGTGTTTATATGTGTGTGTGTGTGTGTGTGTGTGTGTGTAAATGTTTATATTTTAAAATAAAATAACATGCTGATTTGGGAGCTTTTTTTAAGTGTTAGGTGTTGATCTGCTCTTCCCTTGTATAGTTGAATATATCAGATTTCTCACATTTTGTTGCAGCCCCACGTGCTCCAACTAATTGGGTACTTGGTAAACCACTTGGCCAAGGTGCATTTGGTAGAGTTTATCTATGCTATGATGCAGACACAGGACGAGAACTAGCTGTTAAACAAGTTGAGTTTGATCCTGACAGCCCAGAGACGAGTAAGGTAAGATTTTGGAAAGGAAGTGTCCTCTTTCTCTGCTTTTCTGATATGTACACATATAATGGTTAAAATAAACTGAACTTATTTTTTAGAATCATGCTTTTTAAAAAAAAATTAGTAAAATCAAAATAAACTGAGGGAAGTGTTATGGAACCTGAATATTACACAAATGTCACTGAAAGATTGGTGTTATTCATATGTGGAATCTGACAGCATTTGGCTTTTTTCCATGGGTGGAATACTCTTTTGACATTAGTTGGTATCTTCTTGTTTAGTGGATTCCCCCCCCCCCAATTTATCCTCCATTTCTCCCCCAAATGTTAAAGAGTCCTTTCAGAGCAAACTTTTAAGAGTCTATTGAAGGGAGGGGAATTGTCCTTCCCATTCTAGTAGTCGAAACTATTCTCATATGGAAAGAATCATAAGATTCTCCTCTTAAAAAATGAAGTCATGAATGAAAGGTTTAAATATTAAGCTGTACAATGTATATCAATTAGGTTTCTTCTCTAAGAATTTCTTTTTTAATATATTTTATTAAATTTATTATTTAAAAACATTGGACACGGTACAAACGGACTGACAAACCTTCTTGTCTACAATATTCATATATATATATACACCTAAAATACACTTAAATACACTTAAGATACAAATCAGTTTAGTATAATACAATACTTAGAACAGTGAACCAATCTGTAAGACCTAATACCTTCCTTTTGTTCCCAGCAAAGATAAAATTTATTCCAAATTCTGTAGTAATCTGATTGATCTTTATTTTTAAATTCCAGAGTTAATTTATCCATTTCTGCGCATTCCCAAATTTTCCTAATTACCTCATTTTCTACTGGAATTTCAAATATTCAGAAATTTCCTATCAATATAAGCTATTTATTAATAGTTTTCTTGTTACTTATGAATTGGGGTCTTTCACATGTGCTAACACACTGTACTTCAAACTCTGATGCTGTTGAGAGAAAAATGAACTGGAAAGTGCATTTTCATTACTTTGTGATATTCGAACGTGTAATTTTGGATTCAATACTAAGAGTACAAACTAGAGAACTTATTGAAACCTACAGTATTGCCAATAACATTTAGGAATTATATAAAATTCATATTTTGTTCAGTAATTTGATCATTGTTTTACATAAGAACAGATAATTCAAACAAGGTCCTCTGAGAACCACTGCTATGCAATTCTTTTTTGCAATTTATGGGAGCATTACATATTCTTTGATATTGTTTAAAGAGACTGAACACTGAAGTGTTCATTTAATTATGAAAGTAGTAAAGCAGCTAAAATGGGTTTGTAGTGATTGATAATAATGAGCTAGCGATAATGATTTTTAAATTAGTCAGTTTAAATTAAATTTTAAAAAATACTTGAATCAAGTATTTTTGGTATGATTTAGTGCTAGAAATTTGCTCTTATTCTGATATGTTACTTTTAGGAAGTAAATGCCCTTGAATGTGAGATTCAGCTTCTGAAAAATCTGCTACATGAAAGAATTGTTCAGTATTATGGCTGCTTAAGGGACCATCCGGAAGGAACACTTTCTATATTCATGGAATATATGCCAGGGGTAAGCTGCTGACCCACAGGGACACAGTAAATTTCTGTAGTGTGTGCATGCCCATATGTGGAAATCAAGTCTGCAAATAGAGTGATGTATAAGATACTGTGTAAAAATACTGAAAAGTGCTTCTGTACTAAGTTTCTATAAATATTTTCTCCTGTTTTTCACTGGCATCTACAGTATAGGTCAACATCTCCTTGGAAATCCCAGAAAGTGTTTTTGCTATCTGCATTCTGTTCTTGACATATCTATTGTGTAACAAGATGCATATTTAATTATTGAATTTCCCCCCCACATGCGTGAAGCATCATATTAAATATTTCTATCTTAGTGAAAATAAGCATGGCTGATAGTAGGTTGTTAAGGGCATACCTGAGGCTTAAAAGAAATTAGCATGATCAAACAAAACAAATAATTTTGAGTTATTAACTATTCTTTTAAATATTATTTAAAAAGTTTGGTTCTTGTAGCTTTCTGTTATCTTTCTAGTATGAATCACAGATATACATTCCAGTAAGAATCTGGATTTAAACTTTAAATCCTATTTTCCCTAAGTTGGTGTGCTGGAAGAGAGCTATGTAAGTGAAGGTGAGATGGAGAGAGATTTCCAAGACCAGTTTGTCCTAGGGGATAAGGGTCTAGGCTAGTAAGTAGGAGACTGTGAGTTCAAGTCTCACCTTAGCCATGAGAGCCAGCTGAATGACTTCAGGCCAATCATTTTCTCTTAGCCAACCTCATCTCAAAGGGTGGTTTTTGTGGGGAAAATAGGAAGAAGAAGGTATGTTGGATATGTTTGCTGCCCTGAGTTGCTTGTGAAAATAATAGGATACAAATAAATTAAAATAACTGCATTTGCAGATTCAAACAGTGTTTTAAGTGCTGTAATTTTTGTATGGTGGACTTGTAGAAAACTTCCGTTAAGATCTTTTACTACAGCAAGTTTCTTTCTCTCACTGTAGGGCTCAATTAAAGATCAGTTGAAGGCATATGGTGCTCTCACAGAGAATGTGACTCGGAAGTATACCCGCCAGATCCTGGAAGGAGTTCACTATTTGCACAGTAACATGATTGTACATAGAGATATTAAAGGTACTGATGGGGCATTGTTATAAATTGGCTCGGTGAATTGTAAATATTTCTTCCTAAATCTGTGAAGGGTTGGTTTCTTTTTTTTTTCCTGGTATACTACTGAAAATAGCATTTTATTGAAAACCTTTCCTGCACTTTTCCAAAACTGTTAATTGTAGATGTTATATATATAATATCGCTTAATAAAGCAGCAAGCCTGCGTTCAAGACCTGAGTGATGCCATGGAAGGGATGAGCTCACGTCCTTTGCTTCAGCTCTTGCTGGGGACATGAAAGGAGTCCCCATCCGGGTGTGTTCCAGGCAACAGTGATGTCACCAGCTAATCCTTTCAAATTAATCATATTAGATATTAGATCACTGGATATTCTAGTTGTTCAATCTGAAAAAATTGAAATGGTAATATTGGTACTGCTAAACAAATCTAATAAATAATCCTAGTTATAAATAGCAACAAAATAAAGCTTCCCTTGTGAAGTTACAAGTTTTTCTCCTTCATGTTCCTCCCTCCCATTGTCCAGACTGTCAGTGTCCAGTAGCATCCTGGTGGGATGTTTGGGGAATCGATTTGATGTTAGGCAGGTCTTGAAACAACTGCACATTCTTTCCCAGGCCAGGTATCCTTGGGCATCTGGATTAATCTGGTTTTCACATATCTGGTTTCTGTCAGTGCTGTTCCCTCCCCACTTTGCCTCCTTTTACTTCCTTCTTCACTTCTTCCCCAAATGGCTATGCCCCATTCCCCCCATTGATGGCAGGATGCCAGCAGCTTTGCAGAGCATATAGCAAAGATGGCAGAGATGACAGCTGGGGGTGGGTGGGGTGGGAAGCTTTGTCCAGTTTTGGCAGCAGTATAAGTTGCAACTGTACATGAAATGGGGGCAATAAAATATTTCAAGAAAACCTTTCACATCTCCCCCCCACACACACACTTTTCATGAAGATAAATAAGGGAGGAAAGGAAACACATTAGACTTGTGAGATTATATTATGGTAGCTGTTCTAAAGAAAGTAGCTTTCGGTCTGTCAGTGTCTGTTGCTTGGTCTTGCCCATCTTGTAGGGCTGATACTGATTTCTTTGTGCAATTCACGATGCAGATTTTGATCCTAAAGATCTACATAGCCTGTTGCTGAAGTACTAAGTACCAATTGGAGATGGAGGCACAAAAATGTTTTTTCACACGTTGGTACTTTGGAGCCCTTACCCTGAGAAATTCAAGTCAGCCCATTTTATTAGTTTTAGTACATTTTAAACTCCTTTTTAAGATGGTATTTGAAATTAGAAAAGACCATCTTTTTATTTGTTTGCTGATGTTGAAACATATTTTCATATTGTGATTTTAATTTTGATCAGTTGTACAATGGATGGTTTACAGCAAATTACTTATTATTCACTGAGAGCCAATTGATGGCCTGAGATAAAGTTAAATAAATAACTAGGAGTCAGTGCAGGAGATCCAATGCTCATGTCGATGATTACCTGCCAACAATTGGTATATTCTGGATTAATACAAGCTTCTGAATGATCGTCAAAGGGAGCCTCATGTAGGTCACATTGCAATATTCCAGATAAACGATAATGCGGGTATGAGTCACTGTTTAGACTATATTTGAGGTGTCAAAGTTTGGATTGAAGACACCTTCAGAGGAAAGATTGTCCACTATGATTCCTTGAGGTCAGGGTTTAATTTCTTGTTTAATATTTGAGCTGTAAATAAAAGTGCATACATACAATGTTACATATGTTCATATTTATTTCAGATACTAACTGAATTATTTAGTTTGCCTATAGTATTTTTGTACATTCACTAAATTACAGTATCCATTAAAAATGTATAGGTGTTGTTGTTAGTTGCGAAGTCGTGTCCGACCCATCGCGACCCTATGGACAATGTTCCTCCAGGCCTTCCTGTCCTCTACCATCTTCTGGAGTCCATCTAAGCTCACGCCTACTGCTTCAATGACTCCATCCAGCCACCTCATTCTCTGTCGTCCCCTTCTTCTATTGCCCTCGATCTTTCCCAGCATTAGGCTCTTCTCCAGTGAGTCCTTCCTTCTCATTAGGTGGCCAAAGTATTTGAGTTTTAACTTCAAAATGTATAGGTAGTCCTCGAGTTATAATGGTACCTGCACATGAGGTGTCTCAGGGTGGGGAAGGCCATGGAGGGGGCTAGTGAGGGAACAGACCACCTGCTTAAGACCACCCAAGGCCTCCCCCTACCCCCTGAAATACCTCATGCTCCCCACAATTTCTCCCCTCCCCACCCTGCTGCGTTGGCACTTATTCTCTGCAAGAGCAGATTGGGGGAGGGGGGGGGGGCTGAAGTCCTGCAAGATCACAGCCACCAGAAGCTTCCAGTCTCAGCTCAAAAATTGTTGGCTAGCTGACGGGAGTCTTGAAGCAATGCAATTTCACTGCCCCAAAGTCTCCTTTCGGTGTGCAAATATTTTTTACACCAAGACTGGAAGCCTTTAGGGGAGGCTGACTGAAGCTGCCCACTGCTTCAGAAGCGGCAGGCAGCCTCACTGAATCAGAGAAGCCGAGCAGGACGCGCTCAACCTGTTCCTCCCTGTGCTATTACTGTTCTGCTTTTGGAGTGCAGGGAGCAGGCAAAGAAACCCGTGGCAGAGAGGCTGGAGAGGAGACAGCTTGCTAGATCTTCATTAGATAAGTGAGTCTCCATAGGCCCTGGGCGGGGTGGGGGGGGAGGGAGAATAGGCAGGGCAAATGTTGCAGTGCCTCCGCGGTCATTCATAAGAGTGAACGACTGCCGTGGTGCTGCAACATTTTTAACCTCAGGACTGGAACTTCAAATGGTGACTAAGTGAACTGCCATAAACTCAAGGATACCTATACTTATTTTGTATATGATTCTACTCGCCTTATATGATTACACAGTAATAGCTGTTAATAATCCAAAGCAGAGTTAATTTTTTGTCATTACATCATTTGCTTATATTTCTTGCAGGAGCAAATATTCTTCGTGACCCTGCAGGCAATGTTAAATTGGGTGATTTTGGTGCCAGCAAGCGCCTTCAAACAATTTGCCTTTCTGGTACAGGAATGAAGTCTGCTACAGGGACTCCATACTGGATGAGTCCAGAAGTGATTAGTGGGGAAGGATATGGAAGAAAAGCAGATATTTGGTAAGTCTTGTATTATTTTGCACCAGGAACAAATTGGAAATAATTTCTTGCACACTCTTTTGGGAGCACCTAAATGTACCCTCAATACTGCATTAAGATTAGGTCTGGGACTGATAACAGTGGAGATCAGAATTTGGTTTATGAAAATTATATACTACTTCAGGTTGAAATATCAACAATCTGGTTTCATCCCTAATTTGTGCATAACACTCAAGTTTTATACATAAAGTAGAGTAGCAAATGCCTAATATAGGTCTAAATCCCTAACTACCATTGATCTTTCTAAGGCAAAGAAAAATGTTAAACAATACCTAGGACGTTGTCATCCGAAGTGATAGGAGAAGTTAAGAGAAAGATCTTTAATCATTGGCAATCTAGAAAGTCTCCATAAATTGACAATCTCTGCAGGTTTATCTAAGCCAAACTGAGGGAAGGCATTTACGCTAGGTAATTTTATGTGATGTCCACAGCAGTTTTATGGGGTCATCATGCGGACATTCCTTTCTCTAAACAACTTTGCCTGTGTGGTTTTAGACACTAGAAAATGTTGGCCGTGGCATTTTATAAGAAAGTCCATTAGTCACACTTGTTACCCCAGTTTTACTTCATTATCTAGGTGAGCCTGCTTTCTTTTATAGTTTTTCATTACTGGCTGGAACAAACTTCAGGTTGCAAAATCCTTATGCCTTATGAGACTTGTAACTTGAAGAAAGAAGTGACATAGCCTTGCAGTTATCACCTTAAAGAAAATAGGATGATATGGTGTTACTAAAACTTTTCAGACATAAACGTTCTTATTATCTTGCAGTGTTTTTTCTACTATAAATTCTGAAGAAGCTATTTATATGGCATGTGTTCAGTAATGAAATTATATTTCAGTCATTGGAGCTTTAGAGGAAACTCAAAGTAGAGTGGTCAGTATTTAAACTAAGTGCAGCTTTCTCTGATTTTCAAAAAACAGAATAATTGTTACAAATTGAAAATGAGTACATTCATCTAGATGAAAAACAGAACAATTGTGCTAGTATAAGATTGGATCTAATTGTTTGGTGAGTGGAATTTTGTTCCTAACAATGTTCTAGTGCAGTATGAAGGAGAGAATTTTTTTTAAAAAAAATCCTGCTTATTTCTGTGTTGTGTTTATTCCTGCAGTTCTGGAAGATAGGAACAGGAGAGGGATGAATGTTCTGGGCATTTGCAATGAAAACAATAAATTGGTTGAATCACCTCACTTTTGTTTTCCCCGTCCCCTTCTTCCAGTAGAAATATATGAACTTGGTAATATTGAAAAAGCAAATCTGTCTCTACTCAAATGAAATATTAAGCTTACGTAGAAATGTAAAAAGCTTGATTTTAATTTGCTTTTCATTCTTACTTGTTGCAGGAGTGTAGGTTGTACAGTTGTTGAAATGCTCACTGAGAAGCCACCCTGGGCAGAATTTGAAGCAATGGCTGCCATTTTTAAAATTGCCACACAGCCTACCAATCCCCAGCTGCCACCTCACGTCTCAGACCACGGTCGGGATTTTCTAAAGCGGATATTTATTGAGGCTAAGTTGCGACCATCTGCAGATGAACTGCTGAGACATACATTTGCACATTATCACTGATGGCCTGCCTCAATCCCTCTCACCTACTGCATTTTTTACTGCACTTTTTTTTATACAGAGTTGAAAAAAGACAAGGGAGAAGTTATTTCTCTTGATTCTTTCTTTCATATAAAATTGTTAAGATCTCTCTGCATATTTAGAATGCAGATTTTTCCCATTTAGAATCTCCTTTGTTTCAGTAATGTACTGATGTGGTTTGCATAAAGCACTTTAGTACATATTCATTCCTTATTTAAGGGGGTAAAGAATTTATTTGGACCATCAGGAATCATGTATAAGGTTTTCCCCATCTCTATTCCTTGGCAAGCACTGCTAATTAACTCCCAAGGCTGGGAAGGTATACATGTCACTAGCAGATTCAGAAAAACAGTATATATCCAGTGGTTGCAGTGTATAAATAAATAACAAAGAACTCTCAATTGTATTTGAGCTTTGAAATAAGTTTCATCTGTGATTCTGGAAATTCATTTAGAAGCTAGAATCTCAGGTTGCGGAGCAAGGTACATTTTAGAAAATAAACCATCATATTAGCACAAAAATGTAAACCAAATAAGTGTTTTCTGCTTTGAAGATAAGAATCCTGTTGTTTAATAGTGCTAGTGCATTAATGTTGTATATCCAGAATCAGAGATAAACAGATTGATGTAGTGTCAGACTTCTCTAAAGTTAAAAAACATGTCCACATATCATGCAACAAACTGATTTTCAGGGTTAGAAATAGTTGATCTGTGAGGAGTCACCAATGGGTAGAATGAAGTTTATTTCATGCAACATAATTCTGTTCATATTCATTATGAATACGTTCCATATTGTTTCTTCTGTCCCAATTACTCTTCTGGTCCCCTAAAATATTTTATAAGGTCCAGGGTTTTTTTCCTCTACTCTTGAGTTTTATCATAAAGAACTTAAGGTAGAAAGGGCAACAGTGTCAAAAATTTAGTTTCTCCTTCTGTTGCTGAACTGAATTCTGTGTCTCAGATGCATATTTTATTTATCAAACGTCATTTGCATAATCTGACTAATTTGCACTGTGTTGACTGTATAAAATTAACTTTGTGGATTGCAAATGCCTTATTAATTTGCATTGAAAAAGCAAGTTCGGTAGAATGAGATCTGGAAGCTCCCATGTGTATCTATACCATATAATTCAGTTCCAGCTGAAGACGAAGGAATATGTAATACAGAAAGAAAAGAAAGTAATTTTTCTGTCCCAATTGTTTTTTTATTTATTTATTTAGATGTTTTACTTTGATTTAAATAATAATAAAGGAATAATCAGACTGGGGATTATTATCCCAATTTTTTCAACCCACATTGGACAACTTAATACAATAGAATGCAATATCATGAGAAACTGTAGAATGTGTGCTTGCTGATTGCCCCTTTAGGATATGTATATCACCAAACAATAAAAGTAACTGGAAAATGGGAAAGATGCTTCCATTTTCCCGAAGTGGTGTTGCTAAACATTACTATTAGTTGTTTTCTAGGCTTTCTGAAAAATGTCTAAAGGAAGTCAAACTATATGAAGATAATAGATACCATAATGATGCTATTAACCCTGACCAACAATTACATATAAAATGTAAGTTACATAACTATGAATCATAAATCACCTATACAACAACATAAAGCTGTATACATGATTTATGATTCATACTTATGTAATGCTCCTGGCACCTTAATCATGACTTAGTAACCTGAGTTTACAGTCTTTATTTATTGTTAAAATAAGTTCAGATAGATAAAGTCTGTACTTCTGGAAAGCATCTCGTAGACATGCTGGATAGAAGTAGGCAGCACTGATCCATAGACATTCCCCAACTAAAATGTAATTTCAGCAGCAGATCACCAATAAATAGAAATGTACTTTTTTCCATTTTTTTATAGAACTAGGGAAATCTTTTAATATCCCAAAACCAACCACCACCAAAGAATTGTACAAATAATAATCCTAGTGTTATACATTTTGGTGTTGTTGCTGACCTGTTGATTGCAGCACTAAGCTGCACCCATTATATATGGCTTTTGTTGGAAATTGACCATACATTGTTAAGAGTAGATGGAACATTGCTTATGCATTAGTATAGTTGTGACAGAATTTAAATTGGAAAAGCAAATATGGATTGAACAAAATTGAGAGCTAACCCACTAAAAGAACAATACAACCCATTAAATGATTTGTTTTCTAAGGGTCTTAATTTTTGACTATTGAAAGTGACAAATGTTTCTGTAAGGATTATTTTTCTCTAGGTGTGCTTAAAATTTACAGTAACATGTAAAAAGGAATCATCATTGTCATGACTCATTTCCTGGAATCTTTCAGTCTGTTATGGTTCTGTTATGGTACAGAGCTGTGGTATCCTACATGTCAATATAGGCTGTCTTTTTCCTGGTGCCTGTAAGGAAACTCTGTAAGATTCTGAATTTGCTAAACTTCCATCAAGCTATAGCTATGCAAATTATGTAAAACATGAAAATGTGCATCACTTGGTCCCAAGTAGACTAAAAGGAGAGACCACAAGAGAAGTCCTCCCACATTTCCCAAGTTGTATATGTATATTTAACAGTTTTGTCAAAATTCTGTGCTCTGCTCAATTAACAGGGCTTTGAAATGTTTTAAAATCTAGCAGTCAGACAATCATTGCAGCCTCTGAGTGACCTCTGAGCAGCGCTGTTGCACCAATTCAAAATTGTTGAATGAAAATATTTGCTCATGTAAGACAATTTTGAAGACCAGGTTTTAATGAACCTTCCACTTATTTTAGAACGTAGTGTCTAAAGCAACACTCCTAGATGCATTAAGGAATGAGTTACACTGAATGCAGTGATATTTTTTTTTCCTAAGCAAATATGCGTAGGATTAAGCTGTTGGATTAAATTATTTTTTGCCGGGAGACGGGACTCACTCCATCCAGAAATTACTAGGTTAAATGGCAACACTAATCAGCTGTACTTTTAAACAAAAACTTACAAAGTCCTGTTTCAGCTGTAAAACATGAACTTGATACTGTTGGAATAGAATCACCGGCTGCCTCTCCTTGCTCTTTCACTGTGTAAATAACAGCCTGTTTATGGTGATTTTCTGCTCTAATTTGATCTCACTTGGATCGGCTTTATCCCACCATGCCTTTTTGGAGTTTAGGAGCCTGAGAAGCTTAGCACAGTGAGTTGTTATACTAGGGCAGTGATGGTGATGGGCTTGGAATGCCAAAAATTCAGAAAATGCCAACATTGATTTTTGCTGGCATTTCACACTTCCCCCTCCCCTCCCCTAGTCAAAGGGGCCTCTCTGGACTCCTCCCTGGACTCTCCTCATCCTGTGGAAGACATGTGAGAGTCCTGCTCTTGGAGGGCCTCTGCAGTCTCAGAAAAGAATCACATGAGCCTTGTTGAGCATTCGTGTGTGATTTTCTGAGGCTCCAGAGGCCCTCCCAAGAGCAGGGCCCTCTTACACAACTCCTAGAGGGTCTGGAGGCCTGGTGTATCACCACAAATGACATGGCATGTCATAGGTGAGCTACCGCTGTACTAAGGTCTTTTAGGGAGTCTGGAACCGTGGTAACGTGATTTATTAGCAGATCTCATGTCCATGTGATGTATGATACTGTGGTAACATCTGGGACAGAGGAAAAATGTAATTATGTAGAAAGTGCTGTCTTTCCTCTTCTCCCTGATTTGGGGTGTGAAATAATGATTTTTTATACAAAATAGTAAATGCAGACATCAGTTGAACTTTGGGGAAGGCTTGTTTCTTTTGACAAATTATTAAATGCATAAGAACAGCTCATTAATTTGTGAGCCCCCCCCCAAAGAGAGAAACCTCTGAAGCTCTAAAATGTTTAAAAGTAATAAAGTCCTTAAAATGGCTGTAATTCTATGAAGTAGACAAGTATGAGAGCACTCAGTATTATGTGAAGGAATAAAAAAGCTATTAGATGGCTTAAATTCATACAGAACAAGAAATGTAAGAGTGAAGCAATACTTTTTGCTAATAAATTAGGGGGGAAAACCCAGAAATTTAGGCAATTAGAATATATACTGAACAGGAATAATTTTGTGATCAGGTTTTTTTTGAATATGGATGAGTGTAGGAGTTGCTTTAGGTAAAAATTTGGTGATCCAATAGCCCTTTGCCTTTCTAAAGTTATGTGCAATTTAAAATATATTCCTTATTAAAATATCTGAGGGATTTTGGTTATAAGATTTATTTTGCTGGGTATATTTTTGCATATAATTTCTATACAGAACAATTTACAGTGATCCCAAACCTATATTTTAAGTGTGTGTATATTTGAAGTAGCATGGGATATTTCTGTCCATGCTATTTTTATTCTAGGGAGCTAAAGATACACTAGAGACCCAGAAAATGCAGATGACATTTCCATTTTATTTTGTGCTTTGTTTAAACATTTGCATAACTTTAGTCTGGGTACTTCTATTACCAAAAGGTAATTATGTGATGTTCAAAGATAATGTCTAGTGCAGGTTAAGAATTAGAAAATCTTGTAATGTCCAAAGAAGTATCTTGAAAGTAGAAAGAGTCCAAAATTGTAGATAACTTGCCCAGATTGCAGGGCACTTTGTGCTCCTCAAATCCATAGTGTGGCTGAGAGAGAAAAAGAGACAGACAGACAGCAGAGTAAGGCTGATAGCTGTTTGTGCCTTCTTTCAATACTGTGTTTTGTCTTGACAATGGCAGTATAAAAGTGCTTTTAAAAAAAGATGGATAAAGTGAATTCCCAAACACTTCTAATATCAGCTATAATGGAGGGAGGTAGCTCAATTGCTAATGGTTTACCTCTAAGTGACAAGTTGAATGGGTCAGTCCCCAGTCCCCAGCAATTTGGCATGTAATTATTGAAGTATAAGTCCATGTTTAGTATGAATTTGTAATTAAAGTTTACAAAACAAAATAAAAACTAGTAATTGACAGCAAGCTTGCTGTTACAATTCAAGCCAAATTTTGATCATTTTCATTACATTTTCCTTGGACTTCATCAAATGAGGCTGGGGACAGCTTATGTGATTATAGACAAAAGTCTCCTAACTAGAGACTTTTAATTAAGTATATCAATTTAGCTAGAAAGAAAACACTAATATAAAAAAATACTTATGTTTCTGAATATCTAAGGTGTTATTTAGAATCCTTCAAAGCTTGCCAATACAAATTGTGTCTTTTGACAGTGATTTGTAACCTATTATTTTTAGTCTTAGAATTAGACATATACAAGACCATCAAACAAAAGCTTGTAAATGACTGCTTTCTCATGAAGACTATTTAACAATTATTTCAAAGTCTATATATTCTTTATATTAAAATAATTATGAGAAAATGGTATGGGAATATGTCACATTCAAATAATTATTCTAAAATGAAACTGGAAACACTAAAGGGAAAATTGATATCCCTCAGAGCTGAGTAGACATAAGCTATATATAGCACATAACCATGTCTTTGTCTTAAAAATGAAGATAAATGTGGCTTTTCTGCTACATAAAAGTAATTCAGTATATTATTTTTCAGCCCTTTTCTGCAAGATTTAATCTGCATTATGGTTCAAACCCAGCTCTGAAACATAACTAAGATTCAGAAAGAAAAAATGCAGGGTCATACTTAGATGCTATGCTTCTGGGTACAATCCTGAATGGTTGTGCCAATCATAAATCCAAATATTTATTTCTTTCCATGTATGACATGAGGCACCCATCAGAGATCTTGCAGCAGTAGCATCTGAGCAGCCATAGATACTCATAGCACGTAGCAGGCATTTTTCTAAACTACAAATTATATTAAGCATTGTAATGTGGTGAATTTATTTGTATTTTATATCTTGAAGCCTGATATTTTTCATGAATTTGAAAGTGACAGGGAGGCTTGGTATGAAGTCTGGCAGGTACTTTCATTCATATATATAGAAAGCCTAATGTCTAAAAAAAAAGATCATGATAGTCTCCCTGGAGAAATCTTAATTTTTAGCATAAGCGTTACTCCTTAATTTTTAAGAAGTATATGGGTTACACACAGTCGATTGAAATGTTCTTGTTATACTAACAAAGCATTCAAAGACATCTGAGTGCCTTTATCTTTTTGCCTTAAGTTTATTTTCTTAGCATATTGATTACAGAAAAAGTTCAAATTACATAAGACCACTTACTAAGTAGCATCATAATTTTTCCCTTTTTTAAATTAACTAGGGAGTATATATAACATTTTTAGATAACCATATATAGACTTTCAAGCCTTGCTGATAGCATGTTAACATACTGATAGCATGTTAAACCTTTATCCAAGTATGTCATTAGTTTTAAATTAAGCTGTTAAAAATATTCCAAGTTCACTAATTTCAAATGGAGATGTTAACAGCACTTAAACTTAGATATGATTATATTCTTTATTCTTAACCCTAGAACTGGTAAATTCTGCAACGTGGAAGTTCTACGTACATGCAAATTATTTAATTCTAGAATAATCAGCTCAAGTGAACTGAGAATGATTTTAGTGGTACTTTCTTTTAAGGAAGTATTTGCTTAAAGCAAGTGACAATATTGGTTCTGAATAGGAAAATCAGATGTGATTTCAAATAAGGTATTTATATTCTATTAATGCCATATAACTTTAACAAGGACAAATCTTGTTCCTGCCATTGTCCAGATTTAATGTAGAATTCAGTAATACTTTCAACCAAGTTTGCAGCGGTGTCTGACATTTAAGAAAATTGGTCAAAAAAAATAATATATTTATTGAATTTTTTTAAAAAAATATTTGAAACATATTGCACCTATAGAGAATTACAGACTTTTATGCTTGAATGTATATCTCTAAGGTGAGGGGTTTTTTTAAGTAAAAGTATTACTATCAACATACCAGTACAGGTTTGTGTACTTATTATGTATATGTTAGCAAATTACTGAAAACCAAAGCTTTTGTACTCCTTAGGTACAGCCAAAAGCACTATTTGTCTAGTGGCTATTAGCAACTTTCCTGTGATTTCTAAGTTGTGCTGGATATATTTATTACTATGGCTGTCCCAGATACACTTGCAATCCAAGTGGCTCCTTATGCAGTAATATTTTTGAAAGTGCTAGTGAAGCAGCACATAATCCTACAATTATACACACCATGCTTTGGGGTATTTAAATGTGTTCTGGGATCATAAAATGCAGTCTTTTTGGAATCCAAGCCTTACAATCCCAGGTACTACTGCTTATACTATTTTGGGAGCTTGAGCTAACTCTAGTTCAATGATAAATACATAGATTCCAATTGAAGTGGGAGAGAGGATCTGGTACAGAATGTAAAGTACCGGTAGATCTATCACTTAAGGGAAAATGAAGGTACTTATCCAAAATCTAGCTTTATGAGGAAAATAGAAAAATTAGCTCAGAATGAAAAATGCTGCAATTAGACTAACATTTCATCTGAAGCCTTTTCAAAAGTAAAGAAATATTTTAATGAATTTAAACATTGGCTTAAATATATTGTATTTGTCATTGGCCTTTGAATTGTGGTGTTATATTCTATAATGGATATACTGAGTATATCCTAAATATACCCGCTGTTAGATTGTACTTGGAGATGATACATAGGCCCTGTCAGAATAATCATTGGTTTCATCATCTCTCTAGGGCATATTATTCTCATAGCATCCATTGTACTAATCAGAACTTTGGACATATTCTGTAGCAGATAGTGAAGACCATTAGTATTTGGAGGGTTTTGCTATGAGGGAGAGGTATACTTGAATGGCGCAATATTCACACAGCTGTGATCATGCTGATTCCCCTTTGATCATGTGAAAATAGTCATACAGCTGCAGAAAAATGTGCACCTGGCAAATGATCCTGTATATGAGCACAGCAATTCTATTTTAATGATTATAATTACAAAATGAAATGGAAATGTTGCAGACTATATCAACCATGAAATTGAGCATTTGGCTTATGCAGAAGGAATTTTGAATGCAAGGTATGTGTCCAAGCAAGTGTGTTAATTATAATAATAATGATTTTCCAAATTTCCCAGTCTTAAATTGGAAAACAAATTCTCTTTGGTGAGAGAAATCTAATAAACAGCCCTTATAATACTCTCTCTAGCATACGGTATGCTGCATTAGTAAGAAGAAAGATTACTAACTGTGAGGATAATTATCTATACCTCAGCATCTTATAAGAGAGGCTGGAGCCAGGTTCTTTTGTCAGGCTGTACAGTGTAAAGTCAGTTACTGCTTTGACTACATTATGCCATTCTTAAGAGATGGATAGTAGTAAAAACTAAATGGAAATTTTAAAAAATCCCATATAGAACAGTATTTTGTCACAGATCAAGAGAACATATCTTGACAACTTGATAGCAATTTCACAAACTTTGTAGACATGAAAAAGTAAGATTTTACTTCATTTCTGTGTGTATAGCTTCTGACCTCGACACTTTTAAGGCAAAACCCCAATGTGGGTCAGAAGCTTGCTTTTATTGTTAATTTGGGTTTAACAACGTGCATAATAAGTGATTATTGCTGTGGCAAAGAATGTGAAATAACTTTAGATTAAATGTATTTCTTTGAGAGGAACAAAAAGACTGATTCTCAGGCATGGAGAGAGATTATGCCTAGATTCCTACATGGGGCAGGGGATGGATTAAATGTCCTCCAAAGTCTCTTCCTCTTTTCTTTGATTTGATTTCTTTCTCCAATAACATTTTACCATATTCTACCTGACCTTGTTCTTGAGGAGTCCCTGTTTTGAAGGTCTATTTTTGAGGGGACACAAGGGCTGCAGGATAGAAGAAAGTGGGATTGTCTTCCTTCATGAACCAGATGTCTCTGATTGACCTGACAAATAAACCAGGCATATAAGGTCAAATTGTAGGGAATTTACAATAAGTAGAGAATATTGGCCTAGTATCAAAGTCCTTTTAAGATTATACAGGGTAAACATTAAAGTTTTCATTCAAGTACTTTATATTTTTCATTTGGATTGTTTTTGGCCATTAGTTTATTTATTTTGCTGATTTTTAATTTTGCTATATTTTCCCTAGAGAATATTTATTCTAAAAGACAATTTATCTTTAAAAATAAATTTTGTATTTTGTTTCTGATTCTGCCCCTTTCCCTCCTGTGTGTGGGCATCCCACGTTATACTAGATTAAAGTGGGTTAGAGATGGATTGTGGTTTTCATCTTAAGTATTTCTGTACTATCTTTCCCCCTTAGTATAAATAATCAAATATTATTCCATTCTGAAAATAAGTTTACAGCTTAAGGGGAAAAGGAGACTTAGTATAATGAGCCAAAGTATTCCTTGTGCCATAGCAAATTAAAATATTGCACATACTCAGTCTCATCATTCCAAACAGTTTAGAGCCATAGTCTCTGGTGTTTTAGGACAATGAACTTTTAAAGACATGCAAGCAAGTGAGCAAACCTGAGATTTCAGAGCTACTGGAATCTTAGCAGCATTTTTATCTTGAAAATGCAAACTTTTCATATCTCAAATAAGAATGTACACAGCAAACCTATTACATTCCTTTGGGAATAGGTGGGGAATTATATAAATGCTCTCAAGTACAGGGTTTTTTCCCCGTTTCTCCTCTTACTAAATAAGTAAACACAGAAAAGCTAATAATTTCTCCAATGGTGTTTCATTGTGAGTTATTCAAATTTAAATAGTTGACTTACAAGGGAGAGGTGGTTTATATTACTGGGTGTTAACAGTCTGCTATGGGGGACAGTTAGAATTACTTTCCTACGATGTTTATTGAGTTTTTATTCTGAGAAACCTCAGAAAAGAAGTGGTGTCAATAATGGGAATATTCAGAGTTAACTTGTTTAGAATTATTCAATTTTATTAACTTCACATACCATCTATCCCCATGCAACCCCAGATGTGTATGCACATGTGCACCCAACAGGCACATAATCAGATTTTTTTAAAAAAAATAATTCTTTTGTTTGGAACAGGGTCTAAAAGCTCAATTTCACGTTGCTTGCTTTTTGTATGATTGTTTTGCTAATATCACCAGTTTAAAACTTGATACTTTTAACTGTAAAAAAGAAATAGATTACCACAAAATATGATACGTCATACCTCTAGCAAGTGTCACTATATATGAGGAAGTCAGTGGCAGACTCATTTTTCAAAAAGCTATGAATAATAATATATAAATCTTATCCTTTTGATCTAATGTACATTTTTATGCAGCTGTCAAATTCTCTATTTAATCCCTTTATTTCTTTAAATGTTTTTACTCTGTTTGAATGCTGGGCACAGTTTGTAATGTATGTACACAATGGTATTTTTTTCTATCAATGTTGACTTTTGCACATTTTTTGAAAATGTTTAATTTGTACACTGATTTAATATTCTGACCAACTGTTATGGAGTGTATGCAAAAACGTATGTGTGCAATGTACTACTGTCTTGAATGTATGAGGATTTTCTAATTCAGTATAAATGTATGTCAACTTCTGGCTTTATCTTGGTTGAGGAACTCAGGACATTAATGTTGCTTACTAGTTCCCCATTGTAGATCTAATCCAGCAACTTGGTTGCATCTAAGCAGCTTTGTCAAACATGCACGCACACCCACATGCACACAAATAATTCCATTTGTGAACAGGGATTTCCCAGCTCACTTCATACTGTTGGAATATACCAGTCAAATATTGGCAATAGTTTGTGACATAATTGGTTTAAAATAGCAATTAACTGAGTTTTCTCTTTCCTGTCTTTAATGTAAGTCTTTTCACATTCAGTTTTGAGTATTTGACCATTATTTGAGTGGAAAATTGGCCAAATGCCAAATTGTTTCACCTGTATGTGACGAGAGTGCATGCAAATTTTTCAAAAGTATGAAGCAACTAAGGAAACACTGCTTACATGAAACTTCATGCACTCATCAAAGCCACTGTAAATCTTGGATTGTGGCAAAGATGTCTCACTTTCAAAAATAAGGTATACAAAAATACCTTCTATGTACTGTGTTTTCTCTTTTCGACAGACTCCACAGATTCATTTCTACATTTTTAAATAATTCTTTTTTTAAAGGTACTGCATTTAGTTAGATAAATATATAAAAGCTTTGAAAGATAATTTACTAGATAAATATATTTTCAGCTGGCTGATGTTCAGAAAATATTTTTTTAATTTTTGTTTTTAACCATTCAAAATGTATTTGTATTTCCAGAATTGGACATGAATTGTATATTAAAACACTCTGGCTGGACAATGGTTTGGTTTGTCTTGTAAGGATTCTCTCTCTCTCTCTCTGTCCCTCTCTCTGTATGTCCCCCCCTCCTCTCTCTCTTTCTCATTTTTTTTTTAAAAAAACCCTGAAAAGTGTTTCCTTGATACGAAGAATAGTAATACTGCTCTGCAAAGCTGAAAGCAATCTTTGAATTTATAGCTGCTTGAAAAAATTGAGACACATAACCAGTCTTAGAAAAGTCAGATGATGTTTTTATTGCCTATTTCCTTTTGTTACAATGAATGTTATGTCTCCTTCTGGATCTTAATGGTATTGGGAAAATTAAAGCATAATTGAGGGTACTAGCAGAATACCAATGTTTAAATTTAAGTTGACAACCTGGTTTTGAAAGAATCTTTGTATTAACGATTAAGACGTACCAACTGTAAGGTTGGGAAATAAGAGCACTGGGGATATCAAGAATCGACATAAAACTGGTATTCTTTTTTTTAGAAGAGTGTACTAATGGCCTGGTATGGTGTGGTTTGTTCCATTGTTCATGCACATTAGGACTTTGTTATAGTGCTTGTACAAAATGTATAATTTTTAATTTTTTAAAAAATATGTATTTATCCATTATTTTCCTGCTGGTAAATGGCTTCTTATTTTATTTTGGGGTCTTTATCAAATATAAAGTAAGCCATGCTTTATTATCTTGTGTTTGACCAAATTACTTTGTTTTATGAAATGTGTATACTGCTTGTACACATCTTCATTCAGAACAATTGTGCATGAGGACCTGCAAGAATTAATACAAGAAAGATTTTTTTTCCTTCCATGTTATTTCATTCTGGAAAGATTATGGTGCAAAGGTATACTGGATGTAACCTTATGAGCTTATGGAATGACTATAGATAATGGCACTTTTAAGTGTTAATAAAACAAATATTTATTTCCAATGTGTGTTTTCTGTTTCAAAAAGAGTTTTAATAATATTTAGCACCTATATAATGCTTCCATATATTGACCATAGTTTATACATATTTCAACAATTTTTATAACAGTCTTGCAGATTAGGTTGCTTGTAGGTGGAAAGTTACAATTCAGAATGGATTATAAACATGGATTTTGAATAAACTTCTGTTTCCAAAGTGAGATCCTATAGAAATTGATATGGCCATAAATTTCACTGACTCCGATTTGTCATACTTAGGTTTTAAATTACTTTTAAACTTTAAAGATGCTGACAGGGTCAAATGCACTTAGAAAGGACTAAGATTTTGCATTGCATTATACCAGATTCTCATTTTTTAAAAAAGCAAAAATAAAATAGTGTCTGAGAAATATCCTCAGCCACTATGAGTAGACTTTAAAACACACCACAGACCTGCGGCACTAAGCCCAGCCCCACTTCCCCGAGGGGGTGCCCAGCTGCATTTACCTCCTCCTCAAGGTTGCTGCTGCTGTGCTTGCTCTCCTTAGCCAGCTTGCTCATGATGGGTACGAGGGCAAAGTCAAGAGGGAGGCCCACTCCCTCTCCATGTGAGGAGACCTGGCTTTGTATCCAAAGCTTCCTTAGCAATAGGATGGGAGACCCCCCAGGATAGGCCAGGAGGAGGGGGCAAGGGGATGGTGAAAGGGCAGCAGGGCAGGACTTCCCTCAGACCCTCCCTCTCCTTCCTTCCTAAGAACAGAGTGGTGGGGAAATATTTGAGATGAGGGAGGGAGAAAAACAGGCAAGAAACACAGCTGGGGAAGTGTAATCCTTCTTGAGGAATGAAGAAATGCACCATCGCCTGGAAGTGGCCACAGCACATGGCCCTCGCCTACTTAACATATCGGGCTTGGTGGTCTCTGGGGGAGGGGATGCAGTGAGCAGCTTGAGAGTCAATGTTACCTGTGCAATGCTGCCCAGCCCCCAGCCTGCCCGGTTTTGGCAGGCAGCAGGGTGCTCTCCTCACAGTGCTGAGAGGCTGAGCCAGGTAGTACGAATCTGAAGAGAAGTGCAATGCTCCCATGCTCCTAGTCTGCTCAAAGTTGGCAGGGCCATGTGCTGGCCGCTTCCAGGCGATGCTACATTTCTTCATTCCTCACAAAGGGTGATACCTCCCCAGCATGCACCCAGGGGACAGTGCCGACACAGTACGGGCCAGTCCCTCGCTGTTTCCAGACGGCCTTATGGAGCTAAGACTGAATGTATTTCAGCATAGATGATCACTACGAAATTGTACATTGGTTCCCGGCCAGCCTGGGCTTGGGCCAAGGCAGCAGGGGCCGTTCCCTCAGTTTCCAGGATGGCTTCGCGGGCCACATGAAACTACTTCGTGGGCCAGATGCAGCCCCCGGGCCTTGTGTTTGACATGTCTGGATTAGACAATCACTTGTCTGAAATGGTATAGGTTCTCCTGCTAGAGCAGGGGGCTAGACTAGAAGACTTCCAAGGTCCCTTCCAGCTCTGTTCTACTCTATCCCTTTATTACAGACATGTCAAACACAAGGCCCGGGGGCCAGATCTGACCCACGAAGTGGTTTCATGTGACCCACGAAGCCATCCTGGAAACAGTGAGGGAATGGCCCCCACTGCCTTGGCCCTGAGACCCTCAGATCTGTCCCACTCCTGCCCAGGCCCCCATGGGCACCCTTGATGCCAATGATGTAGAGCTGGCCACGCCCACCCAGTAGGCCATATGCACTCTAGCCACGCCCACCCAGTAGGCCACACCCACCCTGGCCATACCCACCCGGTCCCCTGAGGGTAACTGCAATGCTGATGCGGCCCTCAATGAAATTGAGTTTGACCCCCCTGCTTTATTAGAAGGGTGGTGGTGGAGGACAGACCTTCTGCTCCAAGTCAACATTGTTAGGATATGATATCTCTGCTCTTTGGTGAAGAGTCCCTAATTTACATGGTGGACCTAAATATAGCTTTTAGTATTTTCATAATTGGTATTTATTCTGCAAAAAGCCAAAAGCCCACCTAATCTGAGCTACGGGAAGCAGGAGTTGCTTCTTCTCCTCTCCCTTCCAGTCTCATGGCTGTTCCATTGCGAACAGATGAAGGCGGGAAAAACACCCAACCATTACTGATGGCTGAAGTCCTACATCCATTTCCCTCACAGCAGGGGGTCTCATTGAATTAAAAAGACCTTGCTTGAATGCGAGGACGTTACAAAGATTAAAAACGTTTCCAAGGGAAGAAGATTCCTTCAGCCCTGCCCTAGAAGTTGTCGTTTGACAATCATACGGGAAGCTGTGAGGACGTGAATTCCGTCCTTTCGTTTTTTTTCAACCTTCCGCCCTTAGTCCTGCTTACAGCCCTGAGATTTCCTGGAGGTCTCCCATCCCCTGTTCGCAAAGTTTTCGCTCTTGCGTCCTGGCAGGATTTGTCCCGCCCGCTCCTTGCCGAGCGAGAAAGCGAGCCAATCACGGACGACTGCAAATTCGGTCCCCCTCCTCCTCCTCCTCCTCCTCGAGGGTCCCGTGATGACGTCACAGAGGAGGAGCAACCGGATTCGCTTTCTCCCGCTCCGGAAGGGGCGGGACTTAAGGGGGAGATGCTCGCGGGCGGTGCTGCGTCGCCGGAGCGCCTCAGAAATGGGCAAGAAGGAGCGAGGTAAGCCGCCGGCGCTTTCTTGGGACGCTCTTCGGCTTTCTCACTTTAGAACAGGGGTCTTCAAACTTGGCCCTTTTATGACTTGTGGACTTCAACTCCCAGAATTCCTCAGCCAGCAAAGCTGGCTGAGGAATTATGGGAGTTGAAGTCCACAAGTCATAAAAGGGCCAAGTTTGAAGACCCCTGCTTTAGAAGCTGTTTTGCTTCTGTTCGGGGAGCCAGTCTCGCCTTCGGGTCGTTGTTTCTTCGAAGGGGAAGTTCTTCCAGACCTGGCGCCGTTGGGTTTCTCCTCGTAGTCTTCCTCCTGAACCTAATGCCGGCTCTCTTTAATTCTTACAAAACGTAACGCGCTGCTAGCTTTGTAAGCGGTGATGCATTTGACGACTAACAGCCTGTCCTTGTTTGAGATAAATCGGTGCTTCACGTACTCGCCTTGTTTGTTCTCTTTTTAAAGCAAGACGTTGTTTTTGCACACTCATCTGCTCCCCTTTTTTTTTGCTATATTTATTTATATTTTATATTTTAATTCCATTTATATCCCGCCCTTCTCCGAAGACTCAGGGCGGCTTACAAGCTTAGCAGTAGCCTTCATTCGATGTATATGCCTGCTTATTAGGGCTTTCACACACACCCCAAGCGGCATTATTACAAAGTCAGCTTAATTGCCCCCAACAATCTGGGTCCTCATTTTACCTACCTTGGAAGGATGGAAGGCTGAGTCAACCTTGAGCCTATAACCCAAGAATGAGCAATTTTGTACGTGGACACTTTCCCATGGAAAATCTTCGTGTGCTCTCTGAATTATGGCAAGTCCTTGAATAAGATTTACGATGCAGCATCTCTTGTGATGTTTTGATTTTCTCTGTTGATTTAGAGAAAAACATTCTCAGAGTAATAAGCCTAACTTTCACTTAATCTAAAGGAAAGCTGGTCGTAATTTGTATAGCTGTATGTTTTGTCCTTGGAATATTAACTAAGGAAGTGGGAAGAAGCCTTGGAACAGCTCAAACAATGGTTCCCAGCCTGGTTCACCTTAAGTGATCCCTATCTGAACACAAGAACAGCTACTTCTTGAAGCCAGTACAATATGCTGACATTCATGATTCCCTCAAAGTTTTGCATTAGGAAATAGCTCCATTTGTGTTGGCATTTTTTGGCTGAAGGGAAAACAGTTGTGGAACTGCATGTGTGTTTAACTATCGTTGGGTTTCCAGATAAGAAGAAATCGAAAAAACGCCATTATGAGGAGGAAGAGGAAGAAGAATATGACCTTACAGGCAAAGAGTCCCAAGAAGCAGTTCCATCAGCTGCAGGGAAGCAAGTGGAAGATTCTGGGACCAAAGTTGATGAATATGGTGCAAAAGACTACAGGAACCAGATGCCACTGAAAGCTGACCATTCCTCACGCCCATTGTGGGTGGTAAGTCCTTTTAGATGCATTGCTTTTCAAAAAAGTTTTGTTCGAAGGAAGGAAACATACACCTTATTGTTTCCTATCTGCTAGCTTCTAAATGTGATCCTATTTGATTCACCATACCTATTTGATTCATGTGACAAATGAGACCCAAGTTCTCTCTGCATTTCACATTATACATATTCATCCATTTTAAAGGAGCTGGAAGGAATGTTTGTTGTTTTATTATTATACGGTGCCTGATTTTTGTGTGATTGTGATTGGTGTGTAGTGGGGGAAGCGGGGAGAAAGAGAATTTCAAAAAGTCAACCATGCAGGCAGAAGGAATATTTTTGCTCTGTGGATGAATTTTCTAGGATGTTACATCAAACTTTTTATTCATTCTTTGCGTAGTTTTGTGAGAAATATCACTCTCCTCTTCAGATGGTTTGGAGATGCCATTTATGTTCAGAGCATCTTTTTAATGACTCAGTTCATGAACACCTCAGCCAGCATAACCTATAATGAGAGATGCTGGTAGCTGTAGCTCGATAATATCTAAAAGGCCACATGTCCCCTTGCCTCACCACTAAAGCAGAAATACAAATACATTCACAAAATTGAATTGATTAGGGTAAATTCTTTTCCTTGCCTCATATTTAAGAGCTTTGGTACATGTAGTTATTTTGGTTATCTTCAAAGTTTTTGTCTATTCTCTAGGCTCCTGATGGCCATGTTTTCTTAGAAGCCTTTTCACCTGTGTACAAGTATGCCCAGGATTTTCTTGTGGCCATTGCTGAGCCAGTTTGCCGACCTACCCATGTCCATGAATATAAACTGACTGCTTACTCCCTGTATGCTGCTGTCAGTGTGGGTTTGCAAACCAGCGATATTACTGAATATCTGCAAAAACTGAGTAAGACTGGTGTGCCTGATGGGATCATTCAGTTTATTAAGGTACACAATTCATTATCTAATTGCATGTTCAGGATACAAAGGGCTGGATGGTGGGGAAGGGGGGGTGGTGAATAAAACATCACAAGAGATACTGCATCTTCTCTTGTGTTTGGCTTTGGTACAGAGCTTCATGGCAAGAATTATTTTGGAAATCAAATGAAAGAAATAGGCCATGTACTTTAGTATTTACATTTGATTGTTTACTTCAGCTTAATTCAGGAAGACAAAAAACTGGGATGCAAGTAGAGAAAGGTTGATTCAAGTTAGGTATAAGTGACAGAAACGGCTTGCTTTTTTCAGGGTAATAAACCAATGCTCCCACTTGCTGTTACGGAACGGCTAGGATTTTACAAGAATACAGTAATCGTATTATGAAAGCAAACTTCTGGCCATTTATGACCTCCCTAATATTTTTTTTGTCCCTGATAATACTCTTTAGAAGAACACAGACTTTGTTAGTAGATGCTAAAATATGGGCACAGGTGGTAGAACCTGCTTCAGAGAGTTGTTATGATGGGTTTTGCTAAATCAGCCTTTTCCAACCTTTGGATCTTCAGAAGTAGTAGAGCATCAATTGTCCCCATCTGGATGATAAATATTTTGGTGTAATGCATCTGAAGAGTGCTAAATTGGGAGAAAGCATATGAAATCATATGGTCCAAATCAATATTTAAGGCAATTTTTCTTATGAATTGTAGCCAAACATTTAGTTTTGATTTCTATTTCTTATGGAATAATTTGATGAAAGTTAACTGTAGTCACCTAATTTTATGTGTAATACAAATAGATTTTATTCATCTATTTCTAATTAATATTATTGTCTTGTAGCTATGTACTGTTAGTTATGGAAAGGTGAAGCTGGTCCTGAAGCATAACAGGTAAAAAGTTACTTGCATGATTTTTTTTTTCTGAGTTATGGAGTATGACATTTTCATCTGTGTGTTCTGGTATTGGTTTTGGCTTTGATGCCATCTCAGTTAACAAACTTTGTTTTCATAAGGTATTTGAAGAAAATATGATTGAATCAGAAATGTATACGATTATAACTTGTTAAAAATAAGAACAACTTTTTGATGGCCAGTGTCAACAGGAATTAAACAAAATCAAATGGGTTCAAACAAATAAATATGCGATGTCTCTGCAGAAAAAACAAAGGAACTAAAATCAAAATGCAACAAACACCCAAATTCAATTAACAGAATAACCCAAGCTAACCAGAGTATGCTCTTTCAAATTGTGACTTGTTGGCCCAAGATTAGTGGTTTCTTATTGTACAAATGTGGCCATTGTCTCTTTAAGGATATAGTCAGGTATAAATTCTTTGTGTTTCTCCAATTGAATAGCACATTACCTGAAGAAAATGCAAAACCCTGTATATGTTTCTATAGAAGAAGATGTTAAAATAGTAAAAAGTTATAATGTTTGTGGAATTATTTGTATTTTTTTTCTCCCTTCCCCTTTTTTAATACTTGCTAGGTATTTCGTGGAAAGCACCCACCCTGAAGTCATTCAGCAACTTCTTCAGGACCACGTTATTAGGGAGTGTCGCCTGAGAAATGCAGAGGGGGAAGAAACTGAACTCATAACTGAAACGTTCAAGAGCAAATCTGCAGTAGGTTGAGATTATGGTCCACACACTTTATATAGGGTGTGGGAGCTATTTGCTTTATTCTGTAACAATAGTTGAACAATTATGTCAAATCTGATTTCTCTTTATAAGAATTCCTTTTCAGTATGGTGAATATGCCACATATTTTTGTGCCTATTGTCACCACTATTAATCCTTAGGGAAGGGTTGATTTATTTACACTTTATTGTATCTGCACAGTCTGCTTTCATACATTCTTTAAATGTTCTTTGCCTCTCCCAGTGATAAAACGAGCCTCTTTCTGGCTTCATTTTTCTCTACTCAGTTGAGAAATCGTATCTATTTTAGATTTCAAAGTCTGGTGAAAATAGTGGGCCATCCACCTCTCAAGGGGCAGACGGTCAGAATAAACCAGATGTCCCTGCTGACTTATTTGAATTTTATGAACAAATGGACAAAGATGAAGAAGAGGAAGAGGAAACTCAAACTGTGTCTTTTGAAGTGAAGCAGGTAAGTACATGAATTTACTTATACCTTACTGTTCTAATAGAAGCATATGGAATATGCTTCTCCTACCTCCTGGGCTGCTCGCAGTCGGTGTTGACGGGAGGTCCGCCCCGAGATCTCTTGTTTGTGGAGTCCCTCAGGGGTCGGTCCTCTCTCCCCTCGTGTTCAACATCTACATGAAACCGCTGGGCGAGCTCATTCGTGGTTTTGGGGTGGGGTATAATCAGTACACTGATGATACCCAACTTTTTCTTTCCACCTCAAACCAACCCAGTGATGCACTCGACGTGATGTCCCGTTGCCTGGAGGCGGTCCGGGTTTGGATGGGGAGAAACAGGCTTCGTCTCAATCCTGCCAAGACTGAGTGGCTGTGCATACCGGCATCTCGGGTTAACCAGGTTGTTCCATCACTAATGATGGGGGTGAGGTGTTACCCCCCGTCGATAGGGCTCGCAACTTGGGCGTCCTCTTGGATTCACGGCTCAATTTCGAAGACCATATAGGAGCCGTGACCAGGGGGGCTTTTGCCCAGCTTCGTCTGGTGCGCCAGTTGCGGCCCTATCTGGACCGAGATGCCCTACGCACAGTCACCCATGCGCTCGTGACCTCCCGGCTAGACTACTGCAATGCTCTCTACATGGGGCTGCCCTTGAGGACCATGCGGAGGCTTCAACTGGTGCAGAATGTAGCCGCGCGAGTTGTTATGGGAGTTTCCCGATACTCCCGTGCAACACCTCTTCTCCGTGAGCTGCATTGGCTTCCGGTTGCCCTCCGGGTGAGATTCAAGGTGCTGGTAGTGACCTATAAAGCTCTAAATGGCTTGGGTCCGGATTATCTAAGGGAACACCTGCTGCCGGCATCAACTTCCCATCGTCCTGTGCGCTCCCACAGGGAGGGCCTTCTCAGGGTGCCGGCGATTAAGGAGTGCCAGCGGGTGATCCCCAGAGGGAGGGCATTCTCTGTGGGCGCGCCTGCCCTTTGGAATGATTTACCGGTGGAACTTCGGACCGCCCCCAATCTGCGTACATTTCGCCGGGACCTGAAAACTTGGTTTTTTGATCTATCAGGCCTGGACTGAAGGGGTTTTAGCTTTTAATATTGTTTTAATTGTTGGGCTTAATTAATTTAATCTATTTTAATTTTATACTATTTTTATATTGTATTTTATGCTGCCCTGTAAACCGCCCTGAGTCCTTCGGGAATAGGGCGGTATAAAAATTTAATTAAATAAATAAAATAAATATGAACTACTTATAAAATAATATCTTATTTTTGATGCGATGAGATGTCCAATAATTTAAATCTTTTTTTTTCCTTAAATACTTTTGTGTCTCTTTGCCTAGTCTTCCTTTAAATTTGCATTTCATTCTACAGTGGAACCTGTTTTAGTAGTGTTGTATAACTGCAACATATGTCCATTAAAGGAATCAAACCAAAACACTCTAGTTTCTGTGGTGGTTCCATGGCAAACTAGTTAAAGGAGTATGATGGCTTTTTGGCAGAGATTGACAGTCTCCAGACAAGGAAAAACCTTGAGATTGCTCACCTGTACTTCTCCAGCTGCTCCTTGTCAGTAGATGGCAGGAACTGAGGTTTTTGTGGTCAAACTTGCAAGTCAAGCAGCTAGAAGTTAGGGATTTCAGTTAGGCTCACAACTGCAGTCTATAAAAGACAAAGTTTGCAATAGTGGTGAATATCTGTAGCTCGGGTGTAGGATGAGGGTAAAGATTTCTTTTCCGAGCTTGTGGGTTGGTTTCTGAACGTTTCATTAATCAACACACCCACGCCCACTCCATTGCCCGCAATGGGGAAAAAGCTCCAATACGTTGCGCGATGTCACATGACGTCGTGAGTTTCACATGTCTGAATTAGAAGAACATGACCCACGTTTTGGACGGCATTTGTATTTGTGGTAAACAAAGTCAAGGTCTATGTACAATAGATTTAAAAAATCATTGTGTTAGACATGCCATATTGAGAATATAGAATAGCGACAAACCTAGGCTGTGCCTGAAAAAAACTTTGTGGCTTGCAGCACAAGAAGCATTCTATAGATGAAAAATAATAGGCAAACACAACGTTATACTATAATTATATCAAGGGGAATAGAAAATAAAATCAAGAGAACAACCGAAGGTAGAGGAACATAGTTGTCAGTGGTTTTCTTATTTACAGTTATGAGAAAGATTTAAAGTAGATAAAGAATTTACAATATAGCACATTGTATATGATTTTGAAACAATTCTCTACAGATGACAAATGTGAATTCAAAAATGTATAAATATTGAAATTTGAAACAAAACAAGGAATATATAAAGTGGGTTAAAATGTTGGTTATAATATGCAGATGGAACAATGGAAAAATATGTGGTTGAAAGAATTGAAACTTATTTAAGGTGCTGGTTCTTTCCTATAAAGCCCTACATGGCTTAGGCCCGGGATATTTGCAGGACCGTCTGCTGCCAGGAACAACCTCCCATCGCCCGGTGCGCTCACACAGAGAGGGCCTCCTCAGGGTGCCGTCAGCTAGACAATGTCGGCTGGCGACCCCCAGGGGGAGGGCCTTCTCTGTGGGGGCACCACCCCTGTGGAATCAACTTCCCCTTGAGCTCCAGATGGCCCCGGATCTCCAGTCCTTTTGTTGCGGCCTTAAAACATTTTTCTTCCATCAGGCTGACCTGGACTGATGATAGGGATTTTTAAGTAGAATATTTTTAATATTTTATCATTTTATCATTGGGGTTGTTAGTTTAATCTTTTTTAACATTTGTATCATTGTGTTTTATTGTTGTTAGCCGCCCTGAGTCCTTCGGGAGATAGGGCGGCATATAAGTCCCAAAAATAAATAAATAAATGTTATAATCTGAAAGATAATTTTTATAAAATGATGTACTGTTGATACATAACATCATAAAAATCATTTAGAATGCATAAAAGTACTTCAAACCTAGGCTGGTAATGTGAACATTAAGAAGGGTGATTTTATTATACTTGATGGATGTGAAAACAGCTCGAAAATGTTGGGTTCAAATGCATACTTGATTCAGAAGATTTTAAAGATTAATATACAACTGAAACCAGAATTTTTCCTCTTGGGACTAATGGGTGAACAGTTGGAACTACTATTTTTTGCACCTTTTGTTTTTTGTTTTTTACTCTATTTTTAGTTTGTATTAGTCTTATTCTTACCTTTAAAAATTTCAATAAAATTTACACACAAACACAAAATATAGCGTGGCTGTTACATACACAGTTTGTATGTAACTTTAATAGGAAATTAAAGGAGGAAATCCTTGGCTTTTTCTGTGATACTAGTCTCCTTCCCAATTGCATTCATGTGCTTCTATCAAAACATCACAGAAAGTTCATGGTTGCCTGCTCCACCAGGAGTTCTAGATACTCAGTATCCCTATAGGACTTCAACAGATACTGCCTTGCATTGCATCAAGCCACTCCTGTGTCTTAAGATGTGAATTCATAATAATAAAATGTTTCCTCCCACATAGCCACTGTAGGATCGTCTATTATACTTATAAGCACTGAACATGATAGCGGCTAGTGTGACAATTCAATCAAATTAACAATTTCAAAATAAGAGGGTGTGCAGCTTTTTATATCAATCTTGCTCGAATACTAAACATAAATATATTTGCTTAAGTAATTTGTAAAGCATTGCTTTTGTGACTCATGAAATCTTTTCAGAGTATGGAAAATGTTTCTGGATTTGTGATTGGCGATCCAGTGCTCTAATGTGTGTGTGTTTTAGAGAGAGAGTGCAAGTGCAACCTGACATCTCAAACTTTATGGAAAATTTTAAGCACTTTCCTATAACTTTAAATGAGTAACAGAATAGAAGAACTGTGAAAGACCCTCTTACCTTTTTGTTTCCATCTCTAGGAAATGATTGAAGAGCTTCAGAAGCGTTGCATTCAGCTGGAGTACCCTCTGCTTGCTGAATATGATTTCAGAAATGATTCTGTGAATCCAGATATTAACATAGACTTGAAACCCACAGCTGTTCTCCGACCATACCAGGAGAAGAGTTTGAGAAAAATGTTTGGAAATGGTCGTGCTAGATCTGGGGTTATTGTCTTGCCTTGTGGTGAGTGGATTCTCTTGAAACGGAATGTTCTTTAACATTACCTGATTGAGATTAGATTCTGAGAGAATACTAGTAAAAATAGCATTTGTTTCATGGGATGTCCATATTTGTTATCTATTTCTTCCTCTTGCACACTACTCATTTCAGTATCTGAGCATCTCATACAGAATTCTTATCTGATAACAATTTATACATAAGTTTATAATTAGTTTCAGCAACAGTGGCATGAGTTACTTTCAGACCATGTTGGTATCTTTGTTTTTTTTTTTTTTTTGATAGGGACTAGGTTAGACCTTTCAAAGCTCTTTTAAGTGGGACATATCTGGCTCAGTATTATTTATTCTCTGAATAGTAGTACATTCCATGCAAAGTTTTGACAATTTTTTGTTTCATTCACTATAGGTGCTGGCAAGTCTCTTGTAGGTGTAACAGCTGCTTGCACTGTTCGTAAGCGGTGCCTGGTATTGGGTAATTCTGCTGTCTCAGTGGAGCAGTGGAAAGCCCAGTTCAAGATGTGGTCTACCATTGATGATAGCCAAATCTGCCGATTTACTTCTGATGCCAAAGACAAACCAATTGGCTGTTCTATAGCTATCAGCACCTACTCCATGTTGGGACACACAACAAAGAGGTCGTGGGAGGCAGAGAGAGTGATGGAATGGTTGAAGAGCCAAGAATGGGGGCTGATGATCCTTGATGAAGTGCATACCATACCTGGTAAAGCCCCAATACCTGGCTATTGTTTTGCCCCAGCCCAGGTTTCATTACTGAATTATAGGAACCCTGATTATTGTGAAATATGTTGACAATACTGCTTTGTAAAAAGTAGTATACCTTTATAATGAATCTAACATGTAAAATGAAACAATACATTAGCATGAATGCTGCAGTTTGATACATTTTTAAACATCAAAGATACGCCTTTTATTGTACTTATAGCTTAATGATAATTGCTGCGGATTTTTATTTGTTGGTGGAAACTTTAAAAAAATCCCACTAGTGCATGATTTTTGGATTTAGATATTAGCCAACTCAGCAATGATTTGCCCTAATTTATACTATTTAATTTTCTGCAGATTTAATTCATGAAATGAATTGGATAAGGAATACTGTTGTTACAAAACTGATCATGTAGACATATGCATGGAAATCAACTAAACACATCTAATTTTAACATAGGATTCCCATTCAGTGTGATTCTGATTTAATATCACTTATGGCGTGAAAAATTAACATGGTGCTATATTTTTTAAATACTCCTCAGACAGGATCTCACTGATTTTTGCACAATTCTTTCAGCAAAAATGTTCAGGCGTGTGCTCACTATTGTTCAGGCCCATTGCAAGCTTGGATTAACAGCCACTCTTGTCCGAGAAGATGACAAAATTGTAGACCTGAATTTCCTGATTGGGCCTAAACTCTATGAAGCCAATTGGATGGAATTGCAAAACAGTGGTTATATTGCTAAAGTCCAGTGTGCTGAGGTAAGGAATGTTTTGTTCAGTGCTAGCTGTGCGCTGACTCCAGCAAATACGTTCTCCAGCAGCAATATTTTTCCTCAGCTAACTTAAAATTGGGATATAAAACTCTGGACATTTCATACTTGAAGTAAAATTTCTGTATGTGCCTTGTTTTAGAGATCCTGGCTTGATCTGCCTCTTCTTTTTTTTTTATGATTTCAGTCTTCTTGTTCCCTATTTGCAACTCCTTACCATAACACACTTTTCCGGAGTCTTCTCTCTGAGGGAAAAATCTTCAACAGGGAAGAGAAATGGCTTCTCTTTAGTCAGTTGCTGCTAGGGATAGAATCGGAAGTTGATAATAGTTCTTTGTGGAGTTTTAAATACCGTATATACTTGAGTATAAGCCGAATTTTTCAGCCCACTTTTTGGGCTGAAAAATTCCACTTCGGCTTATACTCCAGTCAACAAAAAAAACTTACCGAGGACTTGTGCGCGGCCGAGGCTTTGGTGCTTCCGGGATCGCCCGCACCTCTCCCAAGCCACCGCCGTCCGAGACCTGCCGAAGTTTGGGGAGGTTTGGGGAGGTGCGCGCGCACCTCCCCAAACTCCGCGCCTTGCCTGCCTGCTTCTTTCCGCAGCGGAAAGAAGCAGGCAGGCAGGGCGCGGAGGAACGGAGACTTGCCGACGTTTGGGGAGGTTTGGGCGTCTCCCCAAACCTCGGCAGGTCTCCGTTTCTCCGCGCAGACCTGCCGACGTTTGGGGAGGTTTGGGCGCCTCCCCAAACCTCCCCAAACCTCGGCAGGTCTCCGTTCCTCCTGCCGACCTTTGGGGAGGTTTGGGCGCCTCCCCAAACCTCCCCAAACCTCGGCAGGTCTCCGTTCCTCCTGCCGACCTTTGGGGAGGTTTGGGCGCCTCCCCAAACCTCGGCAGGTCTCCGTTCCTCCGCGCAGACCTGCCGACGTTTGGGAAGGTTTGGGCGCCTCCCCAAACCTCCCCAGGTCTCCGTTCCTGTTTGGGGAGGTTTGGGCGCCTCCCCAAACCTCGGCAGGTCTCCGTTCCTGTTTGGGGAGGTTTGGGCGCCTCCCCAAACCTCGGCAGGTCTCCGTTCCTCCGCGCAGACCTGCCGACCTTTGGGGAGGTTTGGGCGCCTCCCCAAACGTCCCCAAACCTCGGCAGGTCTCCGTTCCTGTTTGGGGAGGTTTGGGCGCCTCCCCAAACCTCGGCAGGTCTCCGTTCCTGTTTGGGGAGGTTTGGGCGCCTCCCCAAACCTCGGCAGGTCTCCGTTCCTCCGCGCAGACCTGCCGACCTTTGGGGAGGTTTGGGCGCCTCCCCAAACATCCCCAAACCTCGGCAGGTCTCCGTTCCTGTTTGGGGAGGTTTGGGCGCCTCCCCAAACGTCCCCAAACCTCGGCAGGTCTCCGTTCCTCCGCGCAGACCTGCCGACCTTTGGGGAGGTTTGGGCGCCTCCCCAAACGTCCCCAAACCTCGGCAGGTCTCCGTTCCTGTTTGGGGAGGTTTGGGCGCCTCCCCAAACCTCCCCAAACCTCGGCAGGTCTCCGTTCCTCCGTGCAGACCTGCCGACCTTTGGGGAGGTTTGGGCGCCTCCCCAAACGTCCCCAAACCTCGGCAGGTCTCCGTTCCTGTTTGGGGAGGTTTGGGCGCCTCCCCAAACGTCCCCAAACCTCGGCAGGTCTCCGTTCCTCCGCGCAGACCTGCCGACCTTTGGGGAGGTTTGGGCGCCTCCCCAAACGTCCCCAAACCTCGGCAGGTCTCCGTTCCTGTTTGGGGAGGTTTGGGCGCCTCCCCAAACGTCCCCAAACCTCGGCAGGTCTCCGTTCCTCCGCGCAGACCTGCCGACCTTTGGGGAGGTTTGGGCGCCTCCCCAAACGTCCCCAAACCTCGGCAGGTCTCCGTTCCTGTTTGGGGAGGTTTGGGCGCCTCCCCAAACCTCCCCAAACCTCGGCAGGTCTCCGTTCCTCCGTGCAGACCTGCCGACCTTTGGGGAGGTTTGGGCGCCTCCCCAAACGTCCCCAAACCTCGGCAGGTCTCCGTTCCTGTTTGGGGAGGTTTGGGCGCCTCCCCAAACCTCCCCAAACCTCGGCAGGTCTCCGTTCCTCCGCGCAGACCTGCCGACGTTTGGGGAGGTTTGGGCGCCTCCCCAAACCTCGGCAGGTCTCCGTTCCTGTTTGGGGAGGTTTGGGCGCCTCCCCAAACCTCCCCAAACCTCGGCAGGTCTCCGTTCCTCCGCGCAGACCTGCCGACCTTTGGGGAGGTTTGGGCGCCTCCCCAAACCTCCCCAAACCTCGGCAGGTCTCCGTTCTTCCTGCCGACCTTTGGGGAGGTTTGGGCGCCTCCCCAAACCTCCCCAAACCTCGGCAGGTCTGCGCGGAGGAACGGAGACCTGCCAAGGTTTGGGGAGGTTTGGGGAGGCGCCCAAACCTCCCCAAACAGGAACGGAGACCTGCCGAGGTTTGGGGACGTTTGGGGAGGCGCCCAAACCTCCCCAAAGGTCGGCAGGTCTGCGCGGAGGAACGGAGACCTGCCGAGGCTTGGGGAGGTTTGGGGAGGCGCCCAAACCTCCCCAAACAGGAACGGAGACCTGCCGAGGTTTGGGGACGTTTGGGGAGGCGCCCAAACCTCCCCAAAGGTCGGCAGGTCTGCGCGGAGGAACGGAGACCTGCCGAGGTTTGGGGAGGTTTGGGGAGGCGCCCAAACCTCCCCAAAGGTCGGCAGGAGGAACGGAGACCTGCCGAGGTTTGGGGAGGTTTGGGGAGGCGCCCAAACCTCCCCAAAGGTCGGCAGGAGGAACGGAGACCTGCCGACGAGCCGCAGCTACACAGGGTATTCCTGTGTATTCAGGCTTGCAAAATGGCGGATCGAGCCTCTGCTGGCGGCAGAGGCTTGCAGAACGGCGGATCGGCTTATACTCGAGTCAATAACTTTTTCCAGTTTTTGGGGGTGAAATTGGGGGTCTCGGCTTATACTCGAGTCGGCTTATACTCAAGTATATACGGTAATCAGAAATGTTTTTTTTTAAAATAAGGCTGCAAATATCTGTCCCTGCCTTATCTTTCCTGCTACCATACTTTTTTTCTTTTTATCATACAGTGTAATCTTGTAAACTTTTATCCTTGTCACATTTCTGTTGTAAACTCTTATTGAGCTATTCCTACTAAAGTTTGTACTTTATTGGATATAATTGTAGGTTTGGTGTCCAATGTCTCCTGAATTCTACAGAGAATACGTAGCTATTAAAACAAAGAAGCGGATATTGCTCTATACTATGAACCCAAACAAATTTAGAGCTTGCCAGTTCCTGATTAAATTCCATGAACGAAGGAATGATAAGATCATAGTCTTTGCTGACAATGTGTTTGCTTTGAAGGAGTATGCTGTTAGATTGGGCAAGTAAGTAATCATGAATTATAGATATTTGTGTCTTTATCAGAAGCAAAAAAAAAAGACTTCTTTCCGGTTGGTGACTTTGTATATTAAATCCTTAAAATCAACAGTATTACTTTTTTCTTATTATATATTCATTTGCATGAAATTAGAGGAGTTAATTATCAACCAAGGACAAAAGATTTCTTAAGTTAGAAAGAATCCTTGACAAATAAGTTACATATACAGTTATGACTACAAATGCATAATTATTGGCAAGCAGAGGATATCCTGGGCCTTTGAAGTGTGGAGGACTGCATTTCAGAAAGGGGCAATAATTGGGCATTGTCAGGACAAATCTATATTTAATTGAATTTGATTGCAGTTATCTCAAAGCTACATCATTCCTCAGGTAGTTTCCTCTTTTATCCCAATAATTAATGAGAATTTTATAGCTACTATTGGAAGGTCTCCAGAGGTCACAGCTAAGGGATCCATCCATCTCAAAATTGTAATGTATAATATCTTTGCATCTCTGTAAAGGAACAACGTCTCTGCAGTAAGAATATTTGGCTATTGAGAAATTTATGAAAAGGGCCCTAAAGCTGTTTTATAATAATGTAATCTAAATTCAAAGGGCAGTTACATTGAAATTATTTGATAATAGGGAGAATAACTTAAAAACACTGCAATATGAATAAGGCTTTTAAGAAACTTGGTTTTGCTGTTGTGTAAGGCAGGGGTCTTCAAACTTGGCCCTTTTATGACTTGGTCCTTTTATGACTTGTGGACTTCAAATCCCAGAATTCCTCAGCCAGCTTTGCTGGCTGAGGAATTCTGGAAGTTAAAGTCCACAAGTCATAAAAGAGCCAAGTTTGAAGACCCCTGGTGTAAGGGGACAGCAAATGAGATCATTAGATAGTATCAATGCAGTGAACAAGAATTTGGGCCACTGCAGGAGATAGTGAAGGACAGGGCATGCTATTATTGCCCATGAGAACACAGAGTCAGACGTGACTTAGTGACTGAAGAACAAAAAATTATTTTCTGATTGAGAAGAATATTAAATATTATGTTTACAGTTATCCATCTGTTTCCTGTGTACAAAAAAGCATATAGTTGATAGAATAATTTGCCACGTGAGGCATCTTTGGTGCTTTTTGAGCTTACTTGTTTTCCTGCAGACGTTTTATTACCCAAACTAGGTAACAGTGCTGGTCACAATTTGCCATGCGTTTTCCAGCACCCTAAAAATCAATGCTACATATTCAGTTTAACTAATTATCATTTGAAAAACCTATGCAGCAGAAAAGTAGGGTACCTTCACCGCCAGGATAGCTTGCAGAAGCAGTATTTTAAACAAATTAATCAAGTCTAGTATCAGAGGCAGAATTTAAATTCAAGATAGAAACTTGAAGGAAAATTGCTGCAGTGTGATTGTTTTACGTAGTGATGTGTTTCAGCCCTTTTTGTTTCTTTTAAATAGTAGTTGCTTTTTGTAGCTTGAGCATTTTTGGTTGTTACTGTTAGATTTATTTTCTATGTTTCTTCCAGTACCAGAGGTAGCATATATATTTCCCCTATCAGTTTCACCTCCAAATTTTTCTGCAACAATATCTGTCTGAAGTGTGTTGGGATGAAAAAGAATCACCAACCCAAATTCAGTTAGTGAACTTCTATCAGTCAGCTAAAATTTGAACCTAAGTCCTCCCAAGGTGGCTTTGTCATATGGAATAATTTCCAAAGCCTTCTTTGAGGATATTTTAAATTATCTCATTAATGCTGTAGCATATTTACTTGGTCCATGGAAACTTCAGAGAAACCATCAGTTCTCAGTTTGTGATTTAGTTTCGAGTTTATATTCATGTATACTGTATTAAGCTCTTTTCTTTCTTCCTCTTTTTCTTTCTTTCTTTTTCCCTTCTTTCTCTTCTATTGGATGTTAAGTATATATTTCAAATTTGATGCATGTTTAATTTGAATTGTGTTAGCTTTTTATTTTATTTAAATATGTCATATGAACTTAGCAGACGCCTTAGATTGTATCTTTGATGGAGTACTTCCACTATTCTCTGGCAGCATCCGTTTACTTTGTCACAAAAATATATGTTGATTGTTAATTTTCAATGTAGCTCCCAGGGAACTATTTTGAGGCCAGAATAATTTAATTCAAAATGTAATTTAGATGTGATCAGATATAAGGGGAAAGAAGAACACAGCTGTTAAATACAAGTTCATTGGTTCAGCTGAAGAAAATACCTTTTTTATTTTAACAGCTGCTTCTCTCCTTTCATGTAGGATTAGTAGATATATTCCACCCACTGATCTGTTGAGTCATGAGGCACACATCAAGCACATAACATTTTACAACTGTCAGGATTTATTTCTGTGGCGGGAGGGGTGTCTGACAGAATGAATTTGTCTCCAGTGAACTAAAAATAAACAAGAAAGAAAAATGCTGCAAAAAAAGGAAAGTTCTTTTATAAAAGTATAGCTTAACTACATAATGAAAGCATGTTGCTGTGCTTTTTTTTTTCATCTTAATTATAATATATTCACAATAGATTGTATGATGTATCTGAATCCAGGAAGTAAAATATAACTATTTGATCCTTTCTGTGTATGCATATTGTCTCTTTTAGACCTTATATTTATGGGCCTACAGCACAGGGGGAGAGGATGCAAATACTGCAGAATTTCAAACACAATCCCAAAATCAATACCATCTTTATCTCCAAGGTAATGGATTCTGCTCTGCTTGGTATTGGACTAAATTAGAGTGTGGTTCAGCACTCATTTTGAACAATGTATAAATTACTTTTTACTTTTTTTCCATGTTCATGTGTTTTTCATTGTTGGCCACAAGCTAATATGTCTTACTAAGATTTGGTTATCTACATTAATATGAGAATATAGTTTGTTTCCTAAAAGGTGCTTACGCATTACAGGTTGGTGATACATCTTTTGATCTGCCGGAAGCCAATGTTCTCATTCAAATTTC
This sequence comes from Vipera ursinii, assembly GCF_947247035.1. Taxonomy (NCBI): domain Eukaryota; kingdom Metazoa; phylum Chordata; class Lepidosauria; order Squamata; family Viperidae; genus Vipera; species Vipera ursinii. The sequence continues at coordinate 123,849,045 of NC_139512.1, forward strand.
ATCTCATGGGGGCTCTCGAAGACAGGAGGCTCAGAGACTGGGTCGAGTCTTAAGAGCCAAAAAAGGTAAATTGAGTCTTGTGTTGCAATATTCTAACATTTTAATGGAACGCTGAAGCATGAAAGTACTACATTATTTAGCTGACTAAGCACATACTATTTGCTATTGTCCTGTTTTGTCACTGTCAGCTCAAGGTCACAGGTTATGCCAAAATTCAAAATTATTAAAAGTACTTCAATGGGGGGCCATCTTCTCTTTCCTGCCTAATCATTCCTCCCAACACTTAATATTTTTAGTTTTTTAAAAGAAACAATTTAGTAGATCTTGAGTTAAAGAGACTTTGGTTATTCTGATTGAACAGCTTTGTACCACTGTAGTATTATTTTACAATGGGATTAGGGCTTGGAGAAGTATTCTTTCATGCCACACTACCCCAAAGGCAAAAGACTGATTGAGGTATTCCATTAGCAACGTGACCAGCCAAAGTATAAAGTTAGCAATAATGACATCTGACGTGAGTATGAGGTGCGTTTTTAAGACTAATGCATATAAGCGCTTTCTGGCTGAATGTTTGCTAAAGGATTCTCAGGTGTTTTAGTGCAAAGTACTCCTTCCTTTAGATCCAAAACTAAGCCTTTGAACAGTTAAATTACAACAAAGGGTAATTGTTGTAAAAAAAATTACCAGAATTTATAAAATGCATTTTTTGCATTCCACAAATTTCCAAATTAAGAACATTGAAATGATCCCAGCAAACTATATTTGTTAAAGTACATACTTTTTAAAAAAATGGACCTCCCAATTTCACATGTGAGTGTCTGTTTTATATGTAGATTCCTGGTTTGCTATCTTGGGCGCTTCCTTTTCCATCTAACTTTCTGTAATTTTGAAACATTCCTTTAATGTAAAAAGGCGAGATAACATTTTCTATATTATTTGTATTTTCAAGGAGGCATCCAGGATTCAGATGGTCACCGTACATTTCTTTTAAAAAATTGAAGGGAGTGGGAGTGAAAAATGCTTTGTTTGAAAGTATATCCATTTTACCAGAGAAAGGATAGGATTTTCTACTCAGGGTGAAGACTATTGCTCCTCTTCAGAGGGCAGAATTGCTGTAATACATTCTGCTATAGGCTATGTGCCAAATTAGCTGGATTTTCCACTAACGCACTTACTAGAAATTTCCTGGAAGAAATCATGATTTTTCAGCTGAGAAAAATTTGAGGTTTTCTTTCCTTTTGTTAATCTGTAAATTTAAATTTGGCAGAAATATTGTTATCCGTATACTTAATTATGGATGGTAGGAAGAAACTTTTGTAGACAAGAGAAAACCAACAAAACTTTTTTTTTTCTTTAAAGTTTTGACTTGCTTTGATGTGAACTTAATCTTCCGTTACTATTTTTTTTTGTTCAGGAATGATTGCAGAGGAATACAATGCCTTTTTTTATTCTTTGGTCTCTCAGGACACTCAAGAAATGGCATATTCTACAAAACGTCAAAGGTTTCTAGTAGATCAAGGCTATAGCTTTAAGGTAATTCTGTTATGTGTAATTTGCAGAATTGAGAACACAGCTTTAATCATAAGTTCTACTGTTCAGATGTTCAAACTGCAGACTATGGGCAGAGTTAGAGATTACTGCAGTCTAACCACTGTGCCACCTGAGGTCCAATATTTTTATTATATTGTAACGGCTGAAAATCAGTCCATTTTAACTTTAAGTGAAATAGCTGTTGCATTGTAATTATGTTTCTGCTCATCGGACAAATTCTATACGGGTAGTCTTCAATTTACAATGGCTCATTTAGTGACTGTTCAAAGTTACAATGGCACTGAAAAATGTGACTTGTGACCATCTTTCACAGACCTTTATAGCAGCCCCATGAACATGTGATCAAAATTGAGATGTTTGGCAAATGGTTCATATTTATGACCGTTGCTGGGTCCCAAGGTCATCTTTTGCAACCTCCTCACAAGCAAAGTCAATGGGGAAGCCAGATTTATTTATTATTTATGTATAAAAAATATGTATTCCCCCCATCTTACCACAGGGTATCTCTGGGTGGCTTACAGTTACATATACCATTAAAACATAAGTTAAAATCAGACATTAAAACCAAGGACACGGGGAGGGCAGGGGCAGAGTGGGAGGGAAAGGGGATCTGTTATTACTCAGTCAATAACTCCATTGCACTGTTCCCCCACTGGGGCCCCAAGCCGACTAGCAGAGCCACATCTTTAGGCCCTTATGAAAAGATAGGAGGGTTGGGGTCAACCTCATATTGGGAAGGGGCAAGATGTTTCAGAGGGCAGGAGCAACAGCAGAGAAAGCCCTCCTCCTGGACCCCACTAGCCAGAATCCTTGGGCTGATGGGACCCACAGCAGATCTCCTCTGGCACGAGTGGTACGGGCCAATCCCAGGGGGAGGGGAATGATCCCTCAAGTAACCTGGACCCATGTCATGAAGGGCTTTAAAAGTGATCCCCAACACCTTGAATTGCACCTGGAAGCAGACTGGTAACCAATGCAGCTTGCGGAGGAGTGGTGTTACAGGGGCCATTCTTGGGGGGCCCCAAAGCTACTCGTGTTGCTGTACTTTGCGCCAACTATAGCTTCCAAATGCTCTTCAAGGGTAGCCCCATGTAAGACTCAGCATAGGCACTTTGCCCTTGAGATGGTAACAATGGTAAAGAATAGAATCGAATAATACTGTGTCTCCTCCTGTTTCCAGGTAATTACTAAACTTGCAGGTATGGAAGAGGAAGAGCTTATGTTTTCATCCAAAGAAGAGCAGCAGCAGCTCCTCCAAAAGGTTTTACAAGCTACTGATATGGATGCTGAGGAAGAGGTGGTTGCAGGAGAATATGGCTCAAAGTCATCTCAGGCAAGTAGTTATTATTATGTCAAGAACCCAGAGTCAATTTGGTAAGTTGGGCACCATTTAAATCACGTAATTGAGAAAATTTTATATAAAAGGAAAGTGTTCCAATAATTTTTTAGAATTTTACATTTAGCGCTCAAGGGAATGTTTTGGAAGAGTGAGGAAAATTCTCAGGGATGACTCACACCCTGGACAGTATCTCTTTACTCTCCTACCATCGGGTAGGAGATATAGGAGTATAGCCAGCCATACTAACAGGCTGAAGGAACAGCTTTTATCCATGGGCTGTTAGGCTTTTGAACAGGAAATAATGTTATAAACTTTATGCATGATTAACTTGCGAGGCCAGTGCATTGTGCAATTAGCTCACATGGTGTAATAAGATGGAGGGTTTGTGTCACTGTAAAGTTGGGGGTGGGGGCACGAAGGGAGGCTCAGCCAATCTCAATGTATACATGGTTGTACTTTGACAATAAAGGTTCATTCATTCATTATAGCCTAGGACTTCTCCATCTGCTACAATAGTATTAAATCCCCATGGTCTTTCATGTTTTCCAGCAGTGTACCCAACACCTCTGTACAGGTAGTCCTTGACTTATGATAGCCTTGGAATGGGTCTTTACAACCCGTGAAGCACTTCTGGACATTGTAAAATGTCTCCCCCACCCCCAGGTGATTACATGACTGCATTTTAGGTGCATGGTCACAGGCTCACATTTACAACTGGTTGCCATGTGCCCCATAATCATGTGAATGCTACTTGCAGCCTTCCTTGCCTGCTTCCCCAGAAAGCCAATTGGGGAAACCAAGGAAGGTTACAAGCAGAGGCAATAGAGCGGAGTTGAAATAATTCTACAGGCTGCAGGAAAAAAGCTAAAATCTTCAGGATTTTAGTTCTATTTCTGCAGCTCACTGAAGGATTTCCCTTGTGCATGGAGGGGAGGAAAAATTCTTTGGCAGGCTGCACTAATATTTAAAAATGAGAGGATTACCTGGCTCAACTGAGTGCAGAGCTAAAATCCTTCCACAGACAGTGCTTTTCCTTGATCTGCTTAACAACCTGGGAGATTGCAACCTGGAGTACCAGGTTTGCGGTTCTTGAACAAGGCAATTGCATGAGCAATTGCTTAACTGTCTCATTCAATGGCTGAGGGTTAGTGTTAGGTTTAAGGCAAATGTAACTGAATCTGTCAATCTTATGGTGGTTATCTTTTTTTCCTCTTACCTTTCCTAGCATTACAGCCTTCTCCAGACGTCTTTGCATAATTTGTCCAAAATATGAAAATTTGAGTTTAGCCTTTTGTGCCTTAAGTGAGAACTCTGAACTGATTTCTTCAGTTATCCATGTCTTTGTTTCCTTGGCAGCCTATGATATTCTTTTCCAACACCACAAAGTTCAAGAGTGTCAGTACTCTTCTGTTTCTTTTAAAATCCATTTTTTGCTTCTGTAGAGTGTCACAGATAATACCATAGCTTATAAAATTCTGATCTTTGTAGGTATAGGTACATCAGAGAATCTGAATCTTTTCCAAGTGCTAGTCTGTGACATATTTCTTGACTGGTTAATTCTTTACTGTTGATAGATTGAGTCTAAATGACAAAAGCTGTCTGCCATTTCAACTTTTTTTGTCAGTTCTTTTACTTGATCTCATCAGTTTGGTTTTCTTAATCTTAGTCCCAATTTTTTTATTGTGCTCCTTAATTATCACTACTACAGTTTGCAGATTCTTGCTTTTTCAGTTATCAGAATTATATTATCAGCATAGCACACCAAAAATATCACAGTTATTGATGTTTCTTTCTCCAAATACGTTATTTTGCACATTGTAATTTATGGAAGGTCTTCCAATTAATAGAAGAATGTAAACAGTTGAGGGACAGTATTGAGTTGAAATCCTGCCACCCTGTAGTACTCCTAATTACTTAAAATTCAACTTAATTTAATTTTTGTATCCTGAATTGTTTTATAATTACTGTAGACCAGGTGTAGGCAACCTTGGTTCTTTTATGACTCATGGACTTCAACTCCCAGAATTCCTGAGCCAGCCATGCTGAGGGGAAAGGGAGAGGCTTCCAAGCTGAGCCATGCTGGCTCAGGAATTCTGGGAGTTGAAGTCCATGAGTCATAAAAGAGCCAAGGTTGCCTACACCTGCTCTAGACCATACAGAAGTTTTCCCCTGAATTCTTCCAAAATAATACGGAAAGCGGCACAATACTAAAAAAAAAGAAAATTTATAGAATTCCCTCCCCTTCTTTCAGCCGGTTATCACTAGCCCTACTCTTGCACTGAAGGAATTTTTCCATTTTCATCATTTAAGGTTTGTTGTTTGTACTAAAATCATTCGGTTGTTTAAGAATATATTTTATTCAAACTGTATGATTTATCCTAGCTGCCCATGCTCCAATCACATTTTATCTGTGTGTTTTTATGCAAAAGTACTAAGTTGTGAGTGGCTGTTTAAATATACTCAGTGCAACTTGATTTTTTGTATTAAAAAGGCTATAGTCTTATTTATAGATTTAAAGAAGGTATGTCATTTAAAATTCTAAATGTCCTTTTATATGCCTTTTAATTCTTTTTATATGTATTTTAATTTTTGATTGGAGCCAGTTGAAAGATAAGTGGCTATATAAACGGTTTAAATAAGTAAATAAAATTATTTTTTATGTTCTTTTCTAGATATCCCGACATTATGGCACAATGAGTTCCATGTCTGGAGCAGATGATACAGTTTACATGGAATATCAAACCTCACGAAGCAAGGCATCTTCAAATAAACATATTCATCCACTTTTTAAGCGCTTTAGGAAATAATATAAGGAAAATGCATTATATCTCCTTCCTATAAAAAGAAATATTAGACGTTCATATTATTTCATAATTGAGGAAATGGAATAAGCAATTTGCTCACAACTGAAGATAATTATTTCAGTATTCTATATTCTGGGAATACTATTAACTTTATTTAACAATTTCAGAGATTCTTAAGAATATTTGTGAATGTGTTTTATATTTATATTTGTAGCAAGAAGATAAGTGCAAGTATCTGAAAGCACTGAATAAAAATACTCTATATTAAAAGACTCTCATCTCCCCCTATTCATGATTTTATTCTGGTGTCTTAAATTATACCTTATAGTGGTTTATTCTGGCTGTTAGGGCTCGGAGGTGGGAAAAGTATGAAGCAGAGAAAATGTTATTGGAAAGAATTGTTGGAAAGACTAGGGATAAAAAAGGGTAGAAATATTTAATCACATACAGACTTCTGCTGAGGATACTTGACTGTTATTTTTCATTCTTCAGAAAAAATTCAGATAGTTGTACTAGGATTAGGGTTCATTCATTTTAACTATTTATGTTCTTATAATAGGTAAAAAAATATGCAGTGCACTACACACTGTACATCCTGTACAAATTTCAGCATTCTAGCTTACTTTAAAACTTTAAATTAATCACTACATAATTCCCATGATCTCATATTAAAAATGTGTACTTCCTTTTCTTAATTAGAAAATGTCAAAGGACAAGATGTCATTTTGACATGACTGTTGAGTTCATTTGACATATTCTCCCTAGGTGGTATTTGATAAATATGTATACCACAGAAGTAATTAAATTTAAGGTTATCCAGCTGTCAGAAAAAAGTACAAAGACAAACATGAAGAATGACTGTCACTATGACTCAAGCTAACATCAAGTAAAACAAATTAAATTTCCCATCCCCTTTTGCTTTAGTGGGAGGCAGCTTAGCATATGATCAGTCTTAGTAAAGTAAAATCCTATAATAACTTGTTGCCAAACTTATTTTTTTAAAAAAATTGGTAAGCGTTGAGTTCAAAGAGTGAGAAAACAATTACAAAAGCTGCTGTCCAACAGTCATTACTCATACACAACTCCTGTTGATTTCAAAGAGTTCTGCCTGAATAGTGATTGAAAAGGTGAGACCTAAACTGAGAGACCATTATGAGGTTATAGAGAAAAAAGATAGCATACCTTTTGGGTTTCTCTCTAATGCAACTCTATTAGAAATAAAAGGACTTCCGGCAATTTATTATGAGCATGGCCATATTGTTAATTATGTTCTGATAATTACCTTCAGCATATTTAAATATATTTCAACCAACTCAGGTCTGAAAACAATTACAACCACTAAAATAATTACTGCAATTTGTTTTAGATGAAGCTACCTACGAAAACTTCAAAAGCTGCAGTAGGTACAGAATAGATTCACTTCAGCCATATAAATACAAGTGGATAGCGCTGTACTATAGGCTTTAAAGTGGAACTCAAGTGTTGTTTTTAATTCTTAAAAGTCCTACATGTTTTGCTAGTAAGTAAATTTAGGATTATCTCCAGATGACACTGACCCTTCCAGTACACATTATCCTAGGTGGGGAGGCTTAGTATGTCTAACATTTATGAGGTGAAGAGAGAGAACACCTGAAGCAGGGTTTTACCTTGTAGTTTGCATCCCTCCAGAAAGACCCTGAGAATGGAACTTAGGCAGAAACATTTAAAACCTAATGGTTTTAATTATCGGCTGATACAATAGTTCTATAGTTTACTTACTTGTTGGCTTAGCTCAGGGGTGTCAAACTCAATTTCATTGAGGGCCACATCAGCATTGCAGTTGCCCTGGGGGGGGGCAGGTGGGTATGGCCTGGATGGGTGTGGCCTACTGGGTGGGCGTAGCTAAAGTGCATATGGCCTACTGGGTGGGCATGGCCAGCTCTACATCGTTCGCATCAAGGGTGCCTATGGGGGCCTGGGCAGGAGTGGGGCAGATCTGAGGGTCTCTGGCAGAAGGACGGTCTCTGGGCCAGGGCCAAGGCAGAGGGGGCCGTTCCCTCACTGTTTCCAGGATGGATTCGCGGGCCGGATCTGGCCCCCGGGGCCTTGTGTTTGACATGTCTGGCTTAGCTGATTCTATGTGGTAACAGAATTGTGGATGGTAGCATAAGCTAGTTTTTAAAATTTTCATTTTGAAATGTCATGACCAATTATTTGGTTTTTTTCTTGGATATAGGATTGAAACTACTTGGTAACTACAGTGGATATATATACAAAACTGGACACGAGTAAAACTAAAGGAGCTAATAATGCTATTGACAATCATATTCATCTTTCCTATTATCCCATATCTAGAATGTAATCTTGGGAAATTATTGTTATTCATTGACCTATATGTTACACATTATTCCAATTTGTCCCCTATGTGATTTAATAATTACTTGAAATATCAAAGTGGACATACTCTTGAAATTTGAGCTCAATGTGTTTCCTGAATTAGAATGAACTTCACTTAGATTAATGCTAAGTAATAAATTTTGTTAATCAATAAAGCCTATATAGTCTTTGACTTACAACCATTTGTTTGATGACCATTAGAAGTTACAGTAGCAATGAAAAAAATGGCTTAACTATATCTGCAAGGTAGTCTTTGGATTGGATAGTACCATGTCCACAAATAGACTCCCTTTATTAGCAAATGGGATTGACATCAAGCAAAAGATTCCATTGGAGGATGAGGACTTTTTTAAAAGGATTCCTAGGGGTCCAATTGCCCATTTAAATGAAATTATAATGAGTCAAGATTAGAAATATGTTTGTACACATCAGAAGCAATTCTGAGAATGGAGTGACAATGAGTTTTCTCAGAAATCCATGCAAACAGATTCTAACAGGATAAAATTGTCTTTTCTCTCTTCATAGTTATTTAATCTTTTAAAATATCCAACTATAATAATTAAAACATGGAACAAACAAAATCAAAATAATTACATAAAAATAGTTCTACTTTAGAGAAGGCACATTAGCTTCAAGATACAGTATTATCTGTATTTATTTATTTATTTATTGATGGGATTTATATCCCGCCCTATCTCCCGAAGGACTCAGGGCGGCTAACAACAAAACATATAATAAGTACAGAAATCAAGATAAAAATAAAATTGAGAACATCTGTGCAATAAATTAAAATTAGAGAATTTAAAAAATAAATTAAAAATTCTAAATATAAATTATTTAAAATGCCTGTCAGTCCAGGTCAGCCTGGTGGAACAGGAGTGTTTTGAGGCCGCGGCGAAAGGATTGGAGGTTTTGGGCCATCTGAAGCTCAGGGGGGAGCTGATTCCATAGGGCTGGCGCTCCCACAGAGAAGGTCCTCCCCCTGGGGGTCGCCAACCGACATTGCCTAGCTGACGTTACCCTGAGGAGGCCTTCTCTGTGTGAGCGTACTGGACGATGGGAATTTGTTCCCGGCAGCAGATGGTCCTGCAAGTATCCCGGACCTAAGCCATGTAGGGCTTTAAAGGTAAGTACCAGCACCTTAAATCTCACCCGGAGGGCAACTGGTAGCCAATGCAGCTCACGCAGGAGGGGTGTAATATGGGAGTATCGGGGAGCTCCCATCACAACCCGTGCAGCTGCATTCTGCACCAGCTGAAGCCTCCGGGTGGTCTTCAAGGACAGCCCCATGTAGAGAGCATTACAGTAATCAATACGGGAGGTAACGAGTGCGTGGGTGACTGTACGTAGGGCATCTCGGTCCAAAAAGGGGCGCAATTGGTATATAAGACGAATCTGTGCAAATGCCCCCCTAGCCACGGCTCCAATATCTTCAAAACTGAGTCGTGAATCTAGGAGGACGCCCAGATTGCGTGCTCTATCAATGGGAGGTAACATCTCTCCTCCTATAGTCAGAGATGGAACCTCTTGGACTAAACGAGATGACGGTATGTACAGCCACTCAATCTTGGCCGGGTTGAGTCGAAGCCTGTTTTCTCCCATCCAAATCTGTACCACTTCCAGGCAATGGGACATCACATCAAGGGCATCACTGGGTTGGTTCGGGGTGGAGATGAATAGCTGGGTATCATCAGCATATTGATGATATTTCACCCCGAAGCTACGGATGATCTCTCCCAGCGGCTTCATATAGATGTTGAACAGGAGGGGCGAGAGCACCGAACCCTGAAGCACTCCACAATTAAGAGGCCTAGGGCTTGACCTCTGCCCTCCTGCCAACACCGTCTGCGAACGGTCCGAGAGGTAGGAGAACCACCGCAGAACGGTGCCTCCCACTCCCAGCCCCTCAAGACGATGCAGTAAGATACCATGGTCGATGGTATCAAAAGCCGCTAATAAATCTAATAGGACCAGGACAGAGGAATAACCTCTATCTCGGGCCCGCCAGAGATCATTCACCAGTGCGACCAATGCCGTCTCTGTGCTGTGCCCAGGTCTGAAACCCGATTGGTACGCATCTAGATATTCAGCTTCCTCCAGGTTCAAAGGGAGCTGTCGAGCCACCACGCTCTCAACGACCTTCGCAAGGAAGCGAAGGTTGGAGACAGGATGGAAGTTGTTTAAAACAGCTGGGTCCAGTGCCGGTTTCTTGAGGAGGGGCCTTACCACCGCCTCTTTCAAGGCAGCAGGGAAGTACCCTTCACTCAGTGAGGCATTGATGACTGCTAGGAGCCAGCCTCGTGTAACCTCCCGAGATGCATAGACTAGCCAGGAGGGACACGGGTCCAACAAACATGTGGCGGCACTTAGTTTCCCCATGATCTTGTCCACTTCATCCGGAGTCACAGGATCGAACTCTTCCCAAATGTACTCGGCCAACTTCATCATTTTCCTCTCGTTAGATACTGCCCAGTCAGAGTCCAGACCAGCCCGAATCTGAGCAATTTTGTCCACCAGATATTTACTAAATTCCTCAGCCCGTCCATTTAATACGGAACAAAATAATGAAATTAAGCAGATGAATATCATTTAAAGATGTCTTCTTGTGCCATTTCGTAATGCACTGCTACACATTAAATAAGCTTTCAAATGTTCTATTTTAGTATTAACTGACACATAAAAACCAAGTAAAACTACAAAAAATAGACACGTAACTCAATTTTTTTTTTCCAAACCAATGTAAAATAGAAGCCCCAGTGTTGGCACTGTCAGATGATGTATTTCAGTATGGCACTTTTCCGACCTAAATGAAACAAAATGCATCATCGGCTTTCTCTCTTGAAGTCTCAGACCACCCCGCCTTTTTCAGCCTCCGGGGAGGGAGTCTTTAATAATGGCCTGTGTAAACTGATGCTTAGGCAGTAAGTTTGGAGAAGCACTGCCTGACTAGAAATCAAGCAGAGAAGCTCAGTGTAAATGAAAACCAGTTTGTGAGGGTTAGCAAAAGTTTTGTCTAACTTAAAATGACTCTTCTCTTCAAAGCTTTGAAAATGGATTGCAAACAGGTGATTGAGGCTCAAAGGAACTGTGTTTATAGTGTTGTTTTTGGCAATAAGTTTCACCAGCTGCCCAAACTTTCAGGCAGCACTTCCTTGGAGATGCAAAATAATCCAGCTGCAGCAACAGAGGACAAAGAAGAGATGGTGGAAACTTCAGAGGAAGCCAAGGGACTTCTCAAACCCAGCCAGCATCCAAGCTGCCGAAGAGTGAAAAGCCTGAAAGAAATGCCAGGACCCAAGACTTTCTCCAATCTCATTGAATTTTTCTGTAAGGATGGTTTTGCCCGCATTCATGAAATACAGGTACAATTTAATGAAAAACAATCATTGTTGAGATTGATTATATTTGCTTTTTGTTGCACGAAGCAATTCTTAAAATTTAACTTAGCTTGCTTGCTCTTTATGGCGATGACATCTTAATGCTAGAGTTTTACTACTAAGTATTATTTCCTACTTTCTCTCCATCTCCCAGCTATCATGTTGTCTGGTTGTGATAATTTTTTTTTCATTCTGCAGAAATATTTTAGGTTCCGATTTTATTAATAACATATATTGCAGTGAAGTGGCATAACTTGTGGGGCTGAGGAATAAGAGACTGTTAACCCCTATACTTCAGGTATCTGCAGCCTTTAAATGGTAGTCAGGTTAATATTAGCGTGTTCACATGTGCACGTTCCCATACTTGGAGCAAGGCTGCAAAAGAGGGGGAAACAGGGAAATGATTCAGTGAATGCTTGGATTAGTTTAAAGCTGCATCCATTTTCGTGGGAGTTAGTTCCAAGTAGATATACACTTAAGATTTTTATTTTAGTTGCCTCGGCGTCTTTCTGCACCGAGATCGCTTTTCCTCTTGAGATTGAATTTAATTGACCAAAATACTCTCCCGTTGGTTTTCCAATCTGTTTGCAAGAGCGTCCAGGTCCAAGTCACATTGCTGGGCTTTGCCCACAGAGTCAACAGCAACCTATTTTCAGGTTTTCCAGCCATCCACCCATCCCTCTTTTCTCTCAGGCTAAGAGACCATTTTGTCCTTTTAGCTTATTCTGGCCCCCTACCCACGTTCTCGGGTATACAACGCTATTAAAACCCGCTGCTCGTTGTATACATGCTAGATTATTTCATTTGGACGGTTTAAGGGAGAAAGCAGCAGCACGATCTGCCGGCTAAGCATTTAACAGCCTCACTAACAGAAGGCGGGCATCGTGAAGCCCTCCCATTTTTCAGCCGGCTTGCCTTTCTCTCTTCACGGAGTTGCGCGCGCCCGCGCGGCGCTGCGCGCTCCCGCGAGGGTCTAACGGTGCCAAACCCCCCCCCACTCCAAACAACGACACATTCTCCTCACACGGCGCTTCCAAGGTGATGGTGGGGGGGGGGAGCGAGCTAGAACCACGCAAACGCTACTATCTTTTCCGTTCGCTCTTCCAATTTCCATTCAGTTGATAAGAAAACGAACCCTACATCGTGTTCAATCACTGGCACGGAGTGCGCGCGCATGCGCGCTTTCTAGCGGTGGATGGCTCGAATTTCGGAAGAATGGGCCAGGATTCTCCGACCGTCCTCTTTCCCCATTGGCTCCTGCTTACTATTATTTTTCACATTTGGCTCCAAAGTCCCTCCCCCATTCCATGACAAGATGGTTGCCATGGAGCGAGGGTGTTTTCACACATCTAATATTTGCGTACATAGATTCCGCCCCCCCCTCCCTGAATCTTTGGTGCTTTTGACATCCCCCATTGGTGGCGTCAGTGTTTCTCAGCTCTTGCTAAAGATCTCCTATTTCTCAACAAGCATAATTATCCCACTTAGCCTTTATAGAGGTCTATAAAATAGAGGTAAGCCAAGCCACTTGACTAAAGGGGAAAAATGTATTTGAAAAACAAGAATGGAAGGTAATTAGTTAAAATTGTATAAAGTCATTTCTAATAGCATCCGTACATGTGCTAATAATAATAACCCTTCCAGCAGGAGCCATCTTTTGCTTGTGGGCTTCATTGGTGAGAGGAGGCTCTGGCTAGCACGTAAGAAAAACCCAGCTGCATCATGGAAAAAGAAAGGTTGTAAGAAGGCCCAGATTGGTACAGTAAAGGCACATGGTGCTGCAAAGCAGGGCTGGGTGGTGCAAGTGGCAGCAGTGGGTAGCCAAAATAATGGAGATATGGGGGAATTTAAGAGGAAGGAGTCCCATACCATTACAAGGCTTGCAGCTGGGTGGGACCAAGGTAGGAATTGGGCTGGGATCTCAATTGTTGATTGGTAAAATTTGGTAAATGACAGTAATGGGGCTGCCAGGATTGCAATAGCTAAGTGATATGGTCACATGACATTGTATCACATGACTGTCACTTGGTGACAAAAATTTTGGCCTCAGTTTCTGTTAACTGAGGACTACCTCAGAATCACTGCTGTGAGATGGATGGCTCCATAAATCATAAGTATGATTTCACAATATCTCAATTACCTAATCTTCCTTTCACTACCCACTGAGGGACTCCTTTCCAATTCTTCCAATTTGCTTTCTTTACAGCTCAAACAACCAAGAGCAGGTATCTTGAGTTTGCTGGAAATGCATCTGTGGTCAGCTGTTGGGAGTTTATTCATGTGTGTTAGTGAGATAACAATTTGAAGGGATTGTGGATGAGTGAATAATTCACACTAAATTACAAGACAGTGTACAAAAGAATCCATTGTTAACCTACTAGCTTTACTGAGCACAAAACAGATAAGTTTTGCTTCAGCATTTTTATGCACATACTTTTCACTCTCATATACCAAATCCTCAAGAGGCAATTGCCCAAGGAGATAAAATGGCAAAAATAACTGCAGCTTGTTTCCAATCAACTTCTTGTCCAGGCTTTTATAGCAATCCTCCTAGTTCAGATGTTGATGATGTTGATTAAGTCCATTTCATCTAGGTTTTGTTTTCTACTTGATAAAAAATTTCTTATCTTTGCTTGATTTCTAGTTCTATTTGGTTTACCTTATTGTATTTAGAGAGCTTTGTTCTCTGTTAGCATTCCTGCTCTGGTTGCTTCCCCCTCCCCAGGCCCTCCCTGATTGTTAAAGACAGTCTGTAATATTATCCATAACAATATCCTTATTCAAGATGCTTATGGTTCAGTAGGATATCTTGCAGTGATAGGTAGAAACTTCCTTGAAAGACTACCGGAACCAAACATATTGAATCCATTTGTTTAATATGTAGCAGATGATAGCTGACCACTACAACTAAAGTAGCAAAATTTAATCAGATATGAATTTGTCCATATTTTAATTATATTCCCCACATTTCATTTCACATAACTTTGAAAAACCGTTAGCAAGCTTTTTTTTTTTACTACTTAGCCATGTCCAAAAAATACTTTGAGCAATTGCTAATTGGAAAAGCTACAAAGATGCCAAACCACCTTTCCTCTACTGCATTTAACTGCTCCTAGGAACTAAGTTGCGGCCGGCGTCAACTTCCCTCCGTCCAGTGCGCTCCCACAGAGAGGGCCTCCTCAGGGTGCCGCCAATCAAAGAATGCCGATTGGTGGCCCCCAGGGGGAGAGCGTTCTCTGTGGGCGCGCCAGACCTTTGGAACTGCTTACCGGTTGAGCTCCGGATGGCCCCTGACCTTCGCTCCTTCCGGCGCGATCTCAAAACCTTCTTTTTCGAACAAGCTGGCCTGGTCTGACGGGATGGGGTTGGGTTTTTATAAATAGTTTTAATTTTAATATGTATTAATTATTATGGGCATAATGGTTTAATTGCTTTTTAATTTTTGTATTCTATTTTTTATTATGTATTGCCCTGTTCACCGCCCTGAGTCCTTCGGGAGAAGGGCGGTATATAAATTAAATTATTATTATTATTAATGGTGAAGGATAGCATGTCAGCATTTTAAGCTACAGTAATTAGATGCTGCTGTGGTAACTGGAATAAAGGAGATAATCAAACAGATTGGTTATTGAGCTTCAAGTGGGGGAAATTGTCAAGTTCAGGAGTTAGGAGGCAAGATGAAACAATACGCTGGCCAGAAGTCTATGGAGATACAATTCTGTAAAGGAAACAACAGCTTTGCTCTTATGTCTGAAAACTGCAATAGAACAAAAACAGAAAAAAATGACTCAGTTTTCAAAACTAGGAAGTATTGTATGATGAAATAGACCAGGGCTGTCAAACTTGCCACATCACGTGATGTGTCGCCACATATTGCACCTTTTTTTCCATTGCTGGCAATGGGGTGGGCTGGTTTTGCCATGATTTATCTGGCCCATGGGCCGTTAGTTTGACACCCCTGAAATAGACCAAAGCTATTTTTGAATTAGCAGAGAAATCTGCTTGATTGCGTATTTGTGATTTTAAAAGATGCCTAATCAAATGTAACCAATTATTTCAAATTTGTTGGTACAACTTTACATCTAAACAGAGAAACTATTGTTCAACTGTTTATTGGAAGCTGCTGAAAGTGGTATTAAGTGAGAATGACTCTGAAATAATGTTTAGCTTTTTTGGTTAAAAGTCTTCCATAAATTAATATGATTAACTTTTTTATATAATTCTATTTGTGTACAGTGGGTAAAAGAAAAATCTGAACCCTGCGCTTAAATGGTACAGTTTGATATACAAAATGTTCCCTTATAATATATGTGAAAGGCAGAGGGAGTTTAGTGGTTTTACAATGAGAGTTCTGCTTGTCAGTAACCTGATTCCAACATTAAGTCAGGATGTAACGTCTATGGCTGGTACTTTGTTGGTTAAAGTGACACAACATTGCTTTAGAGGAGCTGTATTCTTCATTGTTTGGATTAGGAAACCATAATGGTTTTCCTTGCTTCTACCCACCCAGGTTGTATAGCTGTGTCAAAAATATTATGTAATGCCAAAAAGGAAAGTTTACGTTTTAAAAAGAAGATTCTAAACTAACAGATTCTGCAGCCTGAATAAGTTTGAAAGATCTGATCTAAGCTGACAGGCTGTAAAGAACCCATACTAAAGCCCATACTAAAATCGTAAAAGGCAGAGCAGGAACACCATCTGAAGCTACAGTCTGATAAATCTGCAGATGGCACAATCTTGTTAACTAATTTATCAATCTGGCCCAACACCCACAATTTTACAGTCAGGTGTTCAATGCCCAGGAAAGCCCACAGATGTTTGTGATTAATGAAGTAGGCAAAAGACTCTGTCCTATATAGGTATGCTGCCAGTTTTTATTACATCTAGCCCCAGATTTGGGGCCAAATACTACAGCTTCAAAAAAAATCCCTTCTCAAACTAACAGAAGGCTATACCATTTATCTCTTCAAACCACTAATGGCATCCTCCCACATAATATGGCCTTTTTGCATCTGTCAACCTGTTGATTTCAGTAAATATCCATGACTCAAACCCTAGTGCCTATGTCTCATGTAGCATACACACGAGACACTTTTTGGATGGCTGCCATTGAAATTAAAAGGAAATTGGGGTTGGCATAACTTACAACCCATTCATTTGATGACCTTTCAATTTACGATGGTGCTGAAAATAGTGATTATGACTGGTCCTCACACTTAAGTCTGTCACAGTATCCCCGTGATCACATGATCAAAATTTGGCCACTTGGCAACTAGCATGTATTTACATGCATCATCCATGGGGGTCACATGATCACCATTTGCAACCTTTCCAAGGAGCAACAAGCAAATTCAATGGGAGAAGCCAGATTTTCTTAATGATGATGTCATAGTTCCTAAAATCAGGCATGACTCATTTAACTTAGCAATAGGTTCCAGTCCAAATTGTGGTCATAAGTTGAGGACAACTTGTATAATGGTTGGATTTGCAAATTTCAATAGGATAGTTGGTGGCTCAGTGTATTGTGTGAACCTAGCCTGTGAAATTAATTTATATTTAATGTTTTGTGTTTTCTTTTATGGAGTTCAAGTTGATATTTATTCTGACATCTCAAAGATTGAGTTTGTTCAGTCTAAATTCCTAAGAAATATTGTTCAAATGCTTTTGTGTGTGCTTGGTGTTTTTCATATTGAACATCTTCAGTTATATATATATGCTGTATATATATTGTGTGTGTATATACACGCCCTTGAATCAGTTTTTGACTATTGGTTATTGCATGGACTAATGCCTGCAGTTTATTTGGAAAAGTTTTTTTTTAATGTTTTGCCATTACCTCCTTCCTATGGCTGAGAGAGATTGACAGACCCAAAGTTACCCAGGCCCAAAGGCTGGTTTTATGCCTAAGGCACGACCATAACTCACGGTCTGCTGATGTCTAGACTGATATCATAACCACACCACCAAACTGGCTGCCTTCAAATTTTGGTTAAGTCTTAATATTCTCCTTGTAGGCTGGGTCTGTATGTATTGGTTAACCCTGTTATCTCCAAATGGAAAAAAAGGACTGGAGCAGAAGCTATACCATTATGGCTTCTCTCCTGGTACACTAATGACAGTGAAATACTTGGCAAGGAAGAACCTCAGGCAACAAATGTCTGATATGCAGCATTAAATTGAGCATAGCTTAATTCTTACCAATGTCTTCAAAAAGATTTATCTGGAAGGGAGGCTGCAGAAAAATCCCATATCATAAATACCTTTGCCAGTGTAAAATATTAATTATATTTCACATATTTGCTGTATAGGTAGTCCTCAATTTATAACCATTTCATCAGTGACTGTTCAAAGTTAGGACAATGCTGAGAAAATGGACATGACCCTTACCCAAATTTACAGCTGTTGCAGTGCCTTCACATGTGAACAGGCATGTGTCAGCCCACTCACTCTTATGAATGGAGTTGTGCTTTAACCTCTTGCCTACCTGCTCCCATTTTGGCCACTCTACACCCCGCCTTGCCTCCCATCAACTGCATAACTCTGAGGCTTCTTGCCACATCTCCATCTACTCCAGCAAGCAGCAGCAAACATTATTTTGTCCAACTGCCTTCTCTCCCAGTTCCCCACATCAATTTTTCACCAAAGGTTTTCCAAAGACAGCCCAGCCTTCTAAAAGCAGTTCAGTCTTCAGAAAACTTTTGTAGATTTTTAAAGGCTTATGAACCCACATAGACTAGACTAAGGAAACTAATTACTGTTATCTTTAATTGCAGTTTGATATAATACCCATTAGAATTCAGTGCTATATAAAAATGTCACTCTTGCCAGGAGGGATAAGTAATTTGTTCTTTTTTTTTCCCCCTTCATAGCAGAAACATGTACAGGAATATGGAAAAATTTTCAAGTCTCATTTTGGTCCCAAACTAGTTGTGTCCATTGCAGATAAAGACATGGTGGGTCAGGTTCTACGGGAAGAAGGTTGCACGCCACAAAGAGCTGACATGGATTCCTGGGAGGAATATAGAGCTTTACGGGGACGAGCTACAGGACTTATATCGGCGTGAGTGCACTCACATTTTGGGGGGGTATTGTCAAACAATATTCTAACTTTATATTCTTCTTAAGCCTAGTGATGCAACTGTTGTCAATTAGCATATTTTATTAAAGAATCTACTTATGATTATATCCCTAGGAGTTTGGTATTGGTAAATGCCTATAGGGAATAATTAATCAGAATAAGAATAATTTTTGATGAAGTGTGTTTTTTCAAAAGAAAGCCACTCCCTTCCTGAGTCATAGTACTGTTCTGTTTTCATGGAATAAAATTGTGGCAGCTAAGTACTTTATATAGTGAGAACCAGAGTATGCTTTAGAAAATGTCAGCAAAATTTTAATGAAACTGTATGTAGTAACACAAAAATCCCAATTCTGTAATTCCACAAATGGCATGTTCAGTTTATTTGATTAACCACAGAGTCATTTGTTGTTAGAACTGCAGTTACAGTTTAGTCACCCTACAGACATGTAAGACCCATTACAATCAGTTGCCTATAAGCACAGATAACTTCTAGGATTACTAGTCTAAGCATGCAAATTTAGTTAAATTTAAAAGATTGGCATTTTCCATTTTATTATTATTATAAAAAAGAATTCTGGTCAAATTGACTTTCAAGTGATTTTAGTCAAAAGAAGACTAAAAGAGGTTGTTCTCCCTCTCCCCCCCCCAAAAAAAAGAAACATGTGACTGGGAGAGCGCAGGAATCGGCACAGTTGAAGTGCAATGGATGAGCCTCATTCTAGCAAAACCTTAATTACTCTTCCTTACTCTTCTAAAGCTCTGTTAAAAACTTTTAAAATATTTTTATTACTTCTATTCTCAATGTACTTTTTAAATTTTTTACCGTGGACTTCAGTCCAATCTTTTTGACAGCTTTTCCCCCATCTGCTACAGTTTTTAGTAACATAGAGTCAATTATGTTTTGCACAACGATCAGATGGCATCTTCTTCCCATTTTCCAAACCAAAAAAGGGCTAGTGATATTTCTCATCTTTCTCCCAGAATAAAATGATCAGGCCCTGGACTCAGATGAGTATTTTGCAGATTATGGTATCTAGTAAGCCAGCATTACTTCCAAGAATATATATCTCACTATCAGCTTCTGGATCAACTTGTGATTTGCAGACTACATGCAATAACTACATGCAATAACCCTGCATGCAAATACTACATGCAATAACCCTGTTGTTGTTGTTAACTGCGAAGTCGTGTCCGAACCATCGTGACCCTATGGACAACGTTCCTCCAGGCCTTCCTGTCCTGGAGTCCATTTAAGCTCACGCCTACTGCTTCAGTGACTCCATCCAGCCACCTCATTCTCTGTCGTCCCCTTCTTCTCTTGCCCTCAATCTTTCCCAGCATTAGGCTCTTCTCCAGTGAGTCCTTCCTTCTCATTAGGTGGCCAAAGTAGTAGTCCCTAAAGCACTCCAAATTGTGATGTTGAAACTCAGTAGCAAAATGGTAAATTTACTACAGTCAGCGTGGAAACTGAAATTTGTTATCATAAAAATAATTAGACCACCTCTAAAAATCTTTTTCCTCTAATTGTTCATGGCCTATGTTTAGAAGACAGAAGCATTTGGGGACAGAGCACTAATTTAAAGATGATCTTGGTTTTCAGAAAGATTTATTTGGATATAATACGTCATGAGGATGAGATCATCTAAAAGAAATTACTGAACTGTTTAAAAATGATTTTGGATTGTGTTTAGAAAAGTACTAGAATCTAGGCACCTACCAAAATTCTTAAGCAAACTTGGGAGATATTTTTCATGTTCACTTTTATTTCAATTTCCCACTGAATAGCCTCAGTGGTAGTATAATTCTGATAGCATCACAAGGAAAAGAACTTGATTTAAAAAAATAAAAACCTTACTAGTATAAGGGGGAGAGATGTGTTTCTTTACCTGACAAGATTCATAACTTAAGGGTAGAGGCATTTCAATAAAAAGCCAGTAATAAGATTTAATCATAAGTCACGTAAACGTTTAACAAAGCATTTTTTACATTAGTCTAATCATTTTTGTACAAATATTACCCTCCAGAAAGAGTTTAAAGTATGGTTACATTTCCATTTACTGAAAATTTTGATTTTATTTTTGACAGAAAAAATGTGATCTAGATTATCCTTACCTGTTATTTCTTCTAGAGAAGGGGAGCAATGGCTAAAAATGAGACGTGTACTAAGACAAAAAATGGTAAAGCCCAGTGATGTTGCGATTTTCTCCAGAGGAATTAATGAAGTTATTTCAGATTTAATTAAGAGAATCCATGTTCTTAGAAATGAAGAAGAAGATGGGGAAACTGTGACAAACATTAATAGTCTTTTTTTTAAATATTCAATGGAAGGTAAGAGTCATCATTTTTAAATAAGGGATAAAAGCTTAAACTATGTGATTATATCAGTGATTATTATCAATTGAAGTCACTGCTACAACATGTAAACAAGAGATGGAATATCCTAAAAATCAGGGGTAGGCAATCTGGAATTGTCTACTCATTAGAGATTATCATTTCCATAAGCCCTTGCCAATAGCCATAGTTATGAGAGATTCTAGAGAAAAAGATGGCGGAATTAATGAGTTTTCTAACAAATGGAGTTCAGTATGGGTTGCAAAAAGTAATAAACTCACTAAAAAGAATGCTGGAGGTGCTTACCATCTGTATACAGGTAGTCCTTGACTTACCACTGGTCATTCAGCAACAATTCAAAGTTATGACAGAAAAAAAAAGCTATATATAATCTGGTCCTGAAGTTAAAGTTGCTGCAGCGTCCCTGTGTTTGTTTGCTTTTACGACTGACTACAGAGATGTTGCAGCACCCCATCTATTTCTTTGGATCTGTTTCCCACCTTACTGGGCCCCACATCCTCCTCCTTACTTTCTTTTTAAAGATCTCCGAAACTCTGGAATTTGGATTAGGGAAGGAGGACAGGCTGCTCAATTACTGGGCTATGTGGCACAATCCCAGAAGTGGCTGCAATTTTCTAAATTATGGCCACTTGGAAAGTGATGAGCACCATGCAATACTTCCTTAACTGAGCTCTGCAACATGCCACAGCCTTTTGCAGTGTTCCACAACACTGTGGAATGCTGTGGCACTCAGGTTAAAGAAGCATAATGAATGAATGAATGAACCCTTATTGTCAAAGTACAACCATGTATACATTGAGATTGGCTGAGCCTCCCTTCGTGCCCCCCTCCCAACTCACAGTGACAACAAACCCTCCATCTTATTACACCATGTGAGCTAATTGCACAACACACCAGCCTCGCAAGTCAATCATGCATAAAGTTGATAAAATTATTTCCCGTTCAAGAGCCTAACAGCCCATGGATAAAAGCTGTTCTTCAGCCTGTTAGTACGGCTGGCTATACTCCTATATCTCCTACCCAATGGTAGAAGAATAAAGAGATTCTGACCAGGGTGTGTCATCCCTGAGAAATTTCCTCACTCTTCCAAGGCAGCGAGCCCTGGCGATGTCATCCAGTGGTGTCAGGGGACAGCCCACAATGTCTTGTGCTGTGCTCACCACCCTCTGTAATGCTTTCCAATCTGCGGCTGTCAGACCAGCATACCAAACCACAATACAATACGAGAGGATGCTCTCTATAGTAGACCGGTAAAAGAGCGTCATTAGCCGTTGTTCTACCCTGTTTTTCTGCAAGACCCTGAGGAACTGGAGTCTCTGTTGGGCCTTTCTGGCCACCTGGGTTGTATTAACTTTCCAGGTAAGATCTTCACAGAGGTAGACTCTCAGGAATTTAAAGGACACACAACCCCCCCCCCCCCCCGATGTAAAGTGGGGCAGGTTCCTCTTTTTTCCTCCAGAAGTCTGCTTTGTTGCTGTGCTGGGTGGCAATCATTCTGGAAGCAATCACCATTTTCTAAGTAGTCACATCGTAAGTGCCAGAACTCACACTTATCTACTCCTGTTGCATAGTATAGTTTTGTACATTATTTTGCAAAGAAAAAGAGAATACATTCTGCATTACTTTGCCCGTATAGGAGTTGCAACTGTTCTGTATGAGTGTCGATTGGGTTGCCTGGAAAATCACATTCCCAAGAGTACACTGGAATATATTGAAGCACTGGAGTTGATGTTTAGCAGTTTCAAATCTACTATGTACGCAGGAGCTATTCCCAAGTGGCTTCGTCCAGTCATTCCAAAGCCTTGGAGAGAATTCTGTAAATCATGGGATGGACTCTTTAAATTTAGTAAGTGTTCTTGTTTTTTAAGACTGAAATTCAGATATAATTTATGTTAGCTAAAGAAAGTCAAATGTGACTGTACAAACAACCTGAAATACTGAATCCAATTGTAAATATTAATTTTCTTAAATTATGTCTAAAATTGAAATTAAAGCCAGGTCTTCTGCCCTAATTGTAAACATATTTATTGCAGCAACAATCAAAATACCATATTCTAATCTATGTTGGGAAAAAAATCAGAATTTGACTAACAGTATATGAATATATTATTTATACAGTTATTATTGTAACCTTTGTCCCTGTTTTTTTTTTAACAAGCAGAAAATAATTTCCCAATCTTTCTCCCATTATTCATTTTTTTTCTATTCAGACATCATATTGTGACCCTTCAAATTATTTCATGGTTTCTTGTTTCAAGTCAGGTTGGACAAATTATATTTACTAACGGTTTTAATGTTTAAATAATCTGAAGTAGGTTTTTTTTTCAATGTCACAGCAAACTCTTGAGGGAGCTGAAAATGGAGGTGGAATGCATACTCGAATAGGCAAAACCTTTCTTCATAGAATATTTTAAAATACAGAAGTAAAAAATGTCTCCCTTTTTTTGGCCGCCATAGAGTGTGTGGCACTTTTTTTTGAGAGGGGGTGATTGGATATTACTTTAGGTCTTAAGGAACCCTATACATCTTAAAAATTCCTTTTATGTATGGATCCAGTCTTTGCTAACATTCAGAGTATGGCTGTTGCCATACCACATAAAGTATGTTGTAGTGCAATGTTGCGACAGTGTCAACTATTAAGATACTAATATGCTAAAAATGGGAAGAATAAAAACTGTTTAATCCACTAAAATACAGTAATTTACAATGGCTGGGTAATATAATTAGACATCTGTGCTAGTATCTCTTTATTCCAAATTGGAAATGCCTTGCCAAAGAATATTATTTCTTTTGTCCATGCATAAAGCATATAACCTTTATAATGAAAAGGCCTTTTATGGTTAAGTTGACATGGGAAAAAGGACCTCAGGTTTTAGGGTTTCAAACTGTTTTGGTCTTTAAAGATAAGTACCAGAATTTTGAATTAAGTTCAGTAGCGTGTAAGGTGGCATAGTTTAGTTTGGACAGAGTGATAATGGTAATAATCCACATTCTGGTACCTCTAGAATAGATTACTAGAATAGATTACATTCTGATTTTAAACAGTATCACTGGACTTATTTGCTAGCTTCAATTTTATACAGATTGTCCTCAACTTCTGACACAATTGAGCGCAAAATTTCTGTTGCTATTATTGAATTTTGCCCCATTTTATGACATTTCTTGTTACTGTTAAGTGAATCACTGCAGTTGTTAAAGTAGTAGTACGGTTGTACACGTATAATCTTGCAAATTCTTGATTCTTATCATAATAGAAATTGAATTATCTCAGACATGTCAAACACAAGGCCCGGGGGCCAGATCCAGCCCGTGAAGCCATCCTGGAAACAGTGAGGGAACGGCCCCCGCTGCCTTGGCCCCAGCCCAGGCCGGCCAGGAGCCAATGTACAATTTTGTGGTGGCCATCTATGCTGAAACGCATTCAGTCTTAGCTCCACAAGGCTGTCTGGAAACAGCGAGGGACCAGCCCCTGCTGCGTCGGCCCCATCCACTGGGCATGTGCTGGGGAGGTATCACCCTTTGTGAGGAATGAAAAAATGCACCATTGCCTGGAAGTGGCCAGCAGATGGCCCTGCCTACTTCGGGCAGGCTAGGGGCTGGGCAGCATTGCGCTTCTCTTCAGATTCATGCCACCCGGCTCAGCCTCTCAGCACTGTGAGGAGAGCGCCCCACTGCCTGCCAAAACCGGGAGGCTGGGGGCTGGGCAGCATTGCACAAGTAACATCGACTTTCATGCTGCTCATGGCATCCCCTCCCCCAGAGCCCACCAAGCCGGATATGTGAAGTAGGCGAGGGCCATGTGCTGGCCACTTCCACTTCCCCAGCTGTGTTTCTTGCCTGTTTTCTCCCTCCCTCATCTCAAATATTTTCCCACCACTCTAGGAAGGAAGGAAGGAAGGAAGGAAGGAAGGAAGGAAGGAAGGAAGGAAGGAAGGAAGGAAGGAAGGAAGGAAGGAAGGGTGGGTCTGAGGGGAGTCCTGCCTTAGTCCTTCCCTGCTGCCCTTTCACCATCCCCTTGCCCCCTCCTCCTGGCCTATCCTGGGGGTCTCCCATCCTATTGCTAAGGAAGCTTTGGATACAAAGCCAGGTCTCCTCACATGGAGAGGGAGTGGGCCTTCCTTTTGACTTTGCCCTCGTCCCCATCATGAGCAACCTGGCTAAGGAGAGCAAGCACAACAGCAGCAGCCTTGAGGAGGTAAGTGCAGCTGGGCGCCCCCTCGGGGAAGTGGGGCTGGGTTTAGTGCCCTGGGTGCTTGAGGGCTGGGCTGGGCATTTGACCTCTGCGCCACCGTCCAGCCCCCCCCCCACATGGCCTGAGAGGAACAGTGAGGCTCCTCCAGTGGAACATGCCTTGGCACTTACCCCAGTCCCATCTCCTTCTGCCAGAGACCTTCAGATCTGTCCCATTCCTGCCCAGGTCCCCATAGGTACCCTTGACGCGAACGATGTAGAGCTGGCCATACCCACCCAGTAGGCCACACGCACTCCAGCTATGCCCACCCAGTAGGCTGCGCCCACTCTGGCCACACCCACCCGGCCCCCCGAGGGCAACCGCAATGCTGATGTGGCCCTCAATGAATTTGAGTTTGACACCCCTGAATTATCTCAAAGGTGCTGTTCCAAAAAGCAATTGGAATGTGTTGTTTTTTTTCCCCCTTGAAAATGTTTTGCATCTTATCCAAGAAACTTTTTCAGTTCTGGATAGTTGAGAATCTCCATAGGCAGAAATTAAATTATTTTCCAGCATTGAAGATAGTAAGACATTTAATATTTTTAAAGCAATTGAAGTAAAGATATTTTTAAAAACCCTACTTTATAAACAAGAGATAATAGCCTAAGAAGTTATATTTCAAATTTTGATAAACTTTCTTTGTTTTTTCTTCTCTTTTAATCACCAAGGTCAAATTCACGTTGACAATAAAATAAATGAAATAAAGTCCCTTTTAGATCAAGGAAAAAAAATAAAAGGTGGATTACTCACAACTCTGCTTAGGAGAAAAGAGCTTACAATAGAAGAGATTTATGCCAATATGACTGAAATGCTTTTGGCAGGTGTTGACACAGTAAGTTCTTTATTTATTTTCTATGTTTCTGGATATCCATGCCGCAAAGTGTCTTATATGCAACATAAATAAAAATACAATAAATGTCATTTTAAAATAAATCTTTTACCTTTTAATATTAAATTTCTTTTATACTTATCTAGATAGATAAATTAGGGCATTATTTTATATAGTAAAGTTTGGGTCTTCTATTCTGACTATGGACATATTTTTGTCTTTTAATGCACACATGAATGGATTGTAAAAGATAATTTTCAGTGACATGGCACACTTTGGGTAGCCTGTTTCTCTGAAGTTTAAGGTATACACACATTCACACACACACACACACACACACACACACATATGTTATATGTATGTAGAAAGAGGCCCTTAAAAATGCAACTGTATATGGGAAGTTTCCATAGAAATCAGGATTTAACAGTAGTCTGCTTTTTATCAGAATGTTTGTACTAACAAATATAGGCACAAAGTATTTTTTATTTTATTTTTATTTTATTCAAAAGAAGGTAAAATACAAAACTTCAAAAACTTTTTTTAAGAAACAAAGAAAAAACACAACCCAAACAAGACTTTAAAAAAGTGTAATAAAAAAGAAACTTAACACATAAATGCATATTATCGCCCTAGCTGAATACTAATTAATATATTACAATATTAATTTCTCATCCCTTGTAAAATACCCCCCAAATTTTAAACTACTAATTCTATTAGCAAGTTATTAATCTGTCATCTATATAGTTTATTAATGACAAAATAGTTAACAGAAAGAACAATAATAATAAAAAAGAGCATTCAAGTTTCAAAACCATCTGTTAACAAATTGTTATTGTAATCAACTCATAGAAAATTTACCACGGCTTCTTATATATCCCAAATCATCCCAAATGTTAACACTGATTCATCCTGGATCAAATATCCATATTTGTGTCTTAATGCAATCTCATATCAATTGTTGTCTGGTTAAATATAATAAATCCAATCTCCAAAGTTGATCTATCTTCCCAAAAATGTCTAGATGAAATTGTTTTCCAGTTAAGTGTGATAAATCCATTCCCCAATCTCTCTTCTATTGTCTTAAGGAATATCAATTTAACACTTATCCACTCAGTCAGTTTTCTGCTATTGAAAAATAATACAGGCTTGAACTTCAGGGAAGCAAGTGCAATAAATTCTAAGTGTATAAAGTCCATTATTTCTTTCCAGTGAATCTGCTACTTTCAGAAAAAACAGTCCAACCTATCAAAAACAGTACCGTAAAAAACAGATTAGAAACACAACAAGAAAATGGTAAGAGCACCTGTCTACCCTAGATGAGTTCAAAACACCAGGAGCAGATGAATTACACCCAGGGTTCTGAAGGAACTGGCAGGTGTGATCTCAGAACCACTGAACTATATCTTTCAAAGATCCTGGAGCACTGGGGAACTACCAGAGGACTGGAAAAGAACTGAAGTAGTTCCCATCTTCAAAAAAGGAAAAAAAATGGACCCAGGAAACTACAGACCTATCAGCCTGACCTCAATACCTGGAAAGATTCTGGAAAAGATACTTAAGCAACGAATCAGCGAACACCTAGAGGCAAACCCCAAACCACGTCAGTGATGCCCTCAACGTGATGTCCCGTTGCCTGGAAGCGGTCCGGGAATGGATGGGGAGGAACAGGCTTCAACTCAACCCAGACAAGACTGAGTGGCTGTACATACCGGCATGTCAGGATATTCAGAGTATTCCATCCCTTAATATTGGGGATGAGTTATTACCGCCCGTAGATAGGGCTCGCAACCTGGGTGTCCTCCTAGATTCACAGCTCTCCTTAGAAGATCACATAGGAGCTGTGACTAGGGGGGTTTTCACTCAGGTTCGTCTGGTGCGCCAGCTACGACCCTATCTGGACCTAGATGCCTTGCGTACAGTCACCCATGCACTTGTGACCTCTCGTCTCAACTACTGCAACGCTCTTTACATGGGGCTGCCCTTGAGAATCACTCGGAAGCTTCAGCTGGTACAGAGTGCAGCTGCACGAACGCTTTTGGGGGCTCCCCGATACTCCCATATTACACCTCTGCTTCATGAGCTGCACTGGCTTCCAGTTGCCTTCCAGGTGAAATTCAAGGTGCTAGTGATGACATACAAAGCCCTACATGGCATGGGTCCGGATTATCTACGGGAGCACCTACTGCCAGCGTCAACACCCCTCCGTCCTGTGCGCTCCCACAGAGAGGGCCTCCTCAGGGTGCCACCGGTCAGAGAATGCCGGCTGGTGACCCCCAGGGGGAGAGCATTCTCGGTGGGTGCACCAATCCTCTGGAACCGCTTACCAGCCGAAATCCAGATGGCCCCCGACCTTCGCACCTTCCGGCGAGATTTAAAAACCTATCTATTCCAGCAAGCTGGCCTGGCCTGATAGATTTGGGGTTTTATTTGTTTTATTGTTGCTTTATTGTATACTTACTTTGCTCTGTACACCGCCCTGAGTCCTCCGGGAGAAGGGCGGTATATAAAACGAATAAATAAATAAATAAATAAATAAATAAATAAATAAATAAATAAATAAATAAAGTCATTACCAAAAGCCAACATGGGTTTGTCAAAAACAGATCATGCCAGACAAATCTTATTGCATTCTTTGACCAAGTGACAAAATTAGTGGACCAGAGGAATGCTGTGGGTATAATTTACTTGGACTTCAGTAAGGCATTTGATAAAGTAAACCACAATCTATTACTTGATAAGATAGAAAAATGTGGGTTAAATAGCATCACCACCAGATGGATTCATAGCTGACCGGCCATACTCAGCGTGTGGTCCTCAATGGAACCGCATCTACATGGAGGGAAGTGTGTAGTGGGGTGCCCCAGGGCTCTTCAACATCTTCATCAATGATTTAGATGAGGGGATAGATGGGGAACTCATCAAATTTGCAGACAACACCAAGCTGGCAGGAATAGCCAACACTCCAGAAGATAGGCTTAATATACAGAAAGATCTTGACAGACTTGAACATTGGGCGCTAGCTAACAAAATGAAATTCAATGGTGAAAAAAGTAAGATTCTACATTCAGACAAGTAAAACCAAATGCAAGGT
Organism: Vipera ursinii; assembly: GCF_947247035.1. NCBI lineage: Eukaryota > Metazoa > Chordata > Lepidosauria > Squamata > Viperidae > Vipera > Vipera ursinii. The sequence goes on from NC_139512.1 coordinate 123,878,073, forward strand.
ACAGTATGGGTGGTACCTTGCTCAATAGTAGCAACTGTGACAGGAATCTCGGAGTCCTAGTGGACAATCACTTAAATATGAGCCAGGAGCGTGCTGCAGCTCCAAAAAAGCCAACACAGTGCTAGGCTGCATTAACAGAGGGATAGAATCAAGATCACGTGAAGTGTTATCACCACTTTACAATGCCTTGGTAAGGCCACACTTGGAATACTGCATCCAGTTTTGGTCACCACAATGTAAAAAAGAAAGTACAGAGAAGAGCAGCAAAGATGATTAGGGGACTGGAGGCTAAAACATAACTGTTGCTGGAATTGGGTATGTCTAGTTTAATGAAGAGAAGGACTAGGGATGACATGCTAGCAATGTTCCAATATACAGTATCTGGGGTTGCCACAAAGAAGAGGGAGTCAAGCTATTCTCCAAAGTACCAGAAGGCAGGACAAAAAGCAATGGATGGAAACTAATCAAAGAGAGAACTAAAGAGAAATTTCCTGACAGTTAGAACAATTAATCAGTGGAACAACCTGCCTCCAGAAGTTGTGAATGCTCCAACACTGGAAGTTTTTAAGAAGAGACTGGACAACCATTTGTCTGAATTGGTATAGGGTTTCCTGCCTGAGCAGGGGGTTGGACTAGAAGATTTCCAAGGTCCCTTCCTATTATTATTATTATTATTATTATTATTATTATTATTATTATTATTATTATTATTATTATTATTATTATTATTACAATCCTTTTGTGAATCTGATTTATCTACAGTTATATGCATCTGAATATTTTCCGCAACTATTATCATTTCATCACACTTTTTAAAAATCTTTCAACTAGAGATTGGATGTTTGGATAGGCAGTAAATAATATGAACTGGGGTCTCCCACATGTATTGGAATATGAAGTACTTAAGCCATATAAAAGCAAAATAAAGGAAGAACTCTCCAAATAGTTCTTCCCTGTAGAGAACCTTTATTTAATACTGCTTTGATTGTTTGTAAAATTAGATTCATTGGTAAAAATAAATACCACAATTAGATAAAGGTAGACTTGAGACACTAGGAACAATAAATAATTCTGCCTCTGTTGTTGCAGATAAATATCATGAAATTAAATGAATGCAATTCATTTTTAGTAAATGTAAACATAATTTGTTTTGCTTTACAGTGATACATATATTAGAGACTTGAATTTATATTTCTTTTTGATAACTTATTAAAGTATGAGCAAAAAAAATGTTATACTATTTCATTGAAAAAAAAATCCACATCTGACAGTTAAATTCACTCAGAGCTAAAGCCTAAAAAAAAAACAATAGGAAGTTGGAAACTAGAATAAAATGAAAATATTTGTTGTATCTCAAGCAAGCTTTTATGACGATAATCATAAAATATGAATATAATAAAATTCTGATCACCAGTTATTTCATTTGTTTTAATTATAATTGCCTAGGGGTGAAATATTTTTGTATATAGTTTTTGTACACATTTGTACACTTTTGTTCAAGTTGGGCAGCCATGTAAATGCTATAGTCAATGCTGCAAACATTGACATATTTTTACACTGACAATATAAGACAGACATGTCAAACACAAGGCCCGGGGGCCGGATCTGGCCCGCAATGTGGTTTCATGTGGCCTGCGAAGCCATCCTGTAAACAGTGAGGGAACGGCCCCCACTGCCTTGGCCCTGGCCCAGAGACCCTCCTTCTGCCAGAGACCCTCAGATCTGTCCCACTCCTGCCCAGGCCCCCATAGGCACCCTTGATGCCAACGATGTAGAGCTGGCCACGCCCACCCAGTAGGCCATACGCACCCTAGCCACACCCACCCAGTAGGCCACGCCCACCCAGGCCACACCCACCTGGCCCCCTGAGGGCAACCGCAATGCTGATGCGGCCCTCAATGAAATTGAGTTTGAGATAGCCTGTTACTTTAAATTGCTTCATTTTGGTAGGAAACAGCGGATGTTTTGAGAAGATTAGAAAAGCTTGGGTACAGAATGGGAAGTGAAACCTCATATGTAAAACGAATTGGATAATGTGATTTATGACGTGTAGATAAGGGCGGGGATTGTATGTGTTACAATGGGTTTGGGGGGAGGAGATCTCAGATTCTGGCATCTCTCCATGAGTGTCCATGTTTCGTTTCATTATTAAGACTTTTTAGATAAACAGTGCTTGCATTTTGTTTGAACCGTCTCATTTATCGGACCCATGACAGCTATAAAATAATCAATTTTTAAGCTATAATCCCATGCAAAGGCAATTAGATTCTTTGAAAATCAAACATACAAAAACTTGGTAAAACAAACAAAGGTTGTGTTGTTTGAGAAAGTATCTGATAATTATTTGATACCATGATTGATATACAGTTTGGTTTCTCCAAATGCATAATATAAGATTGGTTGAAAATGAAAAATGCTCTTATTTAATGAATAACATCACTTCCCCCCTTCTTCCTTCTTTCCTTCTCTTCTCTCCCCATCCGAACTCTCTTCAAGACTTCTTTCACTTTATCCTGGGCAACATATCTTTTAGCAAAGCATCCAGAAGTGCAGGATTCTGTCTATAAAGAGATAGTTCACAATTTGGGAAAAGATAAAGTTCCTGATGCTCACCATATTCCCAACTTGCCAATGATTAGAGCTCTTCTCAAAGAAACCTTAAGGTGAGTGTATAAAAGTGTAAGATGTCTTATTACAAGCCTTCTTTTTACAATAGTTTGGATCTAGACTGCATGCTAATAAGAAGACATATACCTCCAATATACTATATTTTTATATTTAAATCAAATTCAGTTGATTCCATTGTCCTATTTTACTTGCCTTTTTCTTTAGTCTTTCTTGGAATAGTTTGAGATGTAATTGTTACACTATTAGTTTTTTTAAGAAAAGATAAAAGAAAATGTGATAAGTAATTTATGATTGGACAACTATACATACTTTTAATAGTAAACCCTTGAGAATATATGGATTTGAGATAGCATGCTATTTAGATAATATAACCTTTATTGTCATTTTTTTACTGTGAGCACAATGGCACACATCAAAAATGAAATTTAGTTGCCCACTCTCAAAGTGGAACTCATACATGACACACATATAACCATACTATATAAACATATGTATAGACCTACACCCCTACATATACATAACAAATAAATATTAAATACTGTCCATCTTGAAAATATAATGGAGGGACAAAGCTTGAGAGTTCACAAGGTTAATGCTGGATGGAACTCTGGCTGAATCTGGATGTTCTGCTGCGGATACTATGAAGCCTCTTCCCAGAAGGTAACAAGGAAAACAGGTCGTGAAGAGGATGTGTAGTGTCCCAGACAATCTTACGGACCCTGCTCAAGCAACACTTCTGTGCTATGTCCTGGATGGAGGGGAGGGAACTGCCAATGATCTTTTCGGCCGTCCTCACCACTCTCTGCACCGCCTTCCTGTCTGAAGCAGTGATGCTTCCAAACCACTGACTAGTGACTGAAGGTGGCTTACAAAGAGTTGAAACAAATTGACAAATCAATAGTACCGCAGCAAAGTAGCAGTTGTCCTGGGAAAGATTAAAATTTAAATTCATAACCATTCCAGCATGTACAAATCTTCTTAGCCCAGTGTTTGCTGCAAGAACCAGGTTTTTAAAGTCTTCTTAAAGGACCACACCATTAGGGCCCCTTAATCTTATTATGGCTTTGGAGCCAGAGAAAGGGTCTAGGGCAGGGGTGTCAAACTTGCAACATCGCGTGACTTGTCACAACATATTGCATCTTTTTTTTCTCTAGCCAGCAATGGGGTGAGCACAGTTTCAGCATGATGCATGCGGCCCGCGGGCCAGCAGTTTGACACCCCTGGTCTAGGGCCTTGGGGAAATGCTATTCCTAAGGGAAGGCTTAGTGACAGAAAAGATGTACTGCCTGGGTTCAATAAAATGGCACTCTTTATTGATGGACCTGGAAGATGCTAATCCTGTCAGATATTATAGGCTAGGAAAAGATAATTGGAAAATGGTGATTCCACAAATATACAGACACTAACCCACAAAGAGTTTTATTGGTGTCTTATCAGCAATTGAATGTAGAAGCCAACTAGCAAACAGTGCAGCTCACAGAGTAAAGGCAAACACTTAGGTTTAGCCATAGTTATACTGTAGGGACTGCAGTATTCTGAACCTGCTGTAGCTTCCAAGTTGTCTCAAGGACAAACTGATGTACACTGCTTTGCAGTAATCCAAACAAGAGATAGGTAAAAATTGAGTGATAATGAGAATCTGGAATTGATACACAAGGTAGATTTGTTTAAAGGTTTTCCTAGCTGCAGTTGCCACCTGCATTTTGAGCACATCATTTTAAATATTGTATCTCATTCTATTAACAATTTTACAATCTGAAACTCTTCACAATCTCTCTAAAATTTTTGTGATCCTAATGTATTTGTTATCATCAAAATATTCTGAATATGATATAGACAATAAATATCTAATTGACACTTATTTGTAGATTATTTCCGGTATTACCAGGAAATGGTAGAGTAACACAGAAAGATATGATTGTTGGAGGCTACTTGATACCTAAAGGGGTAAGTAGGGCAATGATTCTATCAAAAGTCTGGGAAAGAAAAAGGTGAAACTTTATTTTGGGTACAGTGGTGCTTTGGTATTGATTGTTTATTGGTTCAAGGAGGTGAGAGGAGTACCAAACATTTTTTCCCCCATAAGGAGTAATGTAGTGAATTACAAGGCAGCCAACAATGACAAATTCTAGCTTGTACATTGAGTACCAAACAAACAATCAGTACCAGGACAAAATGTTTGCCTCAAAATGCATTGAGTACCAAAGTTTCAAAGCAATTGATTACCAAAGTACCACTGTATATAAAAGTTTGAGGTAAGAAATTGTCTCATATTTGATTCATTGTTTTAATATGAGATTATTAACTTAAATACTGAAATAATCTATACCTCTTAACTGCCTATCCTTAAATTATAATTTATTAATAGTATTCTCATGTGAGAACTCTAGAAGAGGAATTTGAAACTTTTTCAGGCATTTGAACCTGTGAATGGAATTTCTAATCAAGAATCAAAGCTCTAGAAATTTGGCTGCTTTGGAATGAATGTCTTTTGCCCTTGATCTCTCACTCAACCCTACTTTGAAAAATTTTGTTCTAGAAGATTAAAAGTAATATATAGATACAGACTGTATCTTATTATTATGGTTAAATAATAGTTTTGTATTGTGAACTGCAAAACTATTTATAAAACAATGTGCTTATTGAATATAAGTTCATTTTACACCAGTGACTTAGAACATAGCATTCTATTTGGATAAACATATTTTTCCTGTTTCACTTTTCCTAACTATTTGTTTCCCTGCTCAGTAATGAAAACACCCAGATTCTTATACTCTATTGTTCAGGGGTTTTTTTTCTCACTTCAAATCCCATAAAGTCTTCCACAGATTGAACCAGTGGTGCTACTATATTTTGATTTAAATGCTGCTCAGTGATTGGTGGAAAGCATCTCCTGAATTTCAATAGAATTAAAAATGTACATGGTCCTGTAGAGATACAGGGTATCACAGTTTCTTGAGGAAGTATCAATTCAGCAACTTTCACAACTTAGGGGTTGTGATCAGACACTTTATATCACATTACTTTCACAATAATGGATATGCTGTTGAAATAACCATTGATGACAGTTGAACAATGTCCAGATCTAGAAAGGACTTAAACAAGATATTCCTCAAATTATGATACTGAATATTGTGGGGGAAAAACAGCTCAACAAAGTCAGACCAGAAATAATGTAGCACCATATTAGAGAAAATAATAGAACATACTCATTATCTTCTATTCCCAATTGTATTCCTCATAGATGGACCAGTAGTGTTCCTACATGTTATGGAACTGCATGGGAGTTGAGAAACTAAGTTAATATCAAGATAGCTTTGCAGTCTGATTCTGAGTTGCTGAGTGGAGAGTTTCCTACTAATGGGAACACACATTTCATTCCATCTTCAAAATCCAATTCTGTCTCCGCCACCTTTAAACCTGCTTTGCCACTTCTGTCCAATTGGATTTTGTTTTGTTTTTTTAAAAAATATTTTCCTCATAGCTGTGCTGATAGAAGAACAAGAAAGAACGCAGACTCCTGGCCAGATGCCATTTTTGTACTCTCTGATTAATTAGAGTGAATACTGACCTTGCTCAAGGAAAGGAAAACTAGGTTACTTGCCAGCAATGTGCACAGGTATAAAAGTGCTGCTTATGTTGGGGTGAGCAGCCAAGTGAAAAGGACTTGAAATATGTCAATGGTGATTTAAAATCCATTGTGGACAGCAACACTTTTCTAAAACAGACACTGAGTTACTATTTGTATTTGCTAGTTTATGAAATCTAATTAAGGTGGATCTGATGAGATAGGCTTTGGTTATAAATTGCCCCTCCCACAAATACTGAGTAAATTTTAAAATAATGTTTTTATGAGGTTAAAAATACTGGCAGGTTTAAATACAAACTTAATACAATTATTCTAATTGTTACAACTGTGTATCTATTACACTAGTAGCTTATTCAGGGCTATTTTGAATCATTTTTGAAACAATATATAACGGTAAACATTTTTGTCATACTGTTTTGATATTTGTGAAATTATTGATTTTTATATATATTCTACAATATATTTACTTTATTAGACACAATTGGCACTCTGTCATTATGCTACTTCATATCAGGAAGAGAATTTTGCCTCAGCAAAGGAGTTCCAACCTGAACGCTGGCTAAGGAAAAACAATATGCATAGGGTAGATAATTTTGGATCCATCCCTTTTGGTTATGGTATTCGAAGTTGCATAGGCAAGCGAATTGCTGAATTGGAAATTCATCTTGCACTAATACAGGTAAGCAAGTGATACCTACTAAAACTTCTTTTGTTGAAAAAAATATATAAAATATTACGGTAAAAGGAAAAAATGCAGTGAACAAGGAATTAGTGTTTTTTTAATCCTTTAACTGCCCTACATAACCTGAAAAGCACCACTCCAACCATTTGAATCAGAGAGGAAGATGTTGGACTTCTAGCACCTTCTCTCTGACTTTTCCTCTAAGAGGCTTCTTACAGGCTGTTTTAAATGGTGACAGGGCTTGCAAATAGCAGGTGTGAATAGGCATTCTATTCAGAACTGCTGCTAGTTATTGGCTTTTTACCTTCCATTCCTCAAGACTGAGGAGAATGAGTTCCCTCCCACTCCCACTTATTGGCTGTTGTTATCTAGAATAACCTAAGTGCTGTTAAACAAACAATCTCCTTGAATATTCTGAGTCAGCAAGGAACTCTAATTTAGTGCTAAAGCCAGGGGGAAAAAAATACTCTCTGCCTTATCTTCTTCAAGACTAGGCAGGCTTGGTGATTCAGAGGACAGCTATTTGAAGTTTTCTGCCCTAGTTTCTTTTTTTACAGACCAAACATTCTGTGTTGAAAAGGAAAAACTCACTTTTCTTTGCTACCAACTCCAGAGAATAATTAGATCGTCCAGATTCCTTAGAAAAACTGGTGCTTTGTATGGAGATGCCCCTTTTAATTCTATTCTGTAAAATCTGAATGAGGATGTGGGGAAAGAATCAACTGCACCACAATTACTATGAGCAATAAGGTTAAGAACATTGTAGATGAAGAGATGACAGATGCTATCACAGATTGGAAAAAGGAGGATGTCCCACATCTTCTGTTCACTTTCTTCATAAGCAATGAACTGCTTCCGGTTGCCCTCCGGGTGAGATTCAAGGTGCTGGTAATGACCTATAAAGCCCTAAATGGCTTGGGTCCGGACTATCTAAGGGAACACCTGCTGCCGGCACCATCTTCCCATCGTCCTGTGTGCCCCCACAGGGAGGGCCTTCTCAGGGTACCGCCGGTTAATGAATGCCGGCGGGTTATTCCCAGGGGAAGGGCGTTCTCTGTGGGTGCGCCTGCCCTATGGAACCAACTACCCACAGAACTTAGGACTGCCCCCGACCTTCGCTCATTTCGCCGGGACCTGAAAACTTGGCTCTTCGATCTGTTTGGTCCAGACTGTGGGGTTGTTATTTTAACTGGGTTTTAGATTTACTCTTGGGGCTTGAATTTAATTTAATTGTTTTATTTGTTTTTAATTTTTTGTATTCATGGTTTTAACTGCCCTGTAAACCGCCCTGAGTCCTACGGGAATAGGGCAGTATACAAATCCAATAAAATAAATAAATAAATAAATAAAACTATAGAAAATAAAAAGGAAGCATGTCCTTTGGGTAAATCTAGCACAAAAAATGCTACTTTCCTCTCCGAATCCTTGTACTGAAACTGTGCACCTATCTTAGAAGCATGCTGAAAGAATTGAGAGTTTCTAAGCAATCTTTCATTGTCTGAACATCAGGTACTTGATTCTTCCCTATCCAAGAGTACAGGTAGTGCTTGCTATCCACAGTCTCATTATTCATGATTTTATATCTCTCTGATAAAAAGAGATAAGACTTTGGTACCATGTTTCCCCGAAAATAAGACCGGGTCTTTTTTTTTTTTTTTGCCTCCAAAAGAGGCACCAGGTCTTATTTTCAGGTGATGTCTTTTATACTCACCTCGGGCACCGACAGCCCCACCCAGCCGGTCCACTTCTTCTGGGGCCGAAGGAGCAGCTGCATTCTGCAGCTGCATTCCGGCATGCATTTCACAGATAGGCCTTTCCGGAAGGCCCATGCAGCCGAGTACTGAGCTATGGATCGAATCCATAGCTCAGTCCTCGGCTGAAGAGGTCTTGCAGAACCGAGCTCAGGCCTGGCTGCAGAAGATGCCTCAGAAGAAGAGGACTGGTGAGGAGAGCCCTGGCTGCAAGGTAATCAGGTGCGGGGCCCATGGGGCAGATCCACACCCCTACCCTAGCTTGATTTTTAAGTGTGTGCATTGTCCCAAAAGTAGGGGTTATTTTTTTGGGTAGGCCTTATATTAGGCCCACACAAAAAAATCAAGTTAGGGCCTATTTTCGGGGTAGGGCTTATTTTCAGGGAAACACAGTATATCTGTAATTTATCTGCTACTTAGCTGCAGTTTTGACCTTCAGATGAGTTGCTTTTTGTTATTAAATGTATATAGAAAATGGATAATGGGCTTCCATTTACCTAGAATTTAGTTTGTTAAGGATTAGCTTTAGGCTATCTATTCAGTGTACTAATATTGCCCCTTCTTGCTTGGTCAAAAGGGTGAAAATGGCTTCCTTGCACCAGCTGATATTTTTTTCTGTTTGCAGTGACTTGCTGAACTGGCAGTGCCATTCATGATTCATGCTAGCCGTTAAGTCGTGGGCTCTTGGGTGCAGGAATGACGACACGAGGCTGAGTACAGGATAACTCATACTTTATTCTTGCTAGAACTGTACTGGAACTTGGGCTGCAACCAGCCACAATATATAGTCTAGCCCCTAGGTAGCAGCCAGTAGGTTTGAACCCACTTTTGCCACCTGGGGCTAGCCAATTGCAGGACAGGAGACAGCTAGTCTGGGTTGCTGGAGAGCCATTAGCTGCTCCAGTGATGCACGTGGTGTATCACCACAAGCCCAGTACATAATACTAGCTTTGCTCTTGCATGTTTCATGTTATTTCACAATCTCAGTTGAGGGGTCTCTCAGTTATGTTGCTCCATCCTGAAGTGCCCTGCAGACTGCTTGTGGCAATCTCTATCATGCCTTTGGATGCTCCCACTGCTTGCAAACTGCTTATGGCTCATTTCAGTTGTCATGAATGGTTTGTATTAGAATTTATGCTCAGCATCATGATCAAGAAATCTCTCTACTGAGACTGAAAGAAGCCAGCTTGAGCCACTGTGACATAAGTGGGGTAACTCTTTCAATTCCCGGCAAATTAAGTCAATTCATAGAAGAAGACAGAATCAGTTTGGTTAAAGCATCAGGCTAGAAACAGGAGACTATAGTTCTAATTCCACTTCAGGTACAAAGCCATCTGGGAAACCCTGTGCCAGACATTCTGTCTCAGCCCTATAGGAAGCTAGCAATAGCATACAACATCTGAAAAACCTTGCTAAGAAAACTGCAGGGACTTGTCCAGGGATTTGCTAGGTGTTAAAAACTGACTCAAAGGTACATAATAGAACCAAAAATAGAAGAAGACACAAGTTATTGTGAGGATGTCATAGAGCGCTTGAAGCTAGGTTGATCCAGTGAGATCTGCTCTGACCAAGGGAGAAGGAAGAAAGAATAAATGTAGATAAATTGCACAGAGCAATTCAATTCAAGTTTATTACATCCTAAGGCAGATACAATCTAAATATTGAATAAAAGAAGTATTACACCTTTCTATATGTATGGGCGTCCGTATAAGAGAAAAACATTACTAATGGAGTCTAAAAATAATTAAAAACATAGTTACTAAAATAAATCCAAATAAAATACTATTAGAAGAAGTTCCAACCTTAAGTAATGGTACAGTGCCAAGGCAGTGGGGGCCATTCCCTCACTGTTTCCAGGGTGGGTTCGTGGGCCACATGAAACCACTTCGCAGGCCGGATCCGGCCCCCGGGCCTTGTGCTTGACATGTCTGATCTATGGTTTCTATTGAATCATCACCACACGAGTATAACCAAAAATGCATAGGGGGTGCCTTTAAAACATCCAAAAAGGACTGCTGAGGGCATAGAATTCAACCTGGCTAAAGTGAAGGCTAAATGTAATTTTAAAATTGGAATGGATAATAAATATGTGGCTGGAAGAGACCTTTTGGGGAGCAAATGATAAATAATGGAGTGTCACCCCTTACTTAAGCTTGTTTGAAAATCTGTATCCGGTTTCATTGCTTTAAGGGCAGCTCTAGCATTATCAAAGTCTAATGTGCACAGAATTTCCATAGAGACACCCAGCAACTGACTTTATCTAGGGCTTTTTAAAGCCATGATAATTTAAAGCGATCTCTAAATACTAATAGGGTCAGACCTATGGAGAGTAGACTTAACTAGCCAGAAGATAAGAAGAAATAGGCATACTCTAGCATTCATCAAAACTTTGCCTGTTTCTCATCGTAAAGTCACATTTTTGAGACTATTTGGGAACATCAAAATGGAACAGAACACTTGTATGGGATGAGAAGTGGATGAGGACTATATAGGCTTTGGAAAGTAATCTCATTCTATTGGCATTTTCTCATTATTTGAGGTTTCATTATCTGTAATTTTATATTGGAATGAAACCCTGCACTGGAGGAAACAGCAAATGGTTTCTCATGTGTTTTGTCTTGTCCTTCCTAGATGGCACTGTGAGTCAATCTAATACCATAATGCCTTTTTTTTAAATCCTTTCCATCCTCCTCTTAGCTCATTGGTCATTATATAGCTCTGGAAGAGTCACCTTATTTGTTTAAATTACCCTCATTCTCAGATAGTTAACTGCACTTTTTTAATTTTTGAAAGTTTTCTATACATTTCTGTATATAGGTTTTGTTTTTTAACAATAGATTTTTTTTCTTCTTTTATCTTTTTCCGGCATATTTGTTTTGGTCTTTGTATAATTAAATAAATACAATGTGTAGTATATTTTATAAGTTATGGACTTCTGGAACTATTAACTATTATTGCTGCCTTTCTAATATTTCATTTTTATTAATCCTGATATTATTCCATTTTTCCTATTAGTTACTTCAGCATTTTGAAATAAAAAGATCTCCAAAAACTAAATCAGTTTTTGCCAAAACTCACGGATTATTGACGCCTGCAGATTCCATCAATGTGAAATTTGCTGACAGGAAATGAAAGCAGTAATGTTAAGAAGATCTCCAGTTTCAGCTTTGATGCAAAGTTCCTGAAGATTCTCTTAGCCGTTATGGGATTTTCCTTCTAAGCTTTAGATGCCTTCACAGAAGCATATCTGTTTCCTGAAAAGTATTATACATAACACAAAATGTTATGTAAGTATCAAAATAATCCCTTTATATGCTCAGAATATTGTTTATCTCTGAGAGATACAGTAAAGGCAACTAATGCATCAATTTACTATCCAGCAATTTGGGCTGTGGATACTTCAAAAATTATTTGGAAGAAGTATCTTGGACCTCCCATGAGCACCTTTCTGTTATTCATTAAAGCTTGAAAAAGGAGGGTCTGCTTTAATGAAGAGAAGAGAAATGTTTCAAACTCACACCAATGTATTCCTGAACTGTTTTTGTAGAGATCATAGCCCTATTAGAATCCTTAAGCACAAATTTCATTGTATTGCTTTTCTAGGAAATTCTTTACAAGAATCAACACATTTATTTTAGTAGCCTCAAATATATTCAAGTTAGTTACTGATCAATAAAACCTTCTCCGCAGTTTAAAAAGAGTTAATGGATTATCTATAAATGGTTAAATGGTAACAAATTTACATGTTAGAATAGTTTCAGTTATCACATACCTCATGTAAAATCTCTGAAAAAAGAACATTCCTTTATGTGATGGAATGTATTTACCATTTCTGTGTCCTTTCTTCAGTGTAATTTCAGAAATTTCTGTCCTGACTATGCTTTGTTTCCAAATATAAAGAAGTTTTAAAGAAAATTCTGAAATCTATAGCTTGTTGTGCCTATTCAGAAGGCTGATCTTTGTTCCCTGAAAAGCTTTGGGAATAACATAGAATTAAGTCAGTGAGCAATATAAATGGTAAAAAGAATCGATTTTTATATTTGTCCATTTTTATTGACTGGAAATACAAATGTCTTTTTAAAATTTAGTTTTCTTTTTAAAATAAAAATTGACTTTAGTATCCTTGCATCCTTTTTTTTAATTGCTTGCTTTTATACATTACTATTTGGGGGGGCTACTGCCCTCTCTGGGATAGACAGATAATGACATAGTTTTGCATATTCAAAAGACAAGACACTTTCTAATTGTTTGCACAATTTATATAGCTAGTAAATACCAGAAGGTTGTATTTGAGTGATTTTACTGTGATAGGACAGTTTGCAGCAAGATGGTATTTATATAGAAAGTTTCATTAAATTAAAAATCTTGTACTAAACCATTTTATGTCTTTTAACAAAACATTTTGCTATCAAAATGGAGCATAACATATTTAATGACACACTGACTAAAGTATAGGTTTAATAGGTAAAGGTTATTTAGTTCAAAATATTTACATTAGTAATTTTGGACACACTTGATACTATTTTATCTGTTATCACTAATCTCAGCTTTGTACTTATTTTCCAAATGTATAAGAATATGTCCAGCTTTATATATATATATATATATATATATATATATATATATATATATATATATATATATATATATATATATATATATATATTTGTTTTTATAAACCGCCCTTCTCCCGAGGGACTCGGGGCGGTGTACAGAATAAGGTAGGCATACAGAATGAACAATAGTGAAAACAAACAATAGTAAAATACATATATATATATATATATATATATATATATATATATATATATATATATATATATATATATATATATATATATATATATATATGTTTATGTTCGGTGGGCCCTCTTCTCCCGGTCAAGTCACTAAAGGACACTTCTTCCTGGGTATTTTGCTGCACAAGACACTTAAATGAGCTTCCCAGTGCCGGGCCATGTAGTGAAATGCCTAGGAAGAAGCGTTACTCGGTGACTCAGCCAGGAGTAGGGGCAGGGCAGGACTGCCAGCAGACTATTGCTGGAGAAAGAGTGCTGTTGGAGAGCCCGCTGAACATAAATGCTGGTTGGTGGTAGGTTGGTTGGGGTGGGGGCCCACGGAGAAGTGAGCGCAGTAATCTGGCTGACGCCAATTGTCCAAGACCCCAGAGAGGAGAGTGCAACAAAAAGCTTATTTAGCTTCACTGTGTAAACTTGCTTTCAGCAGATTCTTTACTTGAGGTGGAATGAAAGAACAAGTTCTGAGTCTCAGTTTGGATAACATACGGACCTGAATTTTAGGCTATTGTGTTAGCTTTTTAAAGACTGTAATATTTACTGGTAGAATTGTAAATTTACTGGTGACTATTATGTATGTTAATTCCTATTATATAAGAGTTTCAGGAGGGCATATGTTAACAATACAATAAAATTAATAATTTTATTCTGTGTGTCCCTTAAATATTATCGCAACATTCTATGTGTCCCTTAAATATTATTGCAACAAAAAAGGACTGAGCAGTTATATAAGGGTCAACCAAACTGAAGAGGAAAAAGTGCTAATTCTGTCTACAGTTCCATAAAAAAGACTATACCCATATAACTCCTGTCTCTATTATAAAAAGATATTGATCAATCAATAGCATTTTATAATAGAGTGCTGTATTAATCCATCCTCAGATATGAAATGTGGCTCAGCCAATCACTTATTTCACTTGAAAGGCTACAGCTCTGCAGAACTTATAAGTGGTCCGTTCTGCCTTTGGTGAGAACTACTTCATCATCTAACTCCTATTAGTTTTACCCAAGGGATTCAGTTTTCATAGCAGCATTCTATGTCTTTTGAGTTTTGCTGATATTGAGACAATTGCCATCACGTTTTGTTTGAAGATTTGGGTAATGGAAATGATAGGTAGTTATAGGCATGATCACAAACTCTCAGTGTACTTAGTATTTCAGTTGACCCTCATTCTTTTATTAGTTTATATTTTTTTCATCATTCTGAAGAGTTAAAGGTTTTTTCATTTTCAGCTGGCAGGGTCATGATACTTTTAGGCAATAATTAACTATTCCTAGTATTTACCAAAATCATTATCATAAAACAATAACAAAAGAGCCACTGGCTGTAATGCCTGGTATGTGAAATGAATAAATCAATATATTGGCAGTAGAATAGTGGGGAAAGGATCTGGTCATTATCTCACTAATATCATATTGATTGTCTAACAATGTAGCATAGATTTCCAGTTACTATCTTTTAAACACAGGTAACACTCATTTATGTAGTTTTCAGTAAAGCTGGAAATGTGGCAGAAAAACTGTAGACTTCAGCTATTGCAGCAGTTCTGTGCTTCAAAAATCCAGAAGAGCAGTAGATGGTAGCAAGGAAATATAGAAAACTCTACTGGACATCCAGATTTTAGCAGTTCATCTCTGGGATGCCTACAGCTTTCCAATATTTCTAGAAACACTGCTTTTGTCTTATATTTAGTACTTAATGATCGAGTACATATCCAGTTGAGTTTGTCCTGTTCTAGAGGGAAACTCTTGTACTTTAATGGTAAATGTAAATATATATTTACATTAAATGATACAGAATATATTCTAGCATTTCACTGCCTAAATTAAATTCATGAAGAGATTCTTTTAAATAGATATCCAAAATACCACCAGATGGGGCTATTGTTTATTCTGCTTATTCATCTTCATTCCTAAATTTATTTTATGTTCAAAGTGCTCTCTCTATGTATATGTATATGTATATGTATATGTATATGTATATGTATATGTATATGTATATGTATATGCATATGCATGCATATGTATATGTATACATATAATGTTCTGAGTCATTCATATAATCTTATTAAGATGCTGTCATCAAATCTGGTTGTATGACTTTGAGTCATTTACTTTCTCTCAGCCCAACTGACCTCACAGAATGAGTATTGTTGCAGAAATAGGTAGGAGCATTATGAGTATCACCTTGAATTGTGCAAAATAAAGGTGGGGCATAAATGTAATCTAAATGGAAAAATTGTAAAGTGGATGGATAATAAAGACTAAAAAGAGAAAAAAAAACGATGCTAATTTTTAAAGCAGTTTCCAGAAAGATGCTGCTTATATAATCAGCTAAGATGATAGATGGATGAATGGGTAGTTCAGGAACAAAAAACACCAGTGAATCTTAGCAGAGCAGTTGGAGCCGATTTTTCTCTACTGTAATTAGGTGGGTACATGAAAACTTCAGAGAAAACAATTTGATCAGCTTTAATTTGAAAGAAAATGTTATCAAGGTGTCTCTTTAAACTGCAATTTAAATATATGGTTCCTCATGTATTCTAAAGTTATGCAAAAATTAAAATTAAATAAGTTTTAATTGCCTCTTTGTGCTATAAAGCCCTATTTTTTCCTCTGTGGAAAAACTACACATTCTCTTCCACGTTAAAGGTCTGCCAGAATGTCTTTTTCTATTCTTGAAAGAAAAAGAAATTTAAAACTTAAGAAAAAAAATGTTTCAGTTGATGTTTTTGCTTATCCTTTTCAACTTAATGGGAACTCTTTTGGAGGGGAGGGAATGAAATAAGCAGTTAATCAAATCTTAATATACCTGATTGTTCACTAAATGATTTATTTATTTATTTATTTATTTAATTACATTTATATACCGCCCTTTCCCGGAGGACTCAGGGCGGTTTGCAGGGTAATTAAAAACCAAAATACAAAAGTTAAAAACCAAGTTTTTTAAAAATTAAATTTATCCCTGTATAAGTAAAACCCCAATTAAAATAAATTAATCCTCAGCCTGGGCCAGAGAGCTCGAAGAGCCAGGTCTTCAGGTCCCGGCGGAATGAACGGAGGTCGGATCAGATATGATGTTGATTTTAGAGTTGACTGAAAGAGGCACAAAGATTCTTTTTATTTAAAAAAGAGTACTTTCTCACACACATTTGATAGAAGCTAAAAAATACAGTGCAGTTAATGAAGAAATAAAAAAACGGTCTAATGTTCCACAAATATATAATTGCCTTTAGCTAATTATAATAGTTGTTAATATTCCTTTCTGCTTTTTGTATGTTTACATATATTTGTAAAAAGAGTGTTACATCCCTAGTAACAATGTATCCAAATAGAAATTCATTTTTCTACCCTGCTTCTGGAGCTTCTGATCATCTGAACAAGTGAAGCATGGATCAATATTATTGAATGGAATGAAGGAACTACCTCATTTACATATTTATTCTATGAAAGAGTTACTTTAAAAGACTTATCTAATAGCAAGGGCTCATTTATTACTGGCAGAAGGCAATATACATTCCTTGGAGATGACCAGAAAGAGTCTATTTAGTCACAGAATTAAGTTTCACGAAGGGTACTGTCTCCAGCTTATACATTTTTTCCATCCTCACTCATGCTACTATATATAAACAATTTATTAGATGTGTTCTTTTATTTTTTTGAAGAAATCTTTATTCTCTGTGTAGTCTCTTGTCTCAACTACTGCATATGACTCCAAACCAAAGAGAGTATATCAAATTTGCCCTTTACTGCTCTTTTCTCGCTTAAAAAAGAGCTTGCTCTTTTTATTTTCTCTCCTTATTTCTGTGTACTTGCTTTCAATTGCTTCCCTTTACTACTACTCACTATTTGGTCTGATTGTTGGGTATAATCATGTGAAAGGGTAAACTACAGCACTAACTACACCAGGGATGTCATCATACCGAAGCCGCGCCCTCCCCATGCAAATAGTCGCGATACGTCATGACACGTCATGTGATGTGGCAAGTTTGACACCCGTAAACGACATTACAAATGCAGAATCTTACTTTATGCTTTTCATCATGCTACTAGATTTCAGATGCTGAGTCAGAAAAACTCTGAGGGAGACATAGTCTTTGCTATGAGATGGGTGGCTCTCTAAATTATTTAAATAAAGTTCATAAAGACTTTAGAACAGACATGTCAAACACAAGGCCCGGGGGCCGGATCCGGCCCACGAAGTGGTTTCATGTGGCCCGCGAAGCCATCCTGGAAACAGTGAGGGAACTGCCCCCACTACCTTGGCCCTGGCCCAGAGACCCTCCTTCCACTAGAGACCCTCAGATCTGTCCCACTCCTGCCCAGGCCCCCATAGGCACCCTTGATGCGAACGATGTAGAGCTGGCCACGCCCACCCAGTAGGCCATACGCACTCTAGCCACGCCTACCCAGTAGGCCATGCCCACCCTGGCCACACCCACCCGCCCCCCTGAGGGCAACCGCAATGCTGATGCGGCCCTCAATGAAATTGAGTTTGACACCCCTGCTTTAGAAGCTTGCTTCCTGGAGCTAGACTGTTAGCTAAAGTCTGGATACCAATATGTATTGTCAAATCCACAAGGGGTTTTGGCTTAACATTAAAATGTACTTTAGGATCTCCCTAAGGATTGTTTTCCAATAAGATATAAAGTGTTTGACTAGACTGACATTGAGCAGAATAAAAAAAAACCCCTGCTCTACATAGCTTTTGTAACATGTGGTTTCTCTTGTTCACATAGTTGTTTCCAACTCTGATGAAATGAAATGAACCTTTATTGTCAAAGTACAACTATGTGTACATTGAGATTAGCTGAGCCTCCCTTTGTGCTCCCACCCCCCAACACACAGTGACACCAAACCTCCATCTTACTACACCATGTGAACCAACTACACCACACACCGGCCTCCCAAGTCAATTCTGCATAAAATTCACAAAAGTTCACAAAAGTTATTTCTCATTCAAAAGCCTAACAGCCCATGGATAGAAGCTGTTTTTCAGCCTGTTGGTGTGGCTGGCTATACTCCTATATCTCCTACCCGATGGTAGGAGAGTAAAGAGATACCGTCCAGGGTGTGAGTCGTCCCTGAGAATTTTCCTCACTCTTCCAAGGCAGCTAGCCCTGGCGATGTCATCCAGTGGTGTCAGGGGACAGCCCACAATGTCTTGTACTGTGCTCACCACCCTCTGTAATACTTTCCTATCCATGGCTGTCAGACCAGCATACCAAACCACAATACCATACGAGAGGACGCTCTCTATAGTAGACTGGTAAAAGAGGGTCATTAGCCGTTGTTGGACAACAGTTTGCCAGAATTGCCTGTCGAATAGAATAGAATAGAATAGAATAGAATAGAATAGAATAGAATAGAATAGAATAGAATAGAATAGAATAGAATAGAACAGAACAGAACAGAACAGAACTGAACTGAACTGAATTGAATTGAATTGAATTGAATTGAATTGAATTAAATTGAAAGGGACCTTGAAGGTCTTCTAGTCCAGCCCCCCGCTTAAGCAGGAGAACCTATACCATTTCAGAGAAGCGACTGTCTGGCCTCTTTTTAAAAATCTCCAGTGATGGAGCGCCCCCAATTTCTGGGGGCAAGCTGTTCCACTGGTTAATTGTCCTGTCAGGAAGTTTCTCCTTAATTCCAGGTTGCTTCTCTCTTTGATCAGTTTCCAATCATTGTTTCTTGTCCTGCCCTCTGGTGCTTTGGAGAATAATTTGACCCCCTCTTCTTTGTGGCAGCCCCTCAGATACTGGAATACTGCTATCATGTCACCCCTATTCTTTTCTTTAGACTAGCCAAACCCAAGTCCTGCAACCGTTCTTCATATGTTTTAGGCTCCAAGCCTTTGATCATCATGGTGACCAAAGTTGGGTGAGGTATTCCAGGTGTGTTCTTACTAGGGTTTTATAAAGCAGTACTAATACTTTGCATGATCTTGATTCTATGCCTCTGTTTATACAACCCAGGATTGTATTAGCTTTTTTGGCTGCTGTTGTATATTGCTGGCTCATAGTAAAGTGACCGTCCACTAGGACTCCAAGATCCCTTTTGAACCAGGTCTCACCTAATCTGTACTTATAGCTTTGATTTTTCCTGCCTAAATGTAAAACTTTGCTTTTCTCTACATTGAAACTCATTTTGTTGGATAGGGCCCATGGTTCAAGTTTGTCAAGATTTTTTTTGAATCCTGAGCTTGTCTTCTGGGGTGTTGGCTATTCCTGCCAGTTAAGTGTCATCTGCAAATTTGATGAGTTCCCCTTCTATTCCCTCATCTTAGTCATTGATGAAGATATTAAATAGTATTGGGCCTAAGACAGAGTCTTGTGGTACCCCACTGCTTACTTCTCTCCATTTGGATGTAGTACCATTGACGACTACTCACTGAGTACGGTTTGTCAGCCAGCTACAGATCCATCTAGAGGTGATGTTGTCTATTCCACCTTTTTCTAGCTTACCAAACAGTAGATTGTGGTCTGCTTTGTTGAATGTCTTACTAAAATCTAAATATACTATGTCCACAGCGTTTTGCTGGTCACTTTATCAATTTGGTCACTTTATCAAAGAATGAAATAAGATTGATTTGGCACGATCTGTTTTTAACAAACCCGTGCTGGCTACCTGTTATAATTTTGTTTGCTTCTAGTTGTTCGCAGATCTGTTTTTTTATTATCTTTTCCAGGATCTTCCAAGGTATTGATGTTAGACTGATTGGTCTGTAGTTTTCTGGGTCTGTTTTCTCCCCCTTTCTTGAAGATGGGAACCACATCAGCCCTTTTCCAATCCTCAGATACTTCCCCAATGCTCCAGGATTTTTGAAAGATATGGTGCAATGGTTCTGAGATAACATCTGCCAGCTCCATCAGAACTCTGGGATGTAATCTGTTGGGTACCGTTGATTTATATTTGTCAAGGTCAGATAGGTGTTGTCAACAAAACGTCCATGCCAGAGAACGCAGCCAGAAGAACGACGACGTGGCACGGTTGACTGCAAGAAGATCTTTACTGTGAGGAATCCATGCAAATACAAAGTCAGCGTTGGGAGTCACTCACCCCCAACGCGCCTTTTAACTTTTGCCTGTAATTGGGTAACAGCCCCACCCATTAGCCCCACCCCTTCCCCGCGCAGACCAGCATCCACCCGAGCTGCGTAAAAACCCCACCCCCCTATCCCGTCGTCCCACGCCCAGCTTCTCCCCCTGGTGCCGAGGTCCATACAGCGTGGAGGAAGGTGTAAGCCCAGCACCCCCCTCCCCCGAACCCCAAGGTCCCAGACGTGTTCCTCTCCACCATCTCAGCATCCCGCGCCACAACCGCAGCCCCCTGGAAGCCCCCGTCGTCCGAGCGCAGCTGTAGAGTGCCCTGCGCTGCCGCCGGCATGTGAGCAGCTGAAACATCTGGGGAAACGGGGCAGCCGTCCGTACGCACGCCCACGCGCGCCTCCAGCATTGCCGCCGTGCAACCTTCCGCTTCGTGAAGCCCCGTGAGTCTCGCGCGGCTGCCGGTGGCCGTTTCTGGCCGCTTCTCAGCTGATCGTGCTGGCGCGGGTCCTGCGCGGCCGCCCGTGGCTGTTTCTAGCCGCTTTGCAGCTGATGGTGCGGCCGCGGGTCCTGCGCGGTCGCCCGTGGTTGCTTCCGGCCGCCTTGCAGCTGGTGAGTGTGGGCGTGGCTGGGCCTCCTCCCGTCCCGTGCGGGTGCTGTTTGCAGTGCTCCCCTGAGTCCCTTTGTGTTGTCGAGCCTGAGGGGCTTGACAGGTGTTCTCTTACCATTTTCTTGCTTATTTTGATTTTTGTTTCTAGTTTGTCTTTTTGTTTTTGGTATGTTGTGCTATAATTTCTTTTTGTGTGAAGACTGATGCAAAGAATGAGTTAAGTAGCTCTGCATTTTCCCTATTGCTTGTTACTTCCTTGCCATTTTCTATCTTCAGTGGATCTACAGTTTCCTTGACTTTTTGCAAGCATATGACTGTGATATCATTGATAACATCTTATTAGCCGATGATATTTTTATATAATACTTAAAGTGTATGCTCGCTTTTAATTATTTATTGGATAATTCATTGTAGAAAAAGAATGGTTACAGATCATCAGATCTCTTACATAGTTTAAAAGTGGTGGGGGATCCTGTAGTTTAGAAAAAAATACTGTGGGAAGTTTTTCCATCCTTTGGAGCTAAATCTATCTTTCCTAGATGGAAAGACAGTGTGAACAGATTTTGGAGGACAGGCTTTCTGAATTCTGCTAATAAAAGCAAACAAGAATCTTTGATTACCGGTATATGAGTGCTTTAACCTAGTTTATTCCAACCACCAGAGTCAGAATTTAGTTTTTGTTTGTGTGCTTTATGCAGGTTTCTGCAATTCCTACTGCCTTTAGCAGTTTTTAGATAATGATTTATCTATTAATATTTATGGCAAAAAGAGAGAGAAGGATGTTGTGATATGGTTTGATCATCATTCATTGGTTAAACTTCCTGTATGCAATTGCCTTATTCCAACAACTATTCTGTATTCATTTCCCTAGTAGGTCCAATGTTATGCACTGAGTCTTTCATTCAGGATGATTGAATTTTAACTTCATGCAGTGCTAAAGTCTGTGTAATTATGAAAGAACCTGAGAGCTGATAAGTTTTTCAAATATTTACACAAAGGGGCAAACTGAAACTTCTGAATTTCAAACAGAAGAAAATAGCTTTTCATTAGCATTCTGACTTTAAGTAAATAACATCAAATAGCACCTTAGATAGTAGAACTTCAGTGATAGCCTTGGGGGAATCAGAAGAGGAACAGAAGATTAAGTTGGTATTTAATTTATTTTACTGAACCATGAAGGGCTTTAGTATCTGGAGAATGATTAGTAGTTGGCAAGATCCAGCTTTTCATGGTGATATTATGCAGGCTTTTTCTTGACCAGCGTTTGTTAACTTATGATATAGTTTAGGTTGTGATTTAAGCCCTGAAGTAAAGCTTCCTTACAATCAGTGCTTTTTTTGTAAAAGAAAAAGGTGCCGGAACTCACACATGTCATACAACCCACCTTGCCTACCCTACAGGTAAAAGGTAAAGGTAAAGGTTCCCCCGCACATGCGTGCTAGTCATTTCCAACTCTAGGAGCTGGTGCTCATCTCCGTTTCAAAGCCGAAGAGCCAGCGCTTGTCCGAGGACGTCTCCGTGGTCATGTGGCCGGCATGACTAGACGCCAAAGGCACACGGAACGCTGTTCCTTCCCACCGTAGTGGTCCCTATTTTTCTACTCGCATTTTTATGTGCTTTCGAACTGCTAGGTTGGCAGAAGCTGGGACGAGTAACAGGCGCTCACTCTGCTACGTGGCACTCGGGATTTGACCCACCAAACTGCCGACCGTCTGATCGACAAGCTCAGCGTCCTAACCCACTGAGCCACCGCGTCCCTACAATGTTCCATCCAAAAAAGGTGCCAGAACTCCGTTCTGAGCGTTCTATGACAAAAAAAGCCTTGCTTACAATACTACTATGTCAAGTGATCTAAAAACTAAAATTGCCACAAGGAAGTTACAGAAAGAGTATTATTTTTTAAAAATATGACTTCTAAATTTTTATCTTCTTTCTCCAATTACTAATTTATTCTAAAAATATTTAGGGCATATCTGAAAGGCTCTTGGCTATTGGGCATTAGAAAATATCACTAACTTAACAGAGTTAAGTTAACTCACTAATAGTTAACTCACTAATAGTCAGCTTGTTCAGACGGAGAAAGGAAATATGTAGGCTAAAAATTGGTTTGTGCTTCTTTATTTCAGTCATCTTTTCACACAACCCTTTTTTTCTGTATTCTGCAAATTGCGCTACAATTTTGCATGCTACAATAAGCAGGAAAAAAATGGGCAAAGAAGTAATTGGAGCAGAAAGACAGGGATGCTACGGCTGCAGAGACTATTTTTCATTACTTCTCAACTTTAACACAGCTATCATTCTGCTGGTCTTAACACCCTCAAGCTCAGTTGTTTTCAGATTTCATCTAGGGATCTTTTTCCAGCTTATCATCATTTGACATCAGGGAGATACTGTATATAGTATAGTATTTGTCCCAGAATTTCTACTCCCATATGTCTAATATGGACAATGAAAAATAGCAAAGCAGAAAACAAATCTTGAGTCCACAGTTAATATAGTATCTGGTATTATAGAGAGAAACATGGTCTTTTCAGGTCCAATGAAATTTGCACATCTTTTTCTAAAGATTTCACGAGCACACCTCTAGGCATCTTCATTTACATTCAGAATTCAAAAAGCTGCTTGTATCTATTTAAAACAAAGCATGGCTATTTGTTTTTAATTTTAAAAAATCCTACAAAATGAATGTTTAGACTAAGCATGGATGTCTAGCTTTATAGCTGAATTTTTAGGAAAAGTAGAAACCTATTTCTGTAAAATAAGTGAATGGTATAGAGATAGCCGTCAACCTATTTCCATTAATTCAGCAACTGTCAATCCTGAATGAATAATAGTTACAACTGGTCCTGAGTTCTTACTGTCCCAGCACTCCTGTGGTCATATGATCGCAGTTTGGGTGCTTGGCAACAGGCTTGCACTTAGACCTGCTGCAGCGTCCTGTGGTCACGATTGCTATTTGTCACATTCCCTGCCGCCTTTTCCAGAATGTTCATGGAGAAACTTGCAGGAAGGTCACAAGTTGCTAGGGTAAATCTCCTTCACCTGTGCACCTTTCCCCAGACTCTCTGCACTTTGCACCACACACCAGCGACTTGCACACTTCTACATATCATCTCCAAGCCTCATTGTGCCCCTCACATGTTCCTTCACACCCTCTCTGAGTCTTGCCATTCCTCACTCTCACTCTGACATGTCCCCATGCATCCTGGCTAAGCCTTGTGCTATTCCCCTCCTCATCCCCACCCCTACCCGGCAGCCACCATCTCAAGCCTTCTAGTGCTCATGCCATACAGGCCCCTCATGAACTCTCCCCTACCTGCCCGATTGCAAGGGTGGGTGTGGGTAACAGCAGAATAGGGAAAGGAAAGAGAGCATTCCATTCAGTGATTGCCTAGGCAGCTTCCAGAGCAGAGTAACCCAACAATAAGGCCACCACTAGTCACCCAAATTGAAGTATCTTGTATGCAGATAGATGTGTATGACAATAACTCCCTAATTATACCATTTGTTCTAGCTCACTGTTTCAGACTGTCAGATGAATTTTGTGCCAGAACTTGTGGATTGCTTTAGTTAAATTGATTTTTCTAAATAGTCAAGGTGAATTCTTTATAGATCCATTTCAACAATTTATGATCAGCCCTCAATCAAGTTACTATTTCCAAAACCCAACAAAACCTAATTCTCTTTCCCATCTTGTGTGTCAGGACCCACCCCAAACCACGTCTTAGGAAGACAAAACTCTTGGAGCCAATTCTAGTCCAAAAAGAAATCTTTACTATGACATGCTTGGCTGTGGGAATACAAGACAGGATCTAATATTGTTCTACAAATTGAAACCTTATAAAGAGTTAATATAATAATAATAATAATAATAATAATAATAATAATAATAATAATAATAATAATAATAATAATAATAATAATAATAATAATAATTTAATTTCTATACCGCCCTTCTCCCGAAGGACTCAGGGCGGTGTACAGGGCAAATACAGTAAAAATGCAATGTACAAAAGTTAAAAAAGAATTAAATAATACAGCCCAATTCCAATAAAATTAATACAGTTAATATTAAAATACCCCAAACCCATCAGACCAGGCCGGCTTGTTCAAATAAGTATGTTTTTAGCTCACGTCGGAAGGAGCGAAGGTCGGGAGCTGTCCGGAGCTCCACCGGTAAACGGTTCCAAAGGTCTGGCGTGCCCGCAGAGAACACCCTCACCCTGGGGGCCTCCAGTTGACACTCTTTGACTGACGGCACCCTAAGGAGGCCCTCTCTGTGGGAGCGCACTGGACGAAGGGAAGTCAATGCCGGCAGCAGGTACTCCCGTAGGTAATCCGGACCCATGCCATTTAGGGCTTTATAGGTCATTACCAGCACCTTGAATCTTACCCGGAGGGCAACCGGAAGCCAATGCAGCTCGTGGAGTAGAGGTGTTACATGGGAGTATCGGGAAACCCCCACCACCACTTGCACGGCTGCATTCTGTACCAGCTGAAGCCTCCGAGTAGTCCTCAAGGGCAGCCCCATGTAGAGAGCATTGCAGTAGTCCAAACGGGAGGTCACGAGCACATGAGTGTCTGTGCGCAAGGCATCTCAGTCCAGATAGGGCCGCAACTGGCGCACCAGGCGAACCTGGGCGTAGGCCCCCCTAGTCACAGCTCCTATATGATCTTCCAAAGAGAGTTCCCTGTTCAGCCCCCCTTCCCTAACCCCATTTGGTCAGCCCCCCATCATTTACCTCGTGTCATCCCTTTCATGGGAAAAGGAACTTTGGATTTTATGGTTATTGCTCTTCCCTTCAAAAGGAGACAGAAGCCAGATGCCTCCTATCCTAGCTCTTCCTTTTGTTCCCCCAGTTCAAAAGGCTTCTCTGAATCTTTGAAATGCCTAAGGCAGGCTGAATCCACATTTGTTCCTTCCTCCTCGGGAGATGGCAGAATCCATGGAATAATGTTTTAAACATACATTTATGAATATGATATAAATGGATTCTGACATTGTGATTAATAAGCCAGAAGAGCTTTCAAGAATCTTCCCAAGAGAAGGAGATGAGTAGATAGGACCAATCCAGGTTAGCTGGAGTGAAAAATTTCTAGGATTCTGGAAGAAATCATGAGCATACTTCCAAAATTGGAACATTTCAGATTATGGTGAAAATTTTGATTTTATTTTGGATTCTCTTAAATTTCCACCTTACGTAAGCTTTTTTTCCCCCTCTTTGTTTTATACATTTACTATTTGTATATTTTTACCGTATTTTCCAGCATATAAAACGACTGGGCGTATAAGACGACCCTCAACTTTTGAGATGATTTTCATGGGTTAAAGTCTTATACGCCAGAAAATATGGGTAAGTAGGAAGTCAGGGCTGCTTCTCAATTAGGTAAAGGTTTATCAAGAGCTTTTGGCCTCGAGATCAGCTTTGCTCTGCCTCGCCTAAACCTTGCCTCCTCTCGCGTTGGTGCCTCCTTCTACTTCAGCCACACACGCTGGCTGTTTCGGCCAGGAGCGACGAGCATTGTGGCCCAACACTTCGGGAAGGCACCAGGTCTGAAAGAAGGCGGTTATTTCTGTAGGTTACTTAATGAAAAGGGCGGCGGAGGGCAGGGGGTGGTGGTGAAAGAAACGGGCTCAGCCCTGCGCCGCAAGTTTGAGATTCCCTCAAAGAAAGCCCCGAGTTTCCAAGTAACTAGAAACCAGAAGGAGCCCTGCATGGCACTGAGATCGAGAAGCCCGTTTACCCTCCCCTGCATTTTGCTGTGCTTTTCTAAAGTTTTCCAAGAAAATGCAAACTTGGGGTTTTTCCTCCTTTCACTTGCATAAGTTATTGCTGGAGTATACAGAAAGGAGAAAAAGAAATAAAGCGGAAAAACCCTGCACATATTATAATATTTATTTTTCAAAAGGCCGCCTTCTACTTCAGGGTGGAGGGGCGACCTCGGGTTGCTGAAGCCCCAGCGCCAGCTTTCCGCTGCGGTCTGCCTGTCGCAATTCCTGAGCTGCACCTTCCCGGGCGGGTGTTGCTGTAGGTCTGGCCACGGCACCGCGCCCTGAAGTCGAACTCCAAGGGTCGGGTGAAGCTCAGCTCCACGCGAACATATCAGGTCAGCCTCCGCCTGGCTTCCTGTGCTCCCTTGAGCTCTCGTGCTCGCCGAGCGCTGGCGGCTCGGCACGCGCTTGACTCCTGCTCCCTTCCAAAAAAAAGGGGGTCTGCTGCCCTAGGACGCCGGTAAGCTGGAGCCTCAGCCTCGGTTGGGCTGGTCGGTTTATTTATGAGGAGGCCGTCTTTCACCATTCTCGAGCGCTGGATTTGTCCATTTCCACTAACGTCTCTGCTCCTGAGGATTTACTATTTTCCGGCGTATAAGGCGACTGGGCGTATAAGACGACCCCCAAGATTTTCATGCCTTAAAAAGTCGTCTTATACACCGGAAAATACGGTACTTTTTCTCTAAGCCGACCTCATCTGTGTTTCTTTATCTTGTTATGTGCTTCTTCTGCTTGCAATTTCCTTGCTTCCAATTATTAGTAAGCTGTCATTTTTAAACCAGCAATTGCAGGCACAATTTATTAAGTGAATATGTATATTTTGATATATTTCTGATACATAATATATATTTTTATATACTATGTATTTTATATTTGTCTTATAACTTTAATTTAATTCAAAAAGCAGTTGATGCTGCTCTATAACCCTGGAAATCTATCAGATTTTAGCTTCAGTTTTTACATTCCTGAAAACTAGAAGTCATATAGTAAATGATACCACTTTAAACATTGAGTCATTCACAAAAACACTGGTCTGCTTCACACATTTTACTAAACCATAATGGATATGCATCTTTTCAACTTGAAGGCCAGACAGATAATATTATGACCAGGCAATACATAGATATAATCCAAGCTACTATCAAAATGAAAATCTTGTTGAGCTGGACTCTCATAAGTTGTCATCATTATACAGCATATGTTGCTGTAACAGGAAAAGTAATAAATACTGTACATACTAAAATTAAACTGGGGAATTAATTATCCCATGGATTTAGAGTATCTGCTGGCATAGGTTGGTCTGTCAGAGGCCACTATGATATTACACAGAGTTGATATAATGTATTGGAATACACAGGCAGGTATAGTGTAAAATGCTTGATACACAAAAGAACTGTATCTGTGGCTGGAATTTATTTAACATTGTTTTCTCTCTGATTTATTTTTCAAATAGCATTGGACAGCCAGTTGGCTCCCATTATTGATGCATATTTCTATTATTAATTTGTTACCTTCCTGATATGGCCTACCAGAAGCACCAACAATATTACACAAAAATATTAAATCTTGATGGGCTTGAAAAAGCAAATAGTTAATTCTAAATTCCTGTATCCTCTCAAAAGCCATTGACTGGTGCTATTCCATGCAATCTGTATGTAACCTGCATGGTACATTAATTATTGGGGAATTTTATATGCAGCAGCCATTTCCAACCGCAATTTCCACAGAGCTAAATGATATAAAAGCAGACAATGGTTGCTGTCTTGGTTTGCCATCTCTTAGCCCAGGGCATCTTTGGAAATCCCGCATAGCTGTTTTGTGAACAACAAATAAACAACAAAACAGGAAAGTGATTCATTTGGAATCAGAATCCCCTAATCTAATCTTTTACAATTTTACTAGTATTTCCATTTCTACCTTCCTCATAGCAGTCCTGGAATGATCTGTACTATTTGTCACTGAAGTGATGACTCATCATTCAAGTTTTGCCAGTTGCTTATTTTCTCTTAATGTGATACATTGCTCATTTTGAATTCGCATCCTCACACATTAGTCACTGAACAACAAATCCCCACAGGATCTAGATCCCTTCATTTTAAAAAAGCTTCTTTTTGTTTTTACTGTATGTTGAAAGATCATCAACATTTTCCCCAATTTCATTTGTGATTGGTTATTTACTGTATATTGGGGTCATAGTGTTGGCACACTTCACCTCCTAATGGTTCAGTACTTATTTTCCAGAGTTTTCACAAATTAATGTTACCAAACACAGTGTACTGTACTAGCCTAATTCAAAGATTGTGTTAAGAATTGAAAAAGTGGAATCCACAGGGCACAGGCCAGTATTAATAACTGAACAGATGCTACTCATAAAACGTATAGTCAAGGCTATGGTCTTCCCAGTTGCAATGTATGGCAGTGAAAGTTGGACTATAAGAAAGGCTGAGCGCCAAAGAATTGAGGCCTTTGAACTGTGGTGCTGGAGAAGACTCCTGCGAGTCCCTTGGACTGCAAGGCGTTCAAACCGATCAGTCCTAGAGGAGATCAACCCTGACTGCTCTTTAGAAAGCCAGATCCTGAAGTTGAAACTCAAATACCTTGGCCACCTAACGAGAAGGAAGGACTCACTGAAGAAGAGCCTAATGCTGGGAAAGGTTGAGGGCAAGAGAAGAACGGGACGACAGAGAATGAGGTGGCTGGATGGAGTCACTGAAGCAGTAGGCGTGAGCCTAAATGAACTCCAGAAGATGGTAGAGGACAGGAAGGCCTGGAGGAATGTTGTCCATAGGGTCGCGATGGGTTGGACACGACTTCGCAGCTAACAACAACAACTCATAAAAAGCAGAAGAATGAGCAAATATTAAATTATGTCATGTTATAAAGTTAATTTGATTACTATTTATTTGTCTCTTTCCCTTCTTTTGGAATATATACACAGACATGTACATATTTCTAAATAGATTCCTAACTTAAGATGTTTCCTTACTACTATAATAGATCTGAACAGTATCTCTCATCAACTTGAAGGATCCTTTTGATTTCCCTCCTTCTATCTGGATATACCTCAAGTCAAGAATTTACACAAACATTGTACCAAATACAAAAGAACTAAAAAGAATCAGGGCACAATGTCTCTGTGTGGTATCATTGTGGCCTCTGAATGACCAACCTATGCCAGGCAGGTAACTCATTAATAACAGGAAATTCTTAACAATGGGAGTAAATAAATAAGTCTTTCATTATGAAGCTTGCTGCATTAATATATCTCCCTGCTGATGGATCAGCCAGAAATATTAGTTCTTCACATGCTGTTTTTCAGAAAAACAGCTACAGAACGAATGCATACACAAAATGATGGCATATTCAAATCTATAAACATTAGTATGAAATACAAATTATACAGTATTGTCATACGAAAACAAGATTAAAAACCAGCTCTAATTACATATCTATTGCATTCATTGTCTATTTATCACAAAGTATCACAACTGAGTGCAAGATTTAAAATATTCAAAGTCCCCTGGCCTTCTTCAAACAACAGATTGGTGCAAATGTGCATCCTTTCTCAGAGCTACAGTACCTGTTTACAACTCTTGGAGATGTATTCCTGCATAATTAGATTTGAAGAAAAGTCTTTAATTATTGCTTAAATTTGCAATCCTATATTAACTTCCCTGTGAGCAAGTGTTCAGTAATATTCTTTTTATCAATTGTGTTTGGGAGCATAGAAATATTAGAGAAAGGATGTGGATTTTGAGTGTTTGTTGCAGCAAGCTTTGATTTTGTTCTTAAACTTGATCTGAAGGAAAATTCCAGCTTTTTGGCATTCAGCCCAAATTGGTTATAGCAAAAATGGATGGGATAACTTGAAATATGACTCTCTGGTCTTTCCACTTTAAACTATAAAGTAAATATATTATATAATATAAACTTATACTATCAAGATATTCCTATAAATATTTGGCCTCTACTTTATTACCTGTCATAGTGTGCAGACAGGATTAACCAACTGTTGTTATGGAGACAACAGACAGAAATACAGTTTCTAGGTGACAGTCTTTTTTTTAACTTTTCAAGTCCTTTGTCTTTGCTGTTTGGGTTTGTGTGTATGTGTGTGTGCTGTGACTAGTTTGGTAATCTTTCATTTTTACTCATCATTTTATTTTAAAAAAGTAAAGGTATAAATTAAAGAAAGCTAAGCGGGCTCTGTTGTGGACCTGATGGAGATAATAACACAATATGGGAAGGTTTCTGGATTTAAAGTTAATACACAGAAAACCAAAATTTTGGTCAGAAATATGACAGTTTCGCAAAAGGCTCTTTTAGAAGGACTAACTGGATTTGAGATTGTTAAAAGGGTTAAATATTTGGGGGTGTTTTTGTCGCCCTCTAATACAAAGTTATATAAAAATAATTATGAAAAACTATGGGGGAAAATTCAAAAAGAATTGGAGAATTGGGAAAAATTGCAATTGTCTTTGTTGGGACGGATTGCAGCAGTGAAAATGAATGTCCTGCCTAAATTTTTATTTCTATTTCAAATGATACCGATTCTTAAGAAAGATTCTAATTTGGAGGAATGGCAGCGAGGTATCAATAAATTTGTGTGGGCAGGGAAAAAGCCACGAGTTAAATTTAAGATTATGCAGGATACTCGTGAGAGAGGTGGGCTTAAAATGCCCAATCTTAAACTATATTATGAAGCTGCTGCATTAGTAGGAATAAGTGATTGGATTAATTTGACACAAGAGAGATTATTAAATCTTGAGGGCCATGATTTGTTGTTTGGCTAGCATGCATATTTGTTGTATGACAAGAAGGTAGACAATGTGTTTAGAGTGCATATTTTAAGACAGGTATTGCTGAGAGTTTGGAAGAAGTACAGACATAAGTTAGATTGCAAGATACCACTGTGGGCAATTCCAAAACACGCAATAGAAAATATACATGCTGGTTTCAAACATGATGTGACTACGTACAAGGAGATCCTAAGTTTGGAAAGAAATGTCTGGTGTTTGAAATCATATAGCCTCTTGCGAGAAGAGAAGGTTGTTCAAAACTGGTTTCAATATACTCAGTTACGGGCCAAGTGGAAAGAAGATCAGAAAAATGGTTTTACAATGACTGATGAAAATTTGATAAAGCAAATTAGAAACCAGGGACCAGCACATATTAAACGGATATATCTTGCGTTGATAGAGATTGATTCAGAAACAGAACTTGTTAAGGATTGTATGATAAAATGGGCCCAAAACATCCAGGAAGTTATCACAATGGACACGTGGGAAAAGATTTGGGTGAGGAAGGTAAAATTTACACAAGCTCAAAATCTAAGAGAGAATTTTTACAAAATGTTTTATAGATGGCATTTAGATCCTAAAAAGCTCGCAAGTATGTATCCGAATTATCAGCCTAAATGTTGGAGGTGCGGTGATGAAGATGCAACATATTTTCACATATGGTGGACATGTAAAAAGGTTAAGGCTTTTTGGATAAAAGTTTGGTGGAACATGCAGAAGATTTTTAAACAGAGGATAAAGTTTTGTCCGCAACTTTTTTTGTTGGGAATAATTACAGATGCTACAGTTGTGGACACTAAGTTGATGTTGAATTTAATTACGGCAGCAAGACTCTTGATAGGTCAGTATTGGAAGAAAGAGGAATTGCCGTCTATAGAAGAGTGGACTTTAAAGGTTTCCGACCTGGCAGAGATGGCGAAGATTTCGGCCTATTTGAAAGATCACTCGCAAGAACGCTATATTATGGAATGGAGAAAATGGATTGAGTTTATCCAGAATAAGTATAGGGTTAAGAAGTTTTATGTAGCATTTGAATAAGTCTTCTTTCTTTTTTCTTCTTTTTTTCTTTTAGTTTTTTTTAATATATATATTTAATATTACTAAGGTTTGTTTTATCCTATATAAGCTAGAGAGTGATGGATTTTAGAGTTTATAGTTGTTAGTATATGATTGTTTATGATTGGTTTTTTATATATATACCTTGTATTTAGCTCTGGGAAGTCGGGGGGGGGGAGGGGGGGAGGGGGGAGAGGTAGGGGGGGAGGGTGAAGGGAGGGGGAGGGGGGGTTTAAAGAAAAATTGTATGTTAAAACTTTTCAATAAAAAAAAAGAAAAAAAAGAAAGCTAAGCGGGGTTGCTTGTGCTTAGGGCATGGATCAAATTGCAAATTGAGAACTATAGACTACAATGGGAAATCAAAAATATATTCCAGAAGACTGTGGCAAATCATTTCCTTGCCTTATTAAGAAAGTTGTACAGATGTGTCCATGAAATCACCAGCAGTTGAACCTGTTTTGAAGAATGTCTATGGAGATTCTCAATCATCCAGGTCATGATTGTCCCAAATGTGCTTTTCCAAAAGGCAAACCTGGAATTTCTTGGGTTTTTTTTCCCTTGAAGTTTTTGCCCAAGTTCTGAAGAAGCTTCTTGGATGACAAGTGAAATGTTTTTAAGGAAAAACTAACAACAAAGAAGTCCAGTTGTTTTAAAGAAGATTATTTTTTAAAACAGATGTCCTCCAGACATATCTATACTTTTTTTCTTTATTGTCATAATGTTCCACATTTTCTCAGAGAACTCAAGATGACTTTCTTTGGGGGGTGGGAATCTGCATATTTTGTCCCCACAAGAGACTGACTGGCCTATATTAACCCAAAGTGCACTGTGGCTAGCAGTACAGAACTCAGTCTTTTCAGCCCCTTAAGCATTCCTGTGCATTGACAATTAGGACTCTCAGAATGGCCATGCAGTAAAACAAAGAAATTAGTTCAATGCATTGTTGACTGGTACCGATGTGTCCACATGGATTAATCTTTTGCCTAAGACTTAACATTATCTCTGCTTTTTAACTTCCTCCACACTGTTACAGATGATTATGCACGTCATGTATAGATTGGTACAAACTAGGCCATGGTTTGTTAAGTCATAATTTATTGAAACAATCACAACTGATAACTGATGTAATAGAGTGTGCTAGGGTAGGTAACCACTAATCTCTAAGCTTCCCTTTTGTGGCCTTTGCAATCTAACTTAGAATATTGTTTTAACTCAACCAAAGACAATTGGATGATTTTCAGTGCAAATAAAATGCTATAGACTATTTAACATTTTTAATGAGAACTTGAGTGTGAGGCAGCAGCTTCATGACAAAACATATCCCATCCAACATTTTACCATTTGGGTATCCTCCAGATGTGTAGATTTCAATTTCCAGAGTTCTTCAGCATCATAGCCATTGCTTGTAGTTTTGAAAGTTAAAGTCCACACATCAAGATGGTACCAAGAAAGGGATGCTGGCCTATTCCATAGTCATTATTACTATTATTAAATTTATTTGCTGCCGATCTCACCACAGGGCTACTCTAGGTGGCTCACACCCATAAACGAAAGCTAAGAAGTAAAAAGGAAGTTAAACAAAAGAAAACAATCAAAAAAGAAAACAAAGAAAACACATTGATATGACTAATAAAAAAGATGGGTGAGTGGGGTATGGAATGGAATGCAAGGTAATGAAAACATGTTGACACATGCACAATGATTTTGTAATGCATACTCTGCCCTTTTGTCCCTGCATTCTGACATCATGGCCTGTTCTGTTACTTGGCCCTTTTTGTCCCCCTTTCTGCATTAGCTACTATATATGAAAACAAGAAGAAGAAAAAATGAATGGGCAGCATCTGGAACTGCCTGTCTGGAGGAACCCAAGATTCCACTTGAATACCATTGGCATTAATAAAATCACCCTCAGTCAATTTCCAAAGGCAGCTTTACTTGGAACAGTTTACATCTTGGCATGATACCTTTAACACCAAGAAGCAACAACATCTGCCTATCTCAGGTCCTTGGGAAGAATTTGATAGGTGGATAAAAATGTCAAATCCAGTCTAAACAACTGGCAGACTGCAACCAACCATAATAACGATATTTTTTTTGTTTTCAGTGGAGGCACTGCCTTATTCAGACTTTGTGTGCAGTCTGGGGGTGGGTGGGTTTCCCTTGGACTCACAAGCTGTTATTTGAAAAGCAGGTAGCAGCTGTGGCCAGGGGTGCTTTGCACAACGTGCCTTGTTTGCCAGTTGCACCCATTCCTGGGTTGGGAAGGCCTACTCATGGTTACTTACGCCTTACTGTTGTGACTTCCCAGTGGACTAGTGCAAGGCATTCTAAACAAACAAACGAGTAGTTATTCTTCTTAAATTCTTTTTAAAATATATTTTAAAAGCCCTAATTCATAGGTTTGCCATTGGTCAATCAGATTCTTGAAAAAAAAGACAATTGGATGATTTTCAGTGCAAATAAAATGCTATAGACTATTTAACATTTTTAATGAGAACTTGAGTGTGAGGCAGCAGCTTCATGACAAAACCTATCCCATCCAACATTTTACAATTTGGGTATCCTCCAGATGTGTAGATTTCAATTTCCAGAGTAGTTATTCTTATTAAAATATATTTTAAAAGCCCTAATTCATAGGTTTGCCATTGGTCAATCAGATTCTTGGAAAAAAAAGACAATTGGATGATTTTCAGTGCAAATAAAATGCTATAGACTATTTAACATTTTTAATGAGAACTTGAGTGTGAGGCAGCAGCTTCATGACAAAACCTATCCCATCCAACATTTTAGAATTTGGGTATCCTCCAGATGTGTAGATTTCAATTTCCAGAGTAGTTATTCTTCTTAAATTCTTCTTAAAATATATTTTAAAAGCCCTAATTCATAGGTTTGCCATTGGTCAATCAGATTCTTGAAAAAAAAAGACAATTGGATGATTTTCAGTGCAAATAAAATGCTATAGACTATTTAACATTTTTAATGAGAACTTGAGTGTGAGGCAGCAGCTTCATGACAAAACCTATCCCATCCAACATTTTACCATTTGGGTATCCTCCAGATGTGTAGATTTCAATTTCCAGAGTAGTTATTCTTCTTAAATTCTTCTTAAAATATATTTTAAAAGCCCTAATTCATAGGTTTGCCATTGGTCAATCAGATTCTTGAAAAAAAAGACAATTGGATGATTTTCAGTGCAAATAAAATGCTATAGACTATTTAACATTTTTAATGAGAACTTGAGTGTGAGGCAGCAGCTTCATGACAAAACCTATCCCATCCAACATTTTAGAATTTGGGTATCCTCCAGATGTGTAGATTTCAATTTCCAGAGTAGTTATTCTTCTTAAATTCTTCTTAAAATATATTTTTAAAAGCCCTAATTCATAGGTTTGCCATTGGTCAATCAGATTCTTGAAAGAAAAAAAAAATTGAACGCCATCGGATCCTGACTCTTTCTCGGGTCGATTATTTTTATCCCGCTCATATCAACGGTATCCCATTTCACAGCCAGAAGCCTTCCTGCCCAGCCCCGCTCAAACCAGGGTGCTCTGTTCCTTTAAGACGCTG
The DNA here is from genome assembly GCF_947247035.1 of Vipera ursinii. Classification (NCBI taxonomy): domain Eukaryota; kingdom Metazoa; phylum Chordata; class Lepidosauria; order Squamata; family Viperidae; genus Vipera; species Vipera ursinii. The sequence goes on from NC_139512.1 coordinate 123,914,373, forward strand.
CCGAGCCTGTTTTGTACTGTCTCTTTAAAAGGCTGTATCCTCCCGGTCCTAAGCTTTTGAGAAAGCGCCATGGCCATTTTTTCGCTCCCAGCCTTTCTTCTCTTCCTCTTCATCTGATTAATTTGACCGCCGTCCTACAGATTTAAAATAAAATAATAATTAAAAAAAACAAAAAACGAAGGACGGCAAGATGGCTGAGATGGGCAAGGGAGTGACTGCAGGGAAAATAGCCAGCAACATGCAGAAGAAGCTCACCAGGGCCCAAGAGAAGGTAAGGCAAAAAGGGGCAGGCAGGAGAGAAAAATCCGGAAAATATAACGGGGAAGAAGGCTCTCGGAGGCTCATCTAACCCGAGCATTTGCGGCGGCGGCGGCGGGGGGGGGGTCGCTTCCTCACCTCCGAGCGAAAGAAAAAAAAAGCGCGGGGGGGGGGAAGATGCTGTTGCAATTGCTGTGATTATGTGGAATACGGGAAGGGGGGGTGCGCAACATAATACACCATTCTCCAATACCCCCCCCCCACACACACGCTTCCTTTCGTTGACATTGACAGCTCAGCCACGTTGTCTATCTGCCTTCGCCTTCCACCACGCTACAGCCGCCTTTTGGAGGGCTTTTTTTTTTTTTTTGGCTTTTTGGCTTCTTTTGTTTTTTGCACTCTTTTTTTTTTTGGTCCTGGTGTTGGGCAGAATGGGAAGGAGGAAAGATCCTCGGGAGAAAAAAAAAACCAAAACCCTGCACCCTTCGAGACGGTGGTGGTGGTGGTGGAGGGGGGAAGGAGGCGGGATTTCTTTCCAAATCCTTATCGGGCTGACCGCGACTAAAAGCGCAAGGTGGGAAGAAGAGTCGGCAGCCTGTAGTCTTAAACGCATCTGGAAAAGCAGCAGGTCGGGGAATCCGAGTTGGATTTGGATCGTTGCGATTGAGAGTGTCGTCTTGTGTGTGTGTGTGTGTGTTTTTTAGCCCCCTGTTAAAATTCTCGGCTGAGGGGCGGAGCGGCCAAGGTTTATTCAAACGCCCTTCGCCCAGTGCGCTCCCACAGGGAGGGTCTGCTCAGGGTGCCGCCAGTGAGAGATTGCCGGCGGGTGACACCCAGGGATAGGGCCTTCTCGGTGGGAGCGCCTGCCCTCTGGAACCAGCTGCCGGTGGAGCTGAGGACTGCCCCCCCCTCCCCCCCACCTCCGATCATTCCGCCGGGGCCTGAAGACCTGGCTCTTTCAGCTCTCGGGCTCAGGCTGAGGAGAAATTTTTAACTGGGGTTTTAAGTATACAGGGTCAATTTAATATTTTTTAATTTGGTTTTTTAACTTTTGTATGGTGGATTTTTTAATTCCCTGTAAACCGCCCTGAGTCCTCAGGGAATAGGGCGGTATATAAATGTAACTAACTAACTAACTAAATAAATAAATAAATTATAGGCGCCCGCTTTTTCCCCCCGCACGCTGCTGTATAGATCCAAAGATAATCCCGATGATCCTGGGTTTTTTTTTTTCCTCTCCCCTAGCTCTGTTTCATCGCGCGGGGGCGGCGGCAACGAGGGGGTGGTGATGGTGGTGGTGTTTCCAGCCCCCCCTTCCCCCTTCCCGCTTTGGCAACCGGCGCTCGGAGTGAGGCAAAAATTTAGGGCGAAAAGCTCGCGCGCTGCCTGACTGACGCAAGAGAGCGCGGCTATTTATCGGCGCTCGGGTCGAAGCGAGAGCGAACGAACGCGGGCTTGGGGCGGAGGGCAGCAGCGAGCCTCCGCGGCCACCCGTTTTTTGGGTTGAAAGCTCAAAACTAGTTAACCGGCAAAGCCTCGGCACGGGATTAAGAACGGGTCGGCTGGAGGAAGAAAAAGAGAAAAGAAAAAAAAAGGCGCTTCTTCTTCTAACCGGTTCCCCAAGACCTCGCCTCCAATACCCCCGAGGCTCCGCTTCTTACCCACGGGGCTGACCTGCAAAAAAAGACCACCGATCTTTTGAGGGTTAAAAAAAAAACAAAAAACCGGATCGGCCGCGGCTAAAATTACGTCAGATGAAATGTGGGCGAGATTTCCCTTTCCCGTCTTCTGGTCTTGTCAGTTTTTTTTCTCACACACGTACGCACACACACACCCCTCTCCCTCTCTCCTTTAAGGCTGCGTTTCCCAACCTTAGGAACTTGAAGATGCGTGGACTTCAACTCCCAGAATTCCCCAGCCAGCATAGCTGGCTGGGGAATTCTGGGAGTTGAAGTCCACGCATCTTCAAGTTCCTAAGGTTGGGAAAGGCTGCTTTAAGGTACAGAGGCTTCAATCGCAAATTCTCCCTGGGGAATTTCCCCTGGAAGTGACTCTGGAGCGCGGCTTCTGCCTTGGGACTGCCGGCTCCGCCCCCCGGGGTTCCTTGCAGCCTAACTAAACCGAGTCCATGCTTCTCCACGACCCTTCCTGGGCTTTGAAACGCGGGGAAAGCTCCCTTCCCCCGTTCTCCTTGCAGGGCTTTTTTTTTCCCCTCATAGAACGCTCAGAACGGAGTTCCGGCACCTTTTTTGGATGGAACCTTGTAGGGTAGGCAAGGCGGGTTGTGTGACACGTGTGAGTTCCGGCACCTTTTTCTTTTACAAAAAAAAAAAAAAGCACCGCCCTTAGGAGATTGTTGGGGGCAATTAAGCTGACTTTGAAATAATGCCGCTTGGGGTGCGTGTGAAAGCCCTAACAAGCAGGCATATACATCGAATGAAGGCTACTGCTAAGCTTGTAAGCCGCCCTGAGTCTTCGGAGAAGGGCGGGATATAAATGGAATAAAAATAAAAATAATAAAAATAATAAAGTGAAGGCTTTGATATCTTGAGGGGAGAGCGAAGCAATCCCGGCGGCTGCCCGTAAAGACGGCTCTGCTCTTGCCTCCGCCCTTTTGACTTTCCCCTTTTGACTTGACTTGAGGCCGCGAGAAGGGGCTTACTTGGGGAAAAGCGGCTTTCTGAAGAGGCTCTGCGGCAGCTTAGCTTGGCCCAATAGGGGGAGGGAGGGAGGTGGCCGTGGGAGCCACCAGGCTCGCTCATCTTGTGGCCGTGAAGAGGCTTGCCTGCACAGGTCAGGCGGGGGAAGGACGGCAGAAATGCTGCATAACGCTGGGTAGAGGCGGAGAAAACCGCCCGCTCCGTTTTGATCTGGGATTCTGGCCGGAGACAGATTGTACTTCACCGCTCGCCCCCATCCCAAATCTCCCAGCAGTAGTAACAAGCTTCTAAACTGCCTTTTCTTACACACTCTAGATTCCCCCCCCCCTCTTCCTGGAAAGTCGTTTTATGCCTGACATTCAGTAAGGGCAGAATGCATACAGGGAGTCCTCGACTTACAACAGTTGTTTTGGGATTGTTCGAAGTTGAACAGCGCTGGGAAACGTGACTTATGACCCGTTTTTTCACACGACCCTTGCAGCATCCCCGTGGTCAGATTCTTGGCTACTGGCCTGTATTTATGATGGCTTCAGAGTCCCGGGATCATGTGATACCCTTCTGATAAGCAGAGTCAATGGGGAAGCCAGGTTCATTTAACAACTGTGTTACTGATTTAACAGCTGCAGTGATTCACTTTAACTGTGGTGAGAAAGGTTGTAAAAGGGAGCAAAAGTCACTTAACAACTGTTTCGTTTAGCAAACAGAAATTTTGCCCTCAATTGTGGTGACCTGTATTTCACCACTGGAGACCTCTCTCACACCATTAGAATTAATAAATGGGAGCATGGAATTTAATCCATTACACTGTATCTCTTGTCTCTGTACCAGCTGGTGCTATACAAACCTTGTTTTGGGAGATCCAGGTTCAAATGTGCCACTATCTGCACTGTTCATTGGATGATTTGAGGCTATTTGGCTTTTGGACCTCCACAACTGTTGTAGTGAAATGATAAACACTAAACACTAATCCTGGAACTGGTTGAGTTTTATCCTGTTTTTGTTCGCAGACACTTGACCATCCTGGCAAAGCCTAATAGACACCATGCAACTAAGCTGGTGGAATAAGGAGGAAGTTTTCCTTTACTTTTGGGTGTCCCATCACACTTTCCCCATCCCTTAGGCACTAGTCATCTGTTCAGGGTGTGACTCTGCAAGGCTTCTTGAGGCCTGCTGAGGATGGCCAGTATCTCCTTCCTGGAGATTTTCTTGCATGAAAAATCTCGTTTGAGGAAGGAAATAATGGGGAATTTCTAAATCTCACTGTCCAATTGTCCAGATGGCCAGGAACTGTTTTCACCCTGGAGAAAGACCTTTGCCAAATTCCTATTCATGATTTCATGCCTCACTTCCACCCTCCAACAGCAATGGGGGCAGGGCTTCAAACATAAAGACAAAATGAATGTCTGGGGAGTAGGGAAGTGATGGCGCATGCATCATGATTTCATTGTGCAAATGATATACATATTTATGCAACAGTACTGTGATATGCAGAATATTATCATGGCTTGCATTGGACTTCTCTGGATTTTTGTGAAGGGGTGATCTCTGTAAGCGCTAACTGAATTGACTTCAAACAGCTGTCCTTGCAGACAGCTGGCAGTTCCAGGCTCTCCTGCTTGTCTTGCAAAGGAATTTTGTGATTCCATTCTCAGCAAATGGGCTAGTCCTGTGGGTGGGAAGCTAAATATTAGAGGAAAGGGAATTGTAGTTTAACAACAGCTGGAGGGCTATAGGTTGTCTGGTCTTGGTATAAACTATTTCCAGCAATAGAGGGGTGTTGGAAATTACAGTTACGTTAAGAAAGCTTATCTCTTATCTCTTATGGCGCAGTTGTGACCTGGATGGCATGGAATACACTGAGGTTGAATTCTGTCAAGACCGATTGTTTGTACATCAAAGTTTTCTGTCAGTTCTGGTGTTGTCTCTTGATGGGGGTGCTCCTGAAAGAAGAGATGCAATTGCAGCCCTACCTGAAGATTTTGCAATAGTGATGCTTCCTGCCATCATTGCTCACCTGAACTTTTGCAATGTGCTCTGCATGGGGCTGCCTTTGAAGATCACTCATAAGCTTTAGTTGGTCAGGAATTTATGATCCAGTTATGGTTGCAGTGATCACATTACTTTGGGTTCTGCAATACCTTCCTCTGGTTTCTGGGTAAAATCCAAAGTAAAATCTGCAAAGCCATATGTGGCCTGTGATGGAGATACTTGTAGGACTGCCTTTGGCAGCCCGGAACTGACCAACCAGACTTGTATGTTCTGGGAGATGATTTCCTACTTTGAATGTAGCAGTGGGGCTGAAGTGGGTAGATATTGCTTTTCCGCGATGATGCCTATTTTATGGAAATCAGGCTTGCTTTCACATGGTTAACTTTCTGAAAGTGAATTGAAATGGAAGTGTTTTGGATGCTTTAAGGAGATTAAAATAATGCAAATAATGCCCTTGATCAATTGATTATTGGTAGTTTGATTATTATTACTGTTCTCGTGGTTTGAGTTGTTTTTATTTTGTACCATAAATGCTTTAAAATGTAATCTCAGCAGTTATTTATGTTTTGCTTGTTGTAAACAAAGAGACTGGTTGACTACTTGCGGTGGATATTAATTTAATAACCAAACAAACAAACATTTCAGAAGAAGACAATAGCAAGCAATTTCCATTCTGTTGTGAAAAAAATGTGTTTATTTAGTTACTGGGGAGTTGTGCTTGACTCAAGAGTGTCTTAAAAAGTAAATCTTTAGTTTAAAAGTAATCTTATGTCCTCCAGATGTTTTGAACTACATTTACACAGTTTCTGGTCATTGGTCATGCTGGCAGGAGCTGATGAAAGTTGATCTGAAACATCTGTTTTAAACTCTTTACAGATTTATTGAGTCTTATTCTGGGAGTCACCCTGCGTGAAATATATTGCAAAATAAGGAAATGATTTTATTATACAAAGGTATTGCTGGCTTGCTTTTCAGAAGCTGAAATGTTTAAGGATTAATCTGCACCCTGTTTTCTTTGATAAACTTCTTGCTGATTTCGGCGAAGATCCCTCTGCTTTCTCATGAAGATATTACGTCCATAGAATATTTTAGCGTGAAGAGTGTCTTAGAACTAGTTACTTCTCTACCATAACCTATTGTTTTCCAGAATGATTGGGACCCCATTGGTATTGCTGGCTGGGATTTCTGGAAAATGTAATCCTAATGCATATTGGAGAAGGTGCCAAAACCACGCCTACCCCAGCTCCGGCAATGGGGAAAAAGTCACGATACTTCACGACACGTCACGTGACGTGGCGAGTTTGGCACCCCTGCTTTAGACTGTGAACATGTTCTTGGAATGCTATCACTGATTATTGTGAAATGATTTTCTAAATGTTTTAAGAACTTTGGCTTTGGTAAACTTTCCACAACAGTAAAGCTAAGGATGTATTTGTGTATTTTCTCCTTTTCAGCTTTCCAAGAATTCAGATACAAGGTTTCAAATACAGGGTTGTCTATTTAATTAAGGTGTAATTGAGCCTTTACTTTTCTATTCTCTCTTTACAGATTAAGATATGGGCTTGGGATGGAATATAAACATTCCAGGTGTGCTTTTTAGTATAATGATACTCAAACATTACTGTCAAAGAATACCCCAATTAAATCACCTACAGCGAATTCTATAATCTACTCTGGGTATTGTCATAGACATCCACAGCAAATTGAGATTACATCAGAATCATGACATTTGGAGGTGTATGTGATATCTTGATGCACATCAAGCCCTTGCATATTTGCTTGTTGATTCTGATGCTTGTTTTATCACTTGTCCCTGCCATGGATGCCAGCTGGTATTGCAGAGTTCCAGTTCAGGTTGTACAGCAGAGGAAGGCAGAATATAATACAATGTTTTCTGAATATTCCTTGGCAATTAGCAATGCATAGGAACAGTTTATTATGACCTTTGAAGTTCTTTTATGGGCTGTTACATCGCCTGAGAATGGACTTTGAAAATACAGAGTATATCCCAACAAGCTCAACTCTAGAGAAAATTAAGAGAGGATGAGGAATTTTTGATTATCGTGCTTAGAAAGAAACTCTAATTTCCATCTGCACATAGATTGAAAACCAGAGCTATAGGAGCATTTGGGCTTTCTGTAACATTGTAAACTTCTCCACATCACTATGGACTTAATTCTGAAAGATGATTGTATTAAACAGAAATTTGAAATAAATTATAATATGGACTAGAAATGACACAATGAAGTGTAGCTCATAGTAACTACGTCAAAATTAATGACAGGTGGTTGACTTTTTTTAGTCATCTGTGTAACAGATGCAGGAGATTTCTGCTATATTTATCCAGAAGGCAAATGTTCATTTCTGCAATTCACAGATGGTCAGTCAGAAGTCTTATGGGAACTCAAGGCTGCTTGGAATGGCTGCCTGTAATTTGGTGGCAATGAGATATAGGAATAGTGGGAGATGAAATATAAAAAATGGTATTTGATATAACAACTTCAGTCTCCTGCTCTTGATTTCATGCTTTGGCTCCAGAGCATAAATGAAAGGGCTCATAAGAGTTGAAGGATTTCCTGGAACAGTGTGCGCTGGGAGAAAATAGACAGGTTTGTAAAAAGAAAAAGCAACTCATGGCTTCCTTTACTAACTCCCTGTTACTTCTCTCTGTGCATAAAGGTCAACCCAGAATTCAGTAATGTATTTGGGTATTTCTTGAAAAACCTAGATCAGGGGTGTCAAACTGTGTCGGCCTGCAGTCCAGTTGCCTCATACGGATGTTGCGCCCACCCCAGCTCTGGCAATGCAAAAAAAGTCGTGACATGTCACGAGTTTGACACCAGTGATGTGGACATAAAGTAAATAGTGGTTGGGTGCAGAGTAATAGTTCCTTAAAAATGCCTATCATACATTCTTACAATTCTACCATACATCAAATCAGACTATTGGCCTTTCTGCTCATGTAATTGACACCAGCTTTTCCCATCCTTTAGTTATGCCAGATTTTTGAGAATGCCCAACTAGCATGCCTTTTGACTACTAGAATTCCTTGCCAGTATGAACATCAGGAAAAAAACTCAGATAATTGCAGTTTAATACACATGGAAGGCGCCAAACTGGGAAGACTGATATAGTCTTTACATATTTGATGTACAAGAGGAATCTGATGGGACAAAGCTAATTTGGAAATATAACTTTTATATCTGAACTATCTTTTTTCCTGTTAGTCATATGGTATCTTAAAAAATGGCTCATGACGATATATCACTTTTAAGTTGGTTTTGTACCACCCAAGGAAATTCATGACTGGCTTTGAATAGTTTCAAGTTTTATTTCATTGTTATATTATAGTAAATTTTGTGTCTGCTCAAAATATAACTATTGGTGCCCTGGATTAACGTTACCACAAATTAACAGTTTGAGACAGAAGTTATTTTCTGCCACATAATAGGTAGGTTTGGTCCTTATATTGACATTTCTCTTGGTTCTTTTCTAGTGTTGTTTATCAAGGTTACTGCAACTTTGTTTAGAATTAATGGCCTTTGTGCAAGAGTCTTCCAAACTTTGTGCTGGGTATGTAAAACCAAATATATATCCAATTGCTTTTTTTTTACTTAATTACATTAATAGTAAATCAATATATTTGGTATGGAGTAGTGTTTTCTAAAATAATGAAATTTGCATATAGAGCTGGTTTTTTCAGATCCATTAGAGTAATAGGTTAAGCATTATCATGTTTCCACGTCTGAAGGCTTATTTATGCTGGAATTTGTGGGTAGCACTAATAACTCGTATTTTGTTAGACACTCTGCACATATAAAGTAACATTTTTTTCATTCTCTCAGTGAGAGTCCCATGGATATTATAAGACATTACAAAATTACTATCTTTGGAGGAGCTGTCTAATAATGATTTCATTATTCTTACATTTTCATATTATCTTTAAAAGTTGCTAGGAATAAGCAGTGCCTAAAACATTAAGAGCTTTTAAAAAAAACCCAATGATTTTTGTTCCAAATAATCTTCTCATTACTTCTCATGATAGTGTCTCTTGCGCAATTGGCATAACTTCTGTCACACTTTCTCCAGATACTGGCCCTTTTCTTTAAAAAAAAACCACAAAAAACTTTCTGCTATATCAGTGTTTCTCAAGATGTGTGGACGTCAACTCCCAGAACTTCCCAGCCAGCACACTGGCTCAGAAATTCTGGAAGTTGAAGTCCACAGCTGCCAAACTTGAGATACACTGTGCTAGAGGACTCAGTAGATTTCATTTTGAATCTCAGAAAGATTTTGTTCTCTTCAGAGAATTTTGAGCATGATGTGAGATGGGAAGGAGATGGGAATCTAGGTGTTTTCAACCTGATTTAAAGGGACTCATAGAAGAATGCTATCCAATGTGTCATTCTGTGGAATTCTAGAAAGGTTAGTAATGGGCGGGTCCAAACCTGCCTTGAGGCAGAAGTCTATCTCAGGCATTTAAGCAGTGTCAGTTCTTTGAAAGAGGTCTGTGTGCCACATGGTCTAGCCTACATTCCCTAGATTAGCCTGCTGGCATCCTGTTTGGTGAACACACCATGCCTTTCTCAGTGGGGAAGTTTTGTATAAAATCAAATTGATTACAGCGAGGCGAATCATTACCCTTATTTTCAAAGGAGAAGCTGAGGCTTCTGTTATTATGATAATTTACAAACAAGAAAATGGCCCTTCTGTCTCTCTCTTAAGAGAAAAATTGAGCCAGATTGCACACCCACCACTGCTTTGACTGTGACTAAATTAGTGCTGCTGCACTGATTTGTATTGCTCTTTGTAAGACGTCAACTCTAGCCACCAAATGTATGGAATTAAGAATTTTTACAATTCATGAAACTTGGCCTGAAAGTGGTAGCAGAAGAAAAAATGCATGCTGTTCTACAGCTCAGTATCAGGCCTCTGTAAAATTCAGAAAAGTGTATGGTCACAGCAGAAGCCATTTGTCATGCATAGAATATTGTTTCATATAAGTTGAAAATAAGAAATAAATTGCCAGGAGCATGTAGGAATTTTGGATATTCTAAAATAGTCCATGCAAAGGGAATTAATGGTTCAAGTGGGCTGCTTATGTGCATAAACAAGAAAAGAGCAATTATTTATCTTTTTTCAAATTTTCAAAAATATTCCTCATTAAGGGAATATATGTGCTGGTTTCTATTTGTTTGCTATACTATGTAAGTGGAATATAACATTTCACTTAATAGTGAAATGGAGTTAGGAGAGTTTACAAAAGAAGATAGTAAAAAAAATGCATTTATTTTAGCTTTGGCAACAGAAGCATGTCCTTTGGGAATGCTTCTCGGAAAAATGACCCCCCCCCAAATATATTATCTTTGTGATATTTTTGTAACTGAACACTTAATGAAAAAGAAGACAACTTCCAACTTCAGAAATATTTATAATCAGCGGATTTAATTCTGTAGATTTCTTTCTAGCTGCTATTGACTTACATTTGCTTACCCCCTTCGAAAACCAAAGAATGTAAATATTTTAGGAATTGATTACAAGTTTAATCAGAAAATGTGTTTTATGAAGAATATGCAGAGGGTAGATCTAGATGGATGCAAATCGTGATTTGCATAATTATTTTTCAAGGAGATTTGATTTTAGGTTAAAATAGAAGTAAATGACTATTTCAACCTCTTTCCTTAATTCTACTAGCAAAATACCGTAGAAACAAACTTGGGGTAATTAGATGTGTAAGAGTCAATTTTCACATAGTTAATGATAAACAAAATCAATGCAAAACTATGAGAAAATTTGAAACTGGCCCTCCTGCACAAAAGTGAGGGGGGCAGGTTTTCTGTTAAATAAAGCAATAAAGAGAAACAGGTGCAAAATAATATTTATCATATTTATATGGCTGCCTATCTCATGAGATGACGCACTGGGTAAAATACAAATAGAATATAATTTATTTTATTTGATTTTGGTACTGCCTAACTACCCTGGAATTGCTCTTGAAATACAGAGATCACAGGAGTTATCTGCTTAATTATTATCAAATGAAAAGGTAAGTTAAGCTCATCCAAGTAGTTTTTAGGAAAGTTGATCCTGCATAGATAGGCTCTGCAAAATAATTTACTTTTTATCAGCTTATTACTGTATCAATCATAATATGGGAGCTAGCCAACTGAATCTCTGAAGGAATACAATCACTTCTTCAAGCTGTTGGATTTTAGTTCCATTCCACCTTTTGAGTGACGCCTGATATGCAAAATAAGCATTTTGAATTCTATCCAGTTCTGTTATTCAGAACAGACTCCTGGGATCAGAATTATTTAATTTTATTTATAAATGTTTTGTATTTGAATCTAGTTAATGAATCATTTATGAATTCTAATAACTCCCACAAGTCTGAAGATTGATTATTTCATGTATGAAGGAGATCTGGCATACTGCATACTGGTCATTCACTTACATCTTATTTGCACAATTCTCTTGAGACTTTTAATCTCATAATTCCAGAACATTTAGTTGCTAGAGGATATTGGAATCTCTAAACTGAAGTCATGTGTCATGTTATTCCTTATGCCTTGAACTTTGTCTCTAAATTGAATTCTCCTCAGTGCAGAATTAAACTTCAGAGTCCTTGTACTGAAGCACCAGGTGAAATTTATTAGATGTCTTCTTAACTGTGTCCAGAAACAATGAATTGTAAATTGTAGGAGATGACCAGGCTGAGCCTGAGGGAAGGGTCAAGCATATCATCAGTCCCTTTGTGCCCACAAGAGATCTAAGTCCAGCTGTTGAAGTCCAACCAATTTGGCTTGACCATTAGTGGTTCAGATTCTTGTTTAGAAATAGTGTGGAGTAAACTTGCACTCTTCTGAACTACTCTGATTCTTGATTTCTTGTGCCTGACATTAAGTTATAAAAGTATGTTTGTGTATACCCACATTCATACACACAATACATATCCAGACACAAAAATATACAAATATATTATGTACAGGGCTTTTTTGTCATAGAATGCACCTGAACAGAGTGCCAGCACCTTTTTTTCAATGGATTTTCCAGAGTTGTGTTTTTTTTCCTATTGTTGCCCTTCCTATCCTTGTTGCTTTTGAAAATGCCCCGCTGGTGGTACGGTGCAAATGGCGCTGTCTGCCTCCTCTAGGAGGACCCATGAGGTGCCAGAGCACCACAGCCAGAGCGTGGCTTGATTGGCTGGGTCAGACCATGTGGTGTGGAAGCCGATGGTGGCGGTGGGAGACACAAAAACATGGATGACATCTTTCAAGAGAGGGCGAGTGAGCCTTTTGCCTTCCCTTACAGAAGGTGGTGTGTGTGTGTGTGTGTGAGGTTAAAAAGAGGTGAAGCGAGAGGAAAGAAAGACGGCTGGCGTGGAAGCTTGCCCGACAGCGAAACTTTGCTGTTTCGGTTCCTTGAGTAGTTCAAAGGCTGGCATGTCCAAGAAAATCTCTTTTTAGTCTTTTATACTTTATATTCAAACTGCAGAGGGAAAAAATAAGAATAAAGCCAAGGTCTTGTAATTTGGAGGTATTATTATTATTAATAATATATATTAATTATGTATTGGTCAGATGTAAAGGTAGACCTACAGTTTAATCAGGTCTATTTATTAAATTGGGTTTAACTTAAAGGTAAATTAAAAGTAATCTATTCACTGACAAAATTTCAACTTTAATTTGTTTCAAGTCAATATCCATATTAAACCCCAAATGTAACTTTTTCCACCTTGTTTGACAACTTCTTAAAAATAATTCAAACTTTTACAAGCAACCAAATTTTGTTTTATTGGGCAAATTTCATTCCACATAGAAAGCTGACATTTCCACTCATTAAACTAAATGGGTATGCCAGTGGTAAATATCCCAAAAGATTAATACAATTGAAGGGGTTTTTTTAATTACAAAGGTAAACCTTGTCGGGTAGGCAAGGTGGGTTGTATTACATGTGTGAGTTCCAGTACCTTTTTTTTTTACAAAAAAGCACTGATTATGTATATACATAAATCACATACACATATATAAATCACACACACACACACGCACTTGGTTTTTCTATATATTATATTTTGTGTAATTATTTGTCTCTTTTCCTTTTTTGTTTCTTGTCTTTATGTAACCCTGCAGTTATTTTGTTCATGTTATAAATATCTAAGGTTTTTTTTTTAAATGCTATTTATATGCAAGTTGTTTCTTGATATTTTCTAATATGGGATTGCTAGTGGCTTAGCTTTTAATTAAATTAGAACTCCATCTGAATCTGACTTTATTGTTAAAAATAGTTTTTTTCCAGGAATAGTCAATATTTTTTGTTTGTGTTGGCAAACTGGCATTTTGTTTTTAATTGTTACATTGTATTTTATTTCTATTTTTAAGATACCTATAGCTATTATAATGGTGTGATATAAATACACAATTGTTAAGTATACATTTCATTTTGACAGTACATATTCACAGTTTTAGAGTCAGCAATACATTTCAAGTATGCTAATTTTATAAATCTTACACTTCTGCAGCTTGCAAATATTTAACACAGCAACGATTCGATTGTGATCCCTGTTTATTTATTATTTTGGAATTTTATAAGGCCACCCATGTCTTTAACGACTCTGGGTGGTAACAGTAGGTAGAGTACAGTTAAAACAATAACAACAAAAACCCCACCCAAACTTCAGAAGTAAAGCAATCATTAAGAGAGAGACGTAGTGCCTATTCTAAACCTATTCTTTCAAACATAGCCATGGTGGGGCCAGGCATATTTGGAGATAAACGGTATTCCAGAGGGCAAACACTGCAACTGGGAAGGCGCACTTCCTAGATCCCATCAGGTGGCACTGCTTAATGGATGATACCTGGAGCATACCAAATCTGCCCATTAATACAGGCCAGGCAGAAACCATAGAAGACCAGCTCCTGTGCCAGGAATGGATTTACATTATAGGCAACCAGCTCCCCGAATTGCTCTCAGAAGCCTATTGGCAATCTTTCTATAGCAAGGGTATCCAACTTGCAATGTCATGTGACATGTCGTGACTTTTTTGCCATTGCCAGCAGTGGGGTGGGCACGGTTTCGCTATGATGCATCCAGTCCACGGGCCGGCAGTTTGACACCCCCTGCTCTATAGAGTACAATTTGGGAAGACTGTGAGTGGAAAATGTGAATTTGTGCCTTGGGAAACCTAGATTTCAGTATTAGTTTACAATGAACATGTCAGATTACAATGGACCAACTACATCTCACTTCGAATGCCCTGGACGAATGCATTGCTACCGAACACTGAAGAAAATAAAATAAGGAAAGAAATCTCTTTGTAGCGGCATCAGACTAGCAAAACATCATTTCAGAGGGAAAATGTTGCTAGAAATGCTGCTATGTGCTTTGACTTATCCCGAGAGTAAGGTATTTAAAAGGCAGGAAACTATTTTTAAAATCTGTTCTCAGTGCGCATGTCTGATGATATTAAGTTGCAAAAAATCATTTGGTTAAATTTCTGAGTAACTAATGGACTTTCAAAAAGCCAAACAGGGAACATTTGGATCCCACAAAGGAGGATTCTATTTAATAACAATACACTTGACAATTCTGAAATAACCTCTTCCTTCTGTCTTGTTTACCACATTTCTGTGGTAAACATAAGGCACATATTCTATATACTGTGGATAATACATTCATTGTTATGAACATTACCTCACATAAAGGAACTTCAGTGTAGATAGATCTTGTCTTCTTTCTTATATGAAATAAAACGTTTTTAAAAATCCATTTAAAATTCTAATTAAAGCAATGACATCTAGACTGATCATTCCTTTTTTGAAAAACGTGTTAGAAAATAGCTGAGCTATTAGTAAGTTAATATTGTTCAGTTTCCTTTATGACTTATCTAGCATCTGAAAAACTGTTGCAAAACAAAAATAGTTTTTTTAAATTCCACATATCCCTTATTTAATTGATATTGTCCTGTCTTTATTTTAAATTTTTGACAAATTTAGAGGACTTTTCCCCTTAGAAATGTTATAGTTAATTGCTTGAGTTGGGATTTAAATTTTAATCTGAAAACCTGAAAGCATATATTTTTATGTATAGTGGTGGCACACCTAGGACTTTCCCCATGCTTGAATTGGCAGAAAATTATACTATATAATTGTTGACCCCTGTCCAGCCCTTATGTGTTTCTTCCAAGTTGCTGCTGAAAGTTGATGACCTGTGTTAGAAATGGGCATGATAACCAAAGGGGTTGTCTGGCTCCTTGAGCTTTTCTGCTCTCTTTTAGAATAGAATAGAGCTGGAAGGGACCTTGGAGGTCTTCTAGTCCAGCCCCTATACAAAGAACGAACACTTGCCAATTATGACATTGCAGCTGGAATGGGGCAAGCTGGTTGTAGAAGTTATGCATCTTCTCTTGGCCCATTCTATGCTCCTCTTCCTCCTTACCCTATTTATAGATTAATAAATTAAGAAGATCAAAACATTATGATTCAAGGAGCTGAATCACAATGAATACTTTTATTTAGAATCTCTCTCCTCTTCCTTTCTTTACTTGTATATGGAATAAATGAGGTCTTCCAGATTTTCTGTGTTCTGGTCAGGAGGGAAAAGGCGAGTGAGTCGATCCCATCTTCCCACTGTTTTGCTGTTACAAGGTGGAACTATATTGGTAAGAAGAACCATAGAGTTAAAGCACTTTTACAGGACTGCAGGACATAGCAGTGCTATTATTCAGTTCCGGCAAACCATCAAGAGGGGGTTCCTGTGTCCTGCCCTTTAAAGAAAAAGCAGGTGATCCTGAGCAGAAAGCAGAGGGTGTGTCTACATCAGTCTGAAATGTTTAATAAATGCTGTTCAAATCCCACCAGGTCTCTTGGCTTTGCCTCTGAAATAATGGAGGGCTGAACACAACAGCTTTTATGTATCCTGTGGCTACTTTTGGTTGATATCGGCCTAAGAGAAAAACTGTGTTTTAACCCCAGTACATCAAAGGATGTAGGCAACATCATGAGGACAGTGCAGAAAAACAAAATTCTCCAGTGCATGTTTGTACTTTGGCTATGTGCAAGGAAAGAAAGGGCCTTCACCTGCAGTTTTATATTTAACTGATAAGATTCATTATAAATTATTACGCATCGTCAGATATTCTATTCTACTTCTGTGCGTTGCTATAACTATGGGACAGGCTGTTGCTGAGTAAATGAATGTATCATATGGAATCTTCAATAATGAATATTAGGGTGGAGGATACTCATGCAAAGCCTTTGATAAAGAAGAGGGGTATTGCCGAACAGTGATCCTGATTCACCCATGAAGTATTTTAAAGGAGGGAATAGAAATTTTGACAGTAATAAGACAGTTATTCAAAGGACTTTGAGATAGTTGAGAAAAGGTCTCCTTGTTCAGGACTATAAAAAAAAACAGACTATAAAATTAGAACAATGCAGTAAAATGCAACCATATGTACAACTGTACAAAAACTACTGCAATGGAAATATAAACCAGATGCCAAAGCTAATTTTAAATAAATGCAGTAAGATCAAGTTTAAATAATCCAAATAAAAAATTAGAATCATCAACTTTTCTTTATTTTTTCCATTTTCCTGCATGATTTTATGTGCCTCTTATTACATTTTTCCTTTTTTTATCAAACTAAAACATCCTAATGTCTGTGATTTTTGGGGGGGTTGCCCTTTCTATATACATGCATACATTCATACACAATTAAAAAGAGATTTTCCACAGAATAAAAACAATACAAATTTTAATTCCCAACCCAATGTCTTACAGATAGTCCTTAACTTACAGCTGCAATTGGGGCCAGAACGTCTCTTGCTAAGTGATGCAATTATATGAGTCCCACCTGATTTTACAACCTTTTTATCAAGGTGTTTAAAAAAATCACCATGGTCATTAAGTGAACCACATGGTCACTAAGTGAATGCAATTTCCCCCATGGACTTTGCTTGTCAGAAGCTATCTGGGAAGATCGCAAATGGCAGTCATGTGACCCCAGGATGCTGCAACCATCGTAAATACATCCTGGTTGCCAAGCGCCTGGATTTTGATCACACTGCAGTGTGTGGTTTTTTTAAATAGATATTTTATTAGTTTTTAACTATAACAATCTCCAGTGCCTGGTGTACAGCATGTTGTCTTGGTTTATATTTTAACAAGAAAAAAAGGACAATAATAATTAATTAACAATCAATAATAATTAAATTTGATAATTCCATAGTTAATATATTGATGATACATTTCTTTGATCTTCCCTTCTCCCATTTGTATTCTTCAACCTTAACCAAAATATAATTCTTAATATTTTCAATATATAAATAATTTTGTTGTTGTTAGCTGTGAAGTCGTGTCCGACCCATTGCGACCCTATGGACAACGTTCCTCCAGGCCTTCCTGTCCTCTACCATCTTCTGGAGTCCATTTAGGCTCATGCCTACTGCTTCAGTGACTTCATCCAGCCACCTCATTCTCTATCGTCCCCTTCTTCTCTTGCCCTCAATCTTTCCCAGCATTAGGCTCTTCTCCAGTGAGTCCTTCCTTCTCATTAGGTAGCCAAAGTATTTGAGTTTTAGCTTCAGGATCTGGCCTTCTAAAGAGCAGTCAGGGTTGATCTCCTCTAGGGACTGACCAGTTTGATCACCTTGCAGTCCAAGGGACTCGCAGGAATCTTCTCCAGCACCATAGTTTAAAGACCTCAATTCTTTGGCGCTCAGCCTTTTTTATGGTCCAGCTTTCACTGCCATACATTGCAACTGGGAAGACCATAGCCTTGACTATACACACTTTTGTTGACAGGGTGATGTCTCTGCTTTTTAGTGTGTTGTCTAGATTTGCCATGGCTTTCCTCCCCAGGAGCAAGCGTCTTTTAATTTCTTGGCTACAGTCCCCATCTGCAGTGATCTTGGAGCCCAGGAAAATAAATTCTGTCACTACTTCCATTTCTTCTCCATCTATTTGCCAGGAATTGAGAGGGCCAGATGCCATGATCTTGGTTTTCTTAATGTTAAGTTTCAACCCAAGTTTTGCACTCTCCTTCTTCACCCGCAACAAGAGGCTTTTTAGTTCTTCTTCACTTTCTGCCATTAGAGTGTATAAATAATTATATATAGGCATTTTTATATTTATACAAATAATAATAATCTGTATATATAACATTTTTTTCAGCTTATATTATTCTCATAACCATCATCTCATTAGTTCAGCATGCATCCTCTTTTTATAATTTTTGTTCACTTAAATTCACTTATATTCAATCCAATTCTTATCAGTCATAATTTTTTCATATTAGTCATCTAACTGTCCAAATTTTCCCATTTAGGTACATCCTCACAATATTTTATATCATGCATTATAAAAGTACTATACTTTTTATCTATCTTATAATATCTACATATAACATCCTTTTAAAGCAGTTTATATTTCATTTATATATCAATAAAAGTTATATCAACCTACTATTTTAACATTTCATATATTATAAAACATGCCATATTACTTAAATTTCTTATCTTTCTTGTTATAAGGCCCCCTTGTGTTCAAAATTCTCTGTTCTTTTATCCATATTCAAACAAATGTTTATTCGTGTAATAGTCCATCTGGTAGGGCACGTCAAATCTCTTGTATCTGTCTCTGGTCTTCTTTTGCCGAGTAATTTTTCAAGTTGATGTAATCCGCTTACCCAGCAGTTCCTGTATTTGGGAATACCAAAGATGAAGTAAGTAAGATAAATGCTTGCTGTCTCCCAAACTTTGATGGTTCTCCTGATAATTCCATTTTTCTTGTTGTATAAGATTTTTTTTCCTATTTGTGTCAAATTGTAATTCTTTTCCTTTGTTGTTTCATCAATTTGATTATACTCTTCTAATTTGTAGTCTGCTGTCCTATTTATTTGTGCCTTTGTTGTTATTTCATAGGTGTTTTTAATTGTAAATTTAGATTGGAAATATGCTTATTTAAATCATCAGTTGTTTTGTATTTCCTCATGGTTTGAGTCTATTGTCATTTGTATTTATACTAACATTACATATATTTCCTTCTGGAAAGTATTTATCTTGCCTTGAAGTATTGCTTCTGGAGGCCCTTGATTTTCCAGGCTACATCCTTCAGGAGAAAATATTGAATGTGGCATCCTGTCATTTTTTATTATATGTATATGATATCCATGTTGTCTCCCCCCTTCAAATAATCTTTCATCAATCTTTTAATTCAAAAGTCAATTTATCAGTCAGACAAAATTACAGTTCAGTATGTTAAGCCACTTTAAATCCTTCCTACAGATTCTCCTCTAAAAGATTAGCCCAAAAGCCAAGGTTTTTTCTTTTCCATAAACAGTTCTTAGATTTAAGCAACAGTCCAGGTGTTTCTTCCCCTTTCAAACACTTTTTAATCTTATAGCTGGCTCTTCCTTTGTTCCCAGCTGTCTTCAAGGTTATTTGCAATTCAAAGGAACAACTTTTTCTTTGTTTCTAGGCATTCTGCCAATTTCTGAGTCCTTATTGTTAGTGTTCTATTCTCTGTCTCCACTAGATATCAGCAGTTATTTCTTTTTTCAGTTTTTCTTTCAATCAAAAAGTTATTTTTGTTATATGTTTTTATAATTACATCAACATTTTTAGGGTATAATCTTGACAGTTTTTTAGTTCCTAAATTTGTCCAGACTGAAGTATTTTAAATCAAATTTTAATATATCTCTATCCTCCTTTGATATTAATTTGCTGCTTCCATCTGTAAGGGAATGGGGATATAATCCCCTCCCTTCACTTCTGGAGGTTTTCTTGCTTTGAGGATCTTTTCAAGGATTTAGATAGTAGATATAAGAAAGAAGATCAGTACTCTCACCAATTCCAAGCATAGCTGGGGCAACTTCGGACCCATCCCACAAGCAGGAAGAAACTAGCCGTGGGGAGTGGAGATCCGCTTTCGTGTGGCCATGTGCTGCAGGCGCAAAACCGGAAGTCTGAGATGCTGCAGTGTTTTTTAACTGGGAGGACAGACTGTAAGTTGCTTTTTTCAGCCCATGGCAATTTCAAATGGTTGCTAAATAAATGGCTGTAAATCAAAGGCCAACTGGAATGCTTTCTATTTTTTTCTATCCCTGTGGATCCTCAGAAAGAAACCATGTAAAGGGTTTTGGGATTCTGTCTGTCTGCCCAGCAATCTGTTAGCACAGTAACTCTCTGAAAGCTGAACCAACTGGAACCATGTTTGATGTGAGGGAAGAAGCCAGCTAAAGACACATTTGGTTTGAGATGTATCTGGGAGCTGTGGAGAAGAGTTCCTGAAAAATTTCTACAATGCGCACCTATGGGAGAGACAGTTGGGTAGTGGCTTAGAAGACTGTCATCATGCCTCCTTCCTAGTTATGTATCACTGAGCAGTATGTACACTGTATATATATATTCTACTTTTGATCATCGTGTTTTCACTTCCTTAGAGTGAATTCTATTTTACAATTTGAGGGCCAACTTGCTTACTTTGGAAAATCCGTTCTTACTTTGAAACATACCCAGAATCTCTTTGATTTGATTCCTTGAGAAATATATCAACAAATTTGACTCACTTTGCTGATGATGCTCAACTTTAATTCCAGATTGTTTATAAATGAATGAAACACATGGGATTCAACGCCCTTCTGCAACCACCTTAAGATCACTCTCCAGTATGAGTGTACTCCATTCCATTTCTACTTTCTGCTTCTGTACATCAATTCAGTGTAGACTGAGGATCACTATTTTTCTACCTAGTCTCTTATTTTCTGTTCCAATCCCACCTCTTTGCACCTGTGGCTATTTCATACTGAAGAATCAAAACAAGATTCTGTGTATATATAATTTGCAAAGAGAGATAGGATTTAATGGCTGTTTTTCTTCCCCGAGAAGTAGGGATGTGGAGCCTGTGGAAGCTGCACTATTTTTTGCTTGCAGTGCTCTTGCTAGGGTTACAGCTAGCTATAGATAGTGTTTCACTAAGCCATCTTAAATGCTACCCAAATGCCAGATACTTACAATGTTGTGGAGTTACAGGGCATGGAATGTGACATTGATGCAAGCTGAATTAAACGATGCTATTTTGGCCCTGAGGGTTAAAACAGTTAATAGGCTAGTTTTTGAATATCTGTAGAGCTTGGCTCTGAAAACCTTAGAAAGTCTGAATAGAATATATGCTAGGAATAACTTTTTCTTCCAAGTTTGCTATTGTATCTTACTCTGTTTTGAATTAATGATGACTTCCTATTGATCCCCACTTTGAATCTTCATCCTTCTAAAGCTTCATTAGAAATACTGATTACTATTTCTTAATAAAGGGACGCAGTGGCTCAGTGGGTTAGGACGCTGAGCTTGTCGATCAGAAGGTCGGCAGTTTGGCGGGTCGAATCCCGAGTGCTGCGTAACAGAGTGAGCGCCTGTTACTCGTCCCAGCTTCTGCCAACCTAGCAGTTCGAAAGCACATAAAAATGCAAGTAGAAAAATAGGGACCACTACGGTGGGAAGGTAACAGCGTTCCATGCGCCTTTGGCGTCTAGTCATGCCGGCCACATGACCATGGAGACGTCCTTGGACAAGCGCTGGCTCTTCGGCTTTGAAACGGAGATGAGCACCGGCCCCTAGAGTTGGAAACGACTAGCACGCATGTGCGGGGGAACCTTTACCTTTACCTATTTCTTAATAAATATGTAATGGCACAATCAAGGTCAAATCCTTCCTCTTTTAAGGAACTTGACATGGATAAAATAAGCAAGTGAAGCTTTTCTTGGAACGAGAAACATAGTAGGAAGTAGCAAAAATTTGTTTAAATCACATTGGAATGGGCGAGTGTCCAAAATTCCTCTTATTTGCTAAATGTATAGGTATTAGGATGGTAATAAAAGACGTCTTACCAGGTCATCATACCCAACAGACACAAGGCATATTGTATCAGTGCTGCAAAAGTCTGGATGACTACTAGATGGCAGCAAAGAATTAAGAGATCATTATTAATTTGCTGTCATCTAATGGCCTTTGGGTTTTTGCAACCAAGGCCTGGTAGTTTTAATTAAAATGTTATTTGCTGAAACATTTTCAGAATATCATATGAAAATACATTTACAAACACCTCCTTCACCTTCGGAATACATTGGACTGATCAGCCTGACTTGTTAAACACCCCATTATAAGTCAGCATTTCATTAGGGCCTAATCTCGGTCCCTTGCCTTTTCCTTCTATTTTCCTTCCCTTGGTTGTCTTGTCTTCTTTGTAAATATGAAGACTGGCTCTAGCTCCATTTTTATAAACAGATGTAACACAATTTGGAAGATAGTAACTGTTTAAAAAAAATGGATAAAAATATAGAATAATAAGATGTCTGTAAGCTAGATCAGCGCTTTCCAACCTTAGGAACTTGAAGATGCGTGGACTTCAACTCCCAGAATTCCCCAGCCAGCATAGCTGGCTGGGGAATTCTGGGAGTTGAAGTCCACGCATCTTCAAGTTCCTAAGGTTGGGAAACGCTGAGCTAGATGTCCACTGTCCACACTGTTGAAAAGGGAATCGTGGAAGAAAGACCAATTTCTTCTGATTTTTTAATATATATATATATTATAAAATTTACAAAAGTATAATTGATTAGGAGCAAATATATAGAGAGAGGTAGACCAGTCTAGGAAACCAAAGTCAAGCAGGTTAATGAAACTTTTATTTTAAAGCTACAGTAACAGACTCTTGCAAGTATGAATGTGCTTTCCCCTTCTCTCCCTTTATCTTTGAGACCATTAAGTAGAGTCTGGTCTGGAATGCTTTTCCAGGTTACAATTCTGTGTTGGACTCGTGTTTCTTTTATCTAACTGTTGTCTCGGTAGTACTTTTTCCTCAAGACCATCATGCCTTCTATCCACTATGGACAGTTGGATAAGCTACTGCGGTTCATAATGCTATACTAAATAAATACAGTATCTAGATCAAATACTTTGTGGCATCCTATAGTTAAGTTAAGCCATGAATCATGGTGTACAAGCCACAAAGTGTAGGTTTGTACAGCATTCTAAGGCAAAGCCAAATAGCTTAGTGGGATATATAAACCTAGTCATTGTTTCTGGTTGAATGGATGCAAGACTAATCCCATGTGTATATGGGATGCGTACTTGTGTGCTTAGTGATATCTTAAACACATCATAATCTCCCTTATATATATGACAATTGCTGCATTATTTGAGGGCACTTTCTCTGTTCAAGAGAATTAGATGTGAGAATGCAATGCAATGCCTGAATATAGCACAAAGGGAAGCTAGCCTACAATTCTGCTATTGGGCTAAGGAGTCATGAGGTCTCAGATGCACATCACAAGATAATCAATGCTAAACCATATTCTTTATTAATTTAGGTTAATAAATTGACCTAAAGACAAATTGAAGAATACTTATGAAGTATTCTTCAATTTGTCTTTATGGGAAAATAAAAAATAAACCTAAGACCTGAGGCACAATATGTAACTTCTGCCTTCTGAGATGTTAAAGGAAATGCAAGCAAATAAGGACCAGAAGTTTATTGTGTTCTGCTGTTAATGTTAGAAACCTGGCTATGATCCTAAGCCTGGGATGCTAAATGTGCCAAGGGCCCGATTTCCTGGCTTTATTGCTAACTGGCTAAATATCTTGCTCTTGTGTATATTGAATTGTATGTTTTGCTGCTTACTGGTTTTACTGTTTTTATTGTTTTTTTAAAAAAATTTAAAATCCGATTTATATCCCTCCCTTCTCCGAAGACTCAGGGCGGCTTACAATTAAAAGCACAAATCAAATGTGCTTAGCAATAGCCTTCATTCTATGTATATGCCTGCTTATTAGGGCTTTTGGCCCCCCCGCAAGCGGCATTATTACAAAGCCAGCTTATTGCCCCCAACAATATTAATTGTAATATATTTTCTGAATTGCAAGCCTCCAGAATAATTGACTGAGATTGGTGGCCATTGAAATTGATATGATTGATTGATTGATTGAACGAACAAACAAACAAACAAACTTTTCAATTGGAATCTGTCTTCTTGAAATTTAAATCCCCTATATGTCTTTTGAACTCTGTAATAATAGAGCTTGACCCTACCTAAATTATAGTCTTGGGAAATCTCCAATTACAGGGCAATCTTCTGTAGGTTGCATACTTCAACTATTTGGTAGTCTTAATAGTCTTCTACATGTCATTTGAAAAATGCTATGAGGTCCCCTTTTAGCTAAACATGTCAGTCCTTCATACTCTTTTTTTAAAGTAGTTTTTAATCATGCCTATTGCCTTTCTCTCAATCTGTTCCAGTGTCAGGTCCCATGTAGCTAATAGACCAGAGGGACAAACCGATGGGTTTCAAAATGGTATATCTAATGCTAGTCTGAGGTAAAAAATTAATCTTGAAACCTGTAAGAGACAATTTTCATCAAGCTTATAGTGAGTTAATTAAGGAACATTTCCTCCCATGGCTCTTACCTTCTGTGCTTTGTTCTCTCCTGAAATGCATGTTTTCATTCTCTGCTTTGAGGCTGGAACTCTCGTATCCTGTTTCTCTGAAAACTTCTTGGTGTGTGGTTTCCAGAACTCAACACAGTACACGAGGAACTGAATTACTTTCTGTAATAAGCGCCAACATTTCTTGTAGAACATTTTTTCCTTTATGAACCTGTATTCAGTACCTTATGGTGTGATATGGTATGGAATATAGAAATATTTACTTCTGTGCTAGGTCTCAGTTTGCATACTTCCCACCTTTTTAATGCCCTCCTGTAGCACCAGTCTCATAGAATAGTTAGTGAACTGCAGTTTCAGTTTTTCTCAGGTGTCAGGTTAGTAGATTGGGATTTAGTTACTTTTAATAGAGAGACACATGCTACCTGTGACTCTGCTCCTATCATCTCTATCATCCCACCAGGCTCAAGGTTGACTCAGCCTTCCATCCTTCTGAGGTAGATAAAATGAGGACCCAGATTGTTGGGGGCAATAAGCCGACTTTGTAGTAATGCCGCTTGGGGGGGCCTGAAAGCCCTAATAAGCAGGCATATACATAGAATGAAGGCTATTGCTAAGCACATTGGTTTGTGCTTAAATTGTAAACCGCCCTGAGTCTTCGGAGAAGGGCGGGATATAAATGGGATTAAAATAAAATAAATAAATAAATAATAAATAAATAAATCTTCTTAAAGTTTAATTAGAGATAAAGAAGCTAGACAGATCTTGCGTTCTTTTCTAGGTTGTATTACAGACTGACTGGTGTGCACAATGAGTGTGGGAATTTTGAGATGATGGATATATACCTGCAAAACAGTAGAGCACCATTTTGCCAAAATGTGACCTGTCATCTATTTAACTTCCCCTCTTGTAACATGTTCGATACTGTAACCAGCATATCTTTGTCCCTTTTTTTTCTGCTCCTGTGAGCACATTTCCAAATAAGGAACTTGGTTCCCGCTACCTCTCATTTTTATTTTTATTTTTTGCTCAGATTATGCAATAGTTTGGTTCTTTGCAGCATGCCATCTTCCCATAACTGAGTTAAAAGAGTCTAACTACAGTCTTACACAGTGTTTTTCAAACTTGGAATTTTAACATGTGTGGACTTCAACTCCCAGAATAACTACAGCCAGTGTGCTGGTTGTAGAATTCTGGAAGCTGAAGTCCACACCTCTTAGTTGACAAGTTTGAGAAACACTATGCAGCATTATCCAGTCAGTAATTTAGTACTTGTTATAGCTGTTGGCAGCACCTGACTGATCCAGGCTGATTGCAAAAAGCTAACCTGGTTTGCATCTGACTGTGGTATAACCAGCATCCTTATCTCTAATTAAACTTTAAGAAGATGATAGGAGCAGAGTTACAGGTAGCATGTCTCTCTCTGTTAAAAGTAACTAAATCCCAACCTACTAATGAATCTATCCTGCATACACTGATAGGCAATACAAATACACACTTCAGCCCTCTGTGCAGAGAACATGCCTGTTAGCTGCCAGGGAAGGAAGGAAGATTCACAAAACACTGGTTTTAGAAAGCAACAGAAACCTGGCCTGCCAAAAGGAAAATGCTGGTAGGCTAGACTGGGAAATTGAAAACTAACCCAGGGGAAGGCAATAGCCAATAATATGAGTTCAAAGAAGACTATGTGGATTCCCCCACAAAGTTGCAAGCAGTTGAGCTCAACTCAGGGAGACTTATTTTTTTTAATAAAAATACGATCAATCATCAAAAAGAGTAATCCAGAAGAATGTTTTGACATTTAAAAAGCTCCTTATGTCTTCAGCTCTAATTTTAAAGGCGATATTGAGAATGTTACATCAGAAATGAAAACTGCCCCCCAAACTACATGTGATAACTCATTTCTAGGTGCACGGGAATTACAGGCCTATGGGGCTAGTTGGTTGCTCTGGGCAACAGCATTTTCCTTTTGGCAGGCTAGATTTCTGTTGCTTTCCAAATGCAGTGTTTTGTGACTTCCTTCCTCCCTCCTTCCCTGGCAGTTAACAGGCATGTTCTCTGCACAGAGGGTTGAAGTGTGTATTTGTGTTGCCTGTCAGTGTATTCAGGATAGATTCAGGCTATATTTGCTGGTCATTTGCATCACGATTGACTTGTTTTATTAAGACCTTACCAGATAAAGGTTAGTATTTGTGAGAACATGTGCTGATTGTAAGATGAGAAGCACAACTTCTCACCTTAACCCAGTACAGCACCATTTGGCAATTTCAGGAGTAGCCTAGGCTGAGTAGAGGAGGAGCCTTATATTACTAGCTGATTTCAGTTCACTTCTGTGCAGCATATTCAACACTGCAGAATGTTGATGAAAGCATCCGCTCCCCCTTCAACCAAAAGCTACAATATTTTCTCTTTAATTCCATCTTCCGGTAAAGGCTGTTCCTCTAAATAGCTCAACTCTGATTCATCCTTTGCTGCTTCATTCTCAGAGCATTTGTCTCAATTCAGGACATGGCAGAAAATACAAACGGACATGTCAGTATATAAATTCATTAACTTCAAATTGCCATTGGGTATTCAGTAGGAAAGGAAAAAAAGAAAAGAGTGAGGCCAAGTTCTTTTATTGTAATGAACACTATTAATCTACTTATTATGCATTCATGAGATTTGTATTCCCTTTTTCCTCCAGGAACTCCAGGCAGTTTACAGATGCTCCCTCCTCCATTTTACCTTACATGAACAACTTTGGGGTGGGGGTGGGGTGAGCTGAGAGAAAGTGATTTGCCCAAAGTTACCTATAGAGTTTTCATGATTTGGCATAGACTTGAAACTGAATCTCCCCAGAGAGGGAATAATTTTGATAATGTGTATGACTATCAAAAGAACCCTTCTCCCTTAAAGGGCTGAAAAGTACCTCAGAGGTCTTCTAGACCAACCCCCTGCTTAAGGCAGGAGACCTTGTACCATCCTGGTCAAATGATTGTCCCAGTTTATTTTTGAGCACCCACAACTCTGGGAGGCAATCTGTTCCATTGATTAATTGTTCACAGGAAATTTCTCCTTACTACTAGGTTGCTTCTCTTTTTAACAAGATTGCACCCATTGCTTATCTTCCTGCCCTCTGGTGCTTTGGAGAATAAATCAACCCCCTCTCCTCTGTGATAGTCCCTCAAGTTATCCTGTCTCCCGAATCCTTCTCTTTGATAGGCTAAACATACCTAGCTCCCTCAACCTTTCATCATATGATTTAGCTCAGGAGTCTTCAAACTTGGCCCTTTTATGACTTGTGGACTTCAACTCCCAGAATTCCTCAGCCAACGTGCCTGGTTGAGGAATTCTGGGAGTTGAAGTCCTCAAGTTATAAAAGGGCCATGTTTGAAGACCCCTGATTTAGCTTTTAGACCCTTTATCATATTGGTTTCTCTTCTCTGCATACCTTCTAGGGTCTCAGTACCTTTTTTGCATTGCAATCCAACATTACTTAACTGAATCAAAGAATTATAGCTGAATATACAGTTCAAAAAAGAGCTGTTATGTGTTCAAACAGAGATTGTGTGATTTCAGCTTGTTTATTATAAAGTGCAAGCTCAAGGACACATGAGCAATATTGCCACAAAAATGTAAGGTGGTTTCCTGTTGCATCCCAGCTAGATACAAGTGGTTGAAATTGTCAGCTCCAGGTTTCTTCACATTTTTTTCTACTTTTGTTTTTAGCTACAGGAAACTAAATTATGACATGATAAATTAATCTGTCATGTGATTGGCAAAGTAATTCTTGCATGGTTTGACTCGGTGTGAGAAGTTATACTTTGGATGCTCAACAATTGTGAGCAAACAATCTGTAAAGCTTGGTCATTGCAGAGTGCGGAGTTGTCTATTCAACTTCAATGTCTGAATGATGTCATTATCCAATTTCCAACCATTTGCTTGCTTTTCCTGCCTAATTTTGGTGTTAATAGCTGTAGCATCTTTCTGTGCTGGAAAAAGGCATAATAATTACACTAAAACAAAGCTTCAGGTTTTCATCAAAAAGCCCTTTGAACTTTCTTGTAATTGACAAATCAGTTATAAAGGCATTTAGCTTAAGACTTAAAATATCTAAATATAGTATTTACTTCCAAACATCTGCTTCTTAGAATCTCCAAATAAATTAACTTTTTTTCCCAAGTACTCAAAAAGCTTCAATGAGACTGTTATATACTGGGTTCTGTACTTGACTGAAGAGACGAGATGAGTGAGTTCAGCAAGAATCATTCTTTATTTGCTTACAGGAACTGAACTGAGAAACAGGGCTGCAAATGCAGCTATTTATACCCTGGCCTCTAGGTGGCGGCCAATAGGTTTAAAGCAACCTATTGCCGCCCTAGAAGCAGCCAATGGCGGCACTGGAGATGGGTTGTCTGAGGAGCTGGGATCCGTTAGCTAGCTTCCCTGCTTAAACAACCTTCCAGCAATTAACCCGACATAATACTCTTTAGTAAGACAAAGCCCAATACATTACACCCCTCCCCCCTAGAATGTACACACATTATAATAACAAAAAGAATGATTACAGCAATTACAAGGTTTACAGAGATACAAAAGTAGTACACATTTTTCCATATTTTGCTAATACAGAGGCTCTCCTGGCTAGCAGCAATTTAGTGACACATACAACATTATAGCTCAGTTATTTTGGAACAAAATCCTTTAAATACGCAGGAGGCTTGCGAACCCTTGTGGAACGCCTGGGAGAGCCGAGCATTCCCCGGTCTACCAGCTTGTCCACCGGGCTGGGTAGACCAGGGTCCATGAGTTCAAGCAAGTCTGGCTGACTCAGAATTCTCTGGCTGGCCATTCCAGGTCGGCCCACCCCAGAGTCTAATCCTTCTGCAGAGTTAGCATAGCGGCTATAGTGTTCTGGTTGACTTTCTCCCTCAGGGGCCCCATGTTGCACTCCCAGGCTTTGCCCCTCTACGACCACCTCCCTGTTGCTCTGACTGCTTGGGACCTCAGAGCATGTGGATTGTTCGGCCTGGCTGCCGGTTTGAGGTCCTTGGATGGGACCTGGGACGAAGTCCTCGTTTTGTGGCTGTTCTGGAAAATGTTCCTAAGCTGATCGATATGGCGATGAATGACTCGCCTGCCCTCTAGGCCCACTTCATATGAGAGAGGGCCTGACGTTCTGGTGATTTTCCCTGGCACCCACAAGTTCCCATGCCCATAGTTTCAGGCCCACACCCCGTCACCCGCTTGCAACCCCCTCGAGGGTCTTGGGCGAGAGGCCTCTGCTGCCACCCAGTCTGGATGCAACCTATCCAGTTTCATGATTAGTCACCTCCCCCAGCGCAGCTCTGCTGGGCTTTTGCCCATTGCCATGCATGGTGTGGAATGTTGGCAGAGTAAAAAGTCGGCCAGTCTGTGGTGCCAGTCCCCAGTCACTATGCACTTCAGTGATTCTTTCATGGTACACACCATTCGTTCAGCTTGCCCATTACTAGATGGATGAAATGGTGCCGATGTCGCATGCCTAATGAGGTTTGCCCTCAGGAAAGCCTGAAATTCTGCCACAGTGAATTGGGCCCCATTATTGGACACTATGACGTCCAGTAGCCCGTGTGTTGCAAAGAGTTTCCTAAGCACCTGGATGGTTCTAGCAGTAGTCATATTTGCGATTGGTATAACTTCCAGCCATTTAGAGTGGCTGTCGACCACTATAAGAAATAGCTGTCCCTGAAAGGGCCCAGCGAAGTCTGTATGAATCCTCGACCAGGATGTGTGTGTCTCCTCCCATCTATGGACAGGAGCATGTGGCATTTCAGGCCTAGTGTCAAGTTTCCAACATATGGGCTTTTCAAGTGACTCTGAGGCCTAGACTGCTGACACGTGTAACACCCGTGTACTTGAGCTTCAATGGCTTTATCTAATCCTGGCCACCATAAATAGTTTCGTGCCAAAGCTTTCATGCGAACAATACCTGGATGACCTTCATGAAGTGATTGCAATACCCTGTCCCTTAATGAGGTGGGAACAATGACCCTGCTCCCCCATAGAATACAACCTTTATGAGCTGAGAGCTTGTGTCTATGTGTGAAGTAGCTCTGGAACTCAGGTCCAGGGCTTTTTTCTAGCCACCCCGTGTGGACCCAAGATAGTACTCTGCTTAGGGTCTTGTCCCCTGCCGTTTCTGCGGCTATGTCCCCCGCTTGGAGGGAAAACTCCGGCAAGTCCTGAATGGACAAAATGTGGGCTTCTGGGGCTGGATCTGGCTCGATTTGAGGCAGTGGAAGTCTACTCAGGCCATCTGCATGGCCCATATCCTTGCCGGGTTTGTGAATTAGCTTAAAGCTGTAAGTCGATAAAAAAAAATGGACCATCTTAACATTCTAGGGGATAAGATGTGGGGTGTCTGTCTGTCTGTAGTGAATAACCCCAATAGCGGTTTATGGTCTGTGAAGACCGTGAAGTCCCTGCCATACAAGTAGTCGTGGATTTTTTTTACTCCAGCTACTATGGCCAATGCCTCCATATCAATTTGTGTGTAATTACACTCTGCGGAGGACAGTGTCCTGGAATAAATGTAATCGGGACTTGAGTCCCATTGCTCTCCAAGTGACTTAGGACAGCCTCCACCCCGTATGGGGACGTGTCACACGCAAGGCATACCGGCATCGATTCCTTAAAGTGAGTGATCATAGAACTGACGAACAGTAGGGCCTTCAATGCCTGAAAGCTGCTTTCGTGAACACTAATCCACTTCCATGCAGTATTTTTGTCCAAGACCCAGTGTAACGGCTCTGCCACTGCGGCCTTGTTAGGAAGGAACACATGGTAAAAATTTAGGAGGCCTAGGAATGCCTGAAGCTCTCCCTTCATTTTGGGGCTGGGTGCCATCTGAATGGCTTTCACTTTTCACTCAGCAGGGTGGATGCCGTCGGCATTGATACGGAAATCCAAGATCTCAGTAGAAGGGATTCCAATACTACACTTATTCTTAAGCTTAAGGCTTGCTTCACGCAGCCTTTGGAGGACGGCTCTAAGCCTCCTTGCCAGCACCTCAGTGGACTCATCAGTGATGAGCACGTAATCGAAATAGGGGCAAACCCCCGGAATGCCCTTGAGCGTTCATAATGCCTTGAAAAATGCCAGGGGCTACGCTGACCCCAAATTGCAGGCGTTTTACTTTAAACACCCCCCTATGGGTTACAATTGTCTATGCTGCAGCTGTGGCCTCGTCTACAGGAAGCTGTTGGTAGGCCTGAGCCAAATCTAATTTTGCAAAAATTGTGCCAACTTGCAAGGACACCAGGATGTGGCTTACTACTGGTACCAGGTACACATGCTGTTTGAGTGCACGATTAATTGTGCAATTGTAATCAGCACAGATTCTGACCTCCCCGTTGGCTTTTAGTGGTGTGATGATTGGGGTCTCCCATTCACCCCCATCTACGGGCTGAAGTACCCCCTGTTCTACGGGTTTATCTAACTCAGTTTCTATCTTGTGTTTCAGAGCAAATGGCACTCTATGAGGTTTAATTCTCACCGGCACTACAGTAGGATCTAGTTTAAATGTTATTGGCGGGCCTGTGTACATCCTCAGACTTGAGTCAAACACATCTGCGAATTCCTCACTACTGTCAGTAGACTCATGACTTGCGTCCAGTTGATTCTGGTTACTTGGTTGCCTATGAAACCAATAGAGCCCGATCAGGCTCGTTCGCTGACCCCCTACTATGACAATGTCCAGGTGCCCAGAAAACCCCTTAAATTTGACGGCCAGTGTGGCCTCATCCTTGACTGCAACTCTAGCATTCTGGAAGTCGGTCAGTATAATGTCGGATGGCCTAAGCTTGGCCCATCTATTGCTGCGATTGCAGACAAAATTAAATGTCTCAAGTGATATAATGGAGATGGCTGAGCCCGTGTCCAGCTCCATCTTGCAAGGGACCCCTTGCAGCTCCACCTGAAATCTAAACTTCGGCTTAATAGGGCGACGAGCTCCCGTGCAGCAAATGCTTCTGCGGCTGGGGCAAAACCCTATGCTATACTGCCCTGGGGCCCCGGTACCTCTCCTAATTGGGATGTCCGACTGGCAATTCGATTGCCAGTTCCTCTGGCGACCTTTGCAGACGGACGCGATGTGGCCGGTCTTCCCGCAGGCTCGGCACGTGGCTGTCTGGAACCTACAGTCCATGCATTGGTGGCGGTCACCACACCCTGAGCACCTAAGGAAGGGATCTGCCTTGTAAGTTGCCCCTTGTTGCTTGTTGCTGTGACACTGTTGGTCATTGTGCCTTTGTAGCTTGTCAACTTCCGTATTGTCTTTGGGGTCTTCCGTGTGTTCAGCATCCTCGTGGTGGACAGCTTCCTTGTGCTGTGCTGTTTTGGCGGGCTGCATGGCTCGTATGGCCCTGACGGTGGCTTCATCCACCATGATCTCTTTCAGCGCATCCAGGAACGACAGGGTCTCTTTGGCAAAGAGTTTTTGCTGTAACTCTTGATTCCGGAGGCCACAGATGAGCTGGTCCCAGAGCCTTTCCTCTACATCGGAGAACTGGCACAGGCATGCGGCCTGCCTCAACGCCGCAACGAATTCAGACGCTGTTTCACCTTTTTGCTGAACCCTCTGTTCGAATGCGTGGTGCCAAGTGATTACCGACAGCTTGGGCTGGAAATGGTCAAAGAGCCATTTCTTCAAGTCCGTGGACATTACAGACTCCAGTGGGGTCAGCACAAACAAGTTCTCCGCGATGTCAAATGTGGCTGAGCTGCAAACACACAGGAGCATAGCAGCCTTCAGGCCGTCCTCGGTGACTTGATTGGCGCAGAGATAATTCTCGACCCTGGATAGATACAAAGACCTTCTTTCCAGGGACTTCCGGGTGGCAAGGCTCCATCGGAGGCCGTTCTGGCTGTCAGCCCTGTTGTTTTCCATTGGAGCCGCTAAAACAGCAACGATCAGCTGTTTTATGGCTCGGAAACCCTCTCCTCGGGATCAGGGGGATGAGCGTTTAGCTAGGGGTAGAGCTCCCCTAGACCACCAGAGTTCAAATTCTGGGGGTTGAAGGGTGAGAGCCCCCCCGAAGCCTGAATTAGCTCCGGACTCAGGGACTCCTCTGCTCCAAGGCTTTGCAGCGGAGCAGGACACTGCAACCATCCCTGCAATCAACAAAGATCTTCTTTCCGAGTGAGCTATATCAAATTCTTCCAGCTTTAAGACCTTCGCCATTTTTGTTGGTTTTCACGGCTGGGGCTTGTCGTCTTCTTATCCTGTTCCTCTGTATGCCCAGGGACTGGTCCTCTGGGCATGTGGTCACTAGCATGGCTGTGCTTGACTGACCATAGGGGGGGATTGCTTTTTCCCACCAGGTGCGTTCTGACCTTTCCCGTAGCAACTCTCAGCTCTGTTGGAGGAGCAGGATCCCACCCTTGTCGCCAGTGTTATACAGTATACTGGGTTCTGTACTTGATTGAAGAGATGAGGCAAGTGAGTTCAGCAAGAATCATTCTTTATGTGCTTACAGGAACTGAACTGAGAAACAGGGCTGTGAATGCAGCTATTTATACCCCGGCCTTTAGTGGCGGCTAATAGGTTTAAAGCAACCTATTGCCACCCTAGAAACAGCCAATGATGGCACTGGAGACGGGTTTTCTGAGGAGCTGGGAGCCGTTAGCCAGCTTCCCTGCTTAAACAACCTTCCAGCAATTAACCCCACATGATACTCTTTAGTAAGACAAAGCCCAATACATTACAGAGACCATTAAACCAGCTACAAATAATTATGGGCATGCAGCTGTCAAAAGGTATTATGTTTGCTGTCATAGGATGCTCAATTCATTGTGTACAAGGATACTTCCATCTTTTCAGTCTAATTTTTTTGAAGACCATTCTCTATGTACCTTAATCAACTGCAAATGCACTATACTTTATTGGAACTTGGCTGTGTCTTCCTTGAGGCCTGTCTGAGATTTTATGATCTTAGAATTGTAGCTACAACAAACATTCTAGGGTAGATCCTTGGCCAAGTTTACAGTTGTGGAAAGCTAAAACTCATCTTTGAAAAAACAAATAGATTTGACTCATTGTGGGCTATCCCCCCACCTGCCTTGCCTATGTTCTATGATTCCAGAAAAAGCTTTAACAGATCTTAAATAGTTTTGGACCTTGGTGTAAAAAAATAAAAAATTACACATTTCTACTACCATATTGCAACCTCACGTGAGCTCCTTTTTAAGATACCTACACCCACATACCTAGATGTCTTTATCATATTCTTCACGTTTCACATAGAAGGACATTCACATTGTCACTTGGTAGTTTTAACATTATTTTTTATCAGGAGTGTCTTTGTATGGGCAAGCAACAAAGTTGGGTCTATAGCACACGTGTTGTTGGTCTGCACCTTATATCACACTACATATCATCTTATTGATCTATTTATTAGCAAATTTCCCTCCTGTTAAACTTAGCAGTTATAGAGCAATTGCTGCAACATCACTACACTGAAACATCTAAGAAGGTTATAACATTCCTAGCTGTAGATATGACCATTAGAAGCCAGTGCATGTGTTCTATATCAAGCTAAAACTGTTTTCCCCCTTCTGTCTGTTTTTCAACTATTGATTGCCTTGTCCCAAGTCCTGTCACCAATCTGTACATAGAATCTCAATACTTTTCATAGCACTTTACTCCTAGCCATATTTTTACTCACTCATTGCAGTTTTGTGGTGCTCTGAAGATTGCTACTTGTAATTACTACTTATAATTATTTATTTAAAATTGTTTAAATTCTACTGTTTTTCTTTTGGCATCTCCTGCAGTCTCTGGATATTTAACAACTAATTTTGGTGTTTCAATTTCTTGATTCTGCAGTCTGTTCTCATTTTTGGGTGACATTTTCAGTGGTAGGTAGAATTTGGGTATGGGTTCATTAATCCCACATTATAGTTGTTATGTTTGTTCAGATCAGCTTAGGTCACTGTTTAAGAAGCATCCTTCTTAATCAACTGCAAATATAAGTGAGTAATTTATTTCTAGCCTTACTGGGTCAATTTGTAATTGTCCACAACCTGTAGTGGTTTTGGACTTCAATTCCCATTATCTTTTGTTAGCCTGCGAAGGGTGGTGCTGGTGTTCTTATGAAAAATTATTATACCAAGGTAGAGCACTTAGCTTGCAGGTAGAGGAGACCATTTCCAATCTGGCATGCAGTGTTAAGTGGACAGAGAGCAGGTGATGGGGAAGCATTTTGCCTGTGATCTAGAGCACATGCCTGTGAGCTGTGAGATTTTCTCCAGCTAGCTTGCTCCTCAATATGTTGGACCATCAACGGCATCTCTAGCCATTAGCCATGTTAGTTTCAAGATTTACAGTTTTAAATAGAAAAGGGATTTTGTCTGACTAATAGGGACCTGTGAATTACATATGCATGAGTGTGTATGTACATATACTTGTATGAGTGTATGTGTGGATGGATAGATAGATAGATAGATAGATAGATAGATAGATAGATAGATAGATAGATAGATAGATAGATAATGTATATAACAAGAGAAATATGAATAAGGGCTTTCTAAAAGTGGCTAAAGATGTTGAGCTTGTCAGCTGAAAAGCTGACAGCCTGAGCACCACACGACCAGGGTGAGCTCCTGTTACTTGTCCCAGCTTCTGCTCACCCAGCAGTTTGAAAGCATGCAAATGCGAGTAGATAAATAGGTACCACTTTGGTGCAAAAGTAACAGCATTCCATACACTTCAGCATTCCATACACTATGCTGGCTTTCTTGGGTAAGAAATGGAGATGAGCACCACCCCCTAGAGTCTGATATGACTGGACAGGGGAAAGCTTTACCATTACCTTTAAAACAAATGCATGCTCTTATAAATAGATAGATTTTGCAATGCTGCTACACAGAAACACCGAATGACTAAGCAGTTTATGTCTTCTTGTTTCCTAAATTAGCTCCAGCTTCCTAAGTATCTCAAATTACATTAAAGATGCCTTTTGTTTTTTTTCTTTCTTCCACTGTAAAGAAACTAATAGAATGTTAAGTAAAAGAAAGAATACTCTTCCTTTTCTTGTTTTTCATATCACCTAATTTGGAAGATTCAGACACTGAATGTGCTACAGAAATGATATTAAAAATAGGTGCCTGAATTCCTTGAAATAAGCTAAACATTGAAATAGGTTTTTTTCTTCATAGTTATACATCGCAGTCAAAATGAATTGGCTTTCTATATTGGCAGCAGATTTCTAATATTAAAAAATATGGAAAAATTCTTCCTTTTCAGATTGAGAGTCAAGAAAGGAAATATTAGGTTTTGGAGTGTTTTACTTTATTCCTTAATTCATTCATTACTTGTTTTATATAAGTAAAATATGAAGAAGAAATTCACATTGTTCATAAAACTTAATTATTTGTTATATCTTTGTTATTTAAAAAGTGCTAAATAAGCTATAAGTGTAAGATACCAAGATTATGGCCAAATATCAACTTTGTCTCTTATTAGAATCTGGAATTTGAAAGAGTTGAATCATTGTTACTAGGAGTGGAGAAACTATGGTAGGTTGGAGTGACTTGAGAGAATCACCCCTACTTCTATGCCATTCTTAGGAAAATGGTAGACTAATGTACAAGTAGAAATGGCTGTTTTTCCTTCTCACACATTTGTGTTCTTAAATTAGATTACTTGGATGAAAGAGACAACATGGGCCCCAATGAGGACAGTGCACCGCTAATTCATGGCTGTGGCATAGACCTTGGAAAGTGCCCAGTCAGTCCTTGATCCCAGATCTTTTGCTGACCAAAGTCTCTACGTGTTCAGCCCTTAGAACTCTTTTGCTCTTAGAGATACATTAGTCCTGTAGTTGCCATCCAGTATGAAGCTTCTGGGTGAGTCAGGCCTGCTATAAATACCAGGAACCTGGCCCTTTGCCTCTGCTTGGTGTGTGGCATTCTATCTTGAGTCTTTACAAGTCTAAGATGAAAACAGTAACCTTTAGATCTGGGCTAGGAGCCCCAAAACCAGTTCTTGAGAGCCACTTTGGAATAGTGGTTAAGCTGCTGGACTAGGAGTATGGAGACTTGTGTTCTAGTTCTGCCTTAGGCATGGAAGCCAGCTGGGTGACTTAGGTCAGTCATTCCTTTTCAGACCTAGGAAGATGGCAAAAGGCTCTTCTGAAAAAGCTGCTTAGAAAACTGCAGGGTCTTGTCCAAGTAGTTGTCAGGAGTCCAATGATTTAAAGTCAATAAATAAAATAAATTCCTAATCCTAATCTAGCAACGATAATTCAATCATTTAGCAACAGTGACATTTGGAATTTACAAGTACTGTGTAATCCAGTACAGTACGTTTTTAAAAATTTTCTCATTCTTAGCTGTATTCATAATTATGAATGCAGCATTTTGCAAATTTTTATTTGTATATAGTATAATTATATAGAGATGCAGTGGCTCAGTGGGTTAAGATGCTGAGCTTGTCGATCAAAAGGTCGGCAGTTTGGCGGGTCAAATCCTGAGTGCTGTGTAACAGAGTGAGCGCCTGTTACTCGTCCCTGCTTCTGTCAACCTAGCAGTTCGAAAGCACGTAAAAATGCAAGTAGAAAAATAGGGACCACTATGGTGGGAAGGTAACAGCGTTCTGTGCACCTTTGGCGTCTAGTCATGCTGGCCACATGACCATGGAGACGTCCTCGGACAAGCACTGGCTCTTCGGCTTTGAAACGGAGATGAGCACCGGCCCCTAGAGTTGGAAACGACTAGCACGCATGTGCGGGGGAACCTTTACCTTTATAGTATAACTATGCATTCTTATAGTTCATATTTTTTTGTATATAAGACTCCGAATCCAGTACTGCAACACTAAAAAAACACTGTTAGAATTAATACTTCGATTTGAAAGTTGTGTCCCACTGATGTTAGAGATATTTACTCCTTGTATTCAAAGTTGCAGATTTATGTTTGTGGAGTTGATTTATAGCCCTTCAAATCCATAAAGTTCTTTTCTTAAAGTATATTGGATACCCACAGGTGATGATATGGGGTGTCTTAACATGTCCACACCTAAGAGCAACATCTGGGACTGGGCATGGGAAGGTTTGCAGATGGTCTTGTAGTTACTGATGATGGCAGGACCTGGGACTGCTGAGAATAGACTCTTGGCTCTAAAGGCAACAGCTGACAATGGTGTCTGATATAGCAGGGCATTTCTGCAGTGCCTTTGATTGACAGAGACACATCTCCACAGTTGTCCTTGCAGTAGTTTAGACCCTGTGACATTTATGCTCAGAACTATTTTCTCCAGCCCAATTTTAGATATGGATAGTGTGTGTTTAAGAAATTAATGTTAAGAAATAATGGACTAAGACAAAGGTAAATCTCTCTAAACTTGCTACGGTATTGGAGCCAAAGTAACTTAATACCTAAGATCTATTTTTTAATGCAATATTGACAGCAATATTTTTATTTTTTATAGCCCACTAGCTAAAGCATAAGTTTTTTGAATTTTAAATGTAAGTCTTCCCCCCTTATCTGTTTTAAATATTATTCTAGAATGTTACTTCTCTAATAAGGTCTGTGATTTTTTTTTTACTCAGTGAGTAAGCATAATAGTCAATGAGTAAGTATCAAGAGACAGCACATTTTTGGCTACATGGCCCAGGTTTGTAACTGTGATCTAAATAAGGAATACTTTTTATATATTCCAAGCACTTAAGCGTTCCCTTTTGCTAGAATATACAACACCCTGAAATTGAAAGAATATTTCCTGCAGCCCAAATACTAAAATGTTAGAAGCCAAAGAGTACTCAAAAGCAAGTCAACCAGCGCTCAAAATGAGTAAATCAAGTTTTCTCTTAATGGAAGAAAATTGATAGCTATGTTGCGAACGGATGAGAACATTTAAATAACATCATGTTCCTCATAAGAGTTTACCATGTGTGTCATTCAGCTCTTGAAAAATATCTGTTTGTACATCCTCTTCTGGATGAATATGGGATTTACACCCAGTATTGGATGGTAGCATAACTGGATTCCTACCAAAGAATGCCCAGATATTCAGATGACTTTTAAGTATAATTTTATGAACTGAGAGCCATTCATGTTTTGAATGACAGTCTGGGAACAGTAGCAGGTAGGAGAGAGGGGAGGCAAAAATTAGATTTTATTTCCTTGCATTTCATTGACACTTAAATTTATTTAAATATAGCTATTTAGAGTTAATATAAGTCCTGTAGTTATTTTTCTCTTTATGTCCCATTCAACATTAAAATTTGATAATAACTTTTGGAGCTATCTGGGGCTTGCTTTAATATAAGATATCTGACAGTGAAGAATTAAATGTAATTTTAGCCAGATATTGATGTGGTCAATCTTTCCCCTTTCTAAGAAAGAAAGTCTGTAGGATTTGTAGACATGATAGGAATGCATATGGATGATTTCCCCACATATGCAGAGGTCTTCTTCGATTAAAAATGCAACTGAAACATTCTTTGATGTGGAGTTGATAGAACCCTTGATGGAAGTCAGAGAAGCCATAATTCAGCAACCAAAGGAGAAAATCTTAGGCTAAGCCTCTTTTTTACATAAAAAAAAATCTCTTTCATCTCTCAAAAAAAATTGTTGCCATCCAACTAAACCCACATAGGTCTAGATGAATTGTTTTGGGGTAAATTAGTAACTTTCATGTTAGAAATGAGAATGTATAAATGTAATGCTTAATGTTTACATACTGTAAGAACCATGGCAAAACCTAATGTGGAGGAGAGGAAAACTTTAAAAATAAGTTCGTCAAATCAAAAGTTAGCAGTGAAATCATGTCTGGTCGCTGTCTTCAGATCTCATGGGGGTTTCTGAAGTTGTAAATTAAATGAAATAAATTATCAGACAACTGTTGATGGTTTGTTTTAGTTCCTGGCTGTTGCACTGTTTCCTTTCATTCAGAGCATTTCACTTTGCAGGTAATCTTCAACTTACAAGCACAATCGGGACCAGAGTTTCCATTGCTAAGCAAGGCGGTTGTTGAGTTGCTCCTGATTTTATGACCTTTTTGCAGTGGTTGTTAAGCGGTTTGTCCAGTTAAGTGAATCACACAATTGTCAAGTGAATCTGGTTTCCCCCATTGGCTTTGCTTATTGGAAGCTGGCTGGAAAAGTTGCAAATGGGGATTACGTGTTCCCAGGATGCTGTAACTGTTGTAAATATATGCCAGTTGCCAAGCACCTGAGTTTTAATCATGTAACTGTAAGGGTGCTGCAATGGTTGTAAGTGTGAGAACCAGTTGTATGTCACTTTGCTAAAAGAATGGTTATAAGTCAAACTATTGTCATTGTTTTGATCATAGGCAACTCTTTTGAGAGGCTGCCAATAGACTATTACAATTCATAAGCAAGAATAAATGGAATTACAGTGTAAATGCTGAATCAGAGGTCACAACTGGTAATATTAAGCATCTCACCTTGCCGCATAACAAATCTTCACCTCTGACTCCCTATTGCTTCCAAATACTATATCCTTCATTTATTTTTTCTTACATAAGAAATTCAAGCATACCTAAAGACATTCTGTGCTGCCAAATGATGTCCATCATTACAAGGTAGCATTTGTTACTTGATGTTAAACTGGGGGGGGGGGGAAAGGAGAATTCAAGTTCATTTCAGGGTAGCCCAATGCTATATCACCATCTGTGTTGTTATTCTGGCAAATCTACAACCTGGGATTCTTTACCCAATATACTGTATATCTGTTAATACAAATTGGCTCCCGGTCAATTTCAGGTTTTCTGAAATCCTTTAAAGCAGGGGTCCCAACCCCCAGTTTGTGGCCCGGTGCTGGGCTATGGCCCATTGGGAACCGGGCCCCATAGGTGGTGGCCGAGGTGCCCGTGAAGCTGCATTTGTGCAAGCAGCTTGTGCATACACAAAACCATCCCCTCTTTCCACCCCTTCCACTGGTTTGCAGAACTGGAAAAGTTGGGGACCTCTGCTTTAAAGCTGGTCTTTTAATCTGGGTTCCCACTTTTAAGTCTCAGATTCTTAGATTTTACTTTCTCATTTTTAGATTTGGATATTTCCTAAATATCCAGAATTCTGTAACCTTCCAAAGTACAACCTTGATACATTCCTGGTAGCTCTGCGAATCTGGAACAGTGGTTGTTTGGCTTATTATCAAGGAATTGCAGGAGAGAAATATTGATTGCTTCCATAAAATAAGTGGGAGGCTTGCTTTAACAAATGGCTGTTATCACGGCTGAATTCGGATAATAATGAGTCTTGGTTTTGACAAGGAAGAATAAGCCTGAACCTTATTCTCATTTTTTTTAATTTTGGATTTTTTATTGATTTCCAAAGATAAGCTAAAATACAAATAAAAAAATAACAAGAACAAAACATAACAAAAACTACAAACAAGATAGAAAAAAAATTAACAACACTGGATAAGAAAGGAAGAAAAAACAAAAAAGTGTATATAATAGATATATAGTACATTTAACACTAAACATACTATGTCTACCCTGTTGACAAATATTATTCAGACTGATTTCCCCCCTTTTCCATGGGTCTACAAATGGTTGTAAATTTTCCCATCTTTACTTATTAAATTATATTTTAAATCATAATCTCTTACAAATATTCCAAATAGAAAATTCTATTGTCTGTCAATCAAATCAAATCAATTTCTTTTCACTATAAAAAAGCTGTTAACTGGTAACCCAAAAGAGTTAAACTAATCTTAAAAACCCTCTGTTAACAGTCCATAGTTTGTTTTTAACATACAGAAACTCCACAAATCTCTTATAAACTTCTCCGAACCATTTTTCGCCATCTCTGCCTGCTTAGTCAAGTTCAGGATCCATTCTTCAACTGTTAGCATTTCCTTTTCTTTCCAGTATTTATTTTATCCTCATATCCTTCTCCTTAATTTCTTCTGCAAGTAATAAAAAGAGTAAAAGCTCTTCCTTATAAGTAACAACAAAATCTAGTTTCCTATCTAATTTGAATTTGTCAAGCCATAGCTTGCTTGATCTATGCTTTATTTGTAAGCTTGACTTCAGTGTCAAGTTTCAGTTTCATTGGGAATACTGACTTCTAGGTAAATAATGGTTTGAATACACAGATCTAGATGCAATGGGTGTGTTTACATGTGCATTGCAGACATCACAGCAAATCCTCCCCTCTAGATAGTATCCCAGTTACCTTTGTAAAGGATAACAAGAGGTCACATATTTCAAAATAATAACAACTACCCAAGTGGCACATGGTGTCATAAACAGAGATGGAGTCATTGCATGCATATAGGGTGGGCAAAGCCCAATGTTTTCGTCTCTATTTTTATAAGTATGACTAATTTCATGAAGAAATTGAAGAGTATCTCCATTCTGTGGCCATTCATCAATGTTTCTGGACAAAATGCTGAGCCGCAGTATCTAAAACGGGCTGTGCTTTGGACTGTGTTTGAGGTTCTCCACGAAGATCTGGATTCAGATTCCGAACTTCCTATTTTCATGCTACATTTTTAGGAATGGAAAGAATGCAAGTCTATTTCAAAAGGTTCTCAGTTCAGCCAGTGAATCTCCAATTCACTGAACTGCCAGATACTACAGAGATACTGTAGTATCTCTC
Source organism: Vipera ursinii (assembly GCF_947247035.1). Lineage (NCBI taxonomy): Eukaryota > Metazoa > Chordata > Lepidosauria > Squamata > Viperidae > Vipera > Vipera ursinii. Next base: position 123,957,310 of record NC_139512.1, read on the forward strand.
CTGAACTGCCAGTAGCATTGACACCATGTGGAGAACTTCATATTTTTGCTTTAAGTTGAAGTCAGACCACTATACAGTATGTCTTTAGTATTTTCAAATAAATGCTTCGGTCTCTGTTCAAGAAATTAGACTGTAGCAACTTCCTGTTCCTCTTTATCAATTCCTCCCCCCATATCTACGCGTGCACAATTTATTGTAAAATGTTTAATATTAAGATTCCTACTCCCAAACATGCACAAATTTCCTTCATGCCTGGCCAACCATTTTCAGCTTCCACAAATGTAAATACTTCTTTCTCTCTCCTTTCTCTAGCATGCCTTAAAAGCAACAACAGCTGCAATGAATGCTGCCAATGTTGTGATGCTGATAAAGAAATGTTTCAACAGGGCTCCTATTGAGCTGCAGTGGCAAAAGCTTTCCGTTGTGCATTTCTGCAGCCCAGCTGACAATGACAGCTCCTGTCCTCCTGCATGTCATATATTCTGCATCTGTCGCCGCTCTTTGAATCCAGAACTGAGCAAATAAGGCTCCATATCCAAGCTTGGTAATCGGGCGCTTTCCCAGGGCTGACAAAAATAAAACTTGCTGAGCTTTAAATCGATTCTGTGTTATCCGAGAACCTGAAGCATTTATAGAGAGCAGAAGTGAGTGAGTGAGTAACTGGATCTGCTAAAACAAAGCAGGAAAGGAAAAAAAATATATTGCTGGGCATTTCCTATATTTCTCGGAGAAAATCCGATATTGAAAATATTGATCCAGAGTATATGCGTCTGTCATGCTGATTCTCAAAACGAATGCAAGGTTATTTGACTGGAATGCTGTAATAGTAGGAAATAAAGCTAATGTGACTCAGGAGTCCCTCTGCTGGAAAACCCTTAACTCTCTCGGGATAATTCAAGCTGCTTTTGGGAAAAGTCTTCCCTATCATTTCAATACTGATTTCACACACATTTGAGGAACTCTGTACATGTTCCTTAACTTACAACTGTTCATTTAGTGACTGTTCAAAGTTACAATGGCACTGAAAAAAGTGACTTATGATCATTTTTTTTCCACAAGCACTGCAGATCCCCCCCATGGTCATGTGATCAAAATTCGGATGCTTGGCAGCTGGCTCATGTTTATGATGTTTTCAGGGTCCCAGAGTCAAGTGATCACTCTTTGCAATTTTCTAACAAGCAAAATCAATGGGGAAGTCACATACAGTTTACACCCATATTACTAACTTAACAACTGCAGCGATTCATTTAACAAGAAGGGTCATAAAATGGGGACAAGACTCACTTAACAACTGTCTCACCTAGCAGTAGAAAATTTGGGTTCAGTTGTGGTAAGTCGAGGACTACCTTATTCCCAGTGTTGCATGGGGGACGGAGATGGAGCCTTTGCCAAATCGATGCATTTGGAAGTGAGGAATAAGCGGGCATGAAATCTTTGTTATCTACAGGCAAATGGTAAAAAAAGAAAGAAAATAAAAACAAGTTCTGAAATCATTCAAAACTAAGGGTCAGATGAAGATGGCAGCAGAGAGGGTATTTTCAGAATGTTATTTCACGCTGTCACAATTTGGGCCAGCATTCCTGCTTGCAGGCAGCAACCACATGAGTAGGTCAGATGAGACTGGAAGGGGAATGTGTTTTGGGTTTCTTTTTGTAATATTGCTACATAAAGTTAGACAACATTTGTGTGACTATTGAAAGTTAGTCTGGGCAGCTGCCCTATCTTCACCAACTTCAGCTTTGTCTGCCCCCCTCCCCCCAGTTGTTGTGATTTATAGTTTAGTGCCTGCCTATTAGAGTAATGCATGCTTCAAAAAGGATTTAGAAGGAAGTTGGACCTTGTGCAAGTGTAGCATCTCTCTGCTACTCATTAAAGTGGCCTGAATGATTTTCAGGCTTTTGGATAAGCTTGGAAATAGATAGGGCCTTCATAAAAGTCTCATGAGTTGGGGATATAAGTCTCCAAGCTTCAGGGCATTCTGAGATCGTGTTTCAGATGGGAAAAAAATATCAGTAAAGGTCTTAAACCCATTCTACTTTGTTCTGTTGAGTCAGGTGCTTGGCTTCCTAGATAGTTGTTTTTTGCCTTTGGGGTACTTGACAATGAGTGCTCAGAATAATTCAGCTGAAGGCCACCTGCATGTTAACTGCGCAAGAAAACAGAACAAGAAGCATCAGAATCTCTGGTAATATTCTTCTGTCCATTCCCTCCATAGTTAAACTTTATAAATAGATGCAATGTGAACGGCCTTGGTAACTGAGGCTTCCCCAAGGGACTGACATTGGTTCAGAGAAATGTCATTGCCTAATTTAGAAAACCAATTGGACATAGGAATGAAGGCTTAAATAGTCTCCCCACACCCTTCCTTTTGATGACGCTGAAGTCTATACCCAGAGGTGAAAAAACCCCAAGTCATTTTAATTGTGTACTCTTTGGTCTGGCTATCACAAGGAAATCTGTTTTAAACGGCCCTAAGGCAGGAAGAAATTGATCTCTAATGAAAGAGTGTGTGTTACTAAAGCTGAGATTCCTCTTTTTAAGAAAGGCTAGTTTGGAATAAAAAATAATGTTGAATTCTGATTGTTGGTTCTGCACTGGAAAATGTCATGTACTCACAGGAGTACATGCTATCCTTCCATCAGCAAAAATTCCTTTGCAATGAGAGAATTCCGTTCTATTGAATTCTATTCAATATTTCACAGGCATGAAATATATCGCAAATCATGTTTTGTAGGCATTAGTGCATGTTTTCCCACCTTCTTAATATCTAGTTAAGTAAACTTAGAACATAAAGAAAAGACACCTTGAATCAAACCAAAGGCTGCATTACATTAAAGCAACCAAGTTTATTATTGAAGAAGTTTTTGTGCTCTAGAATCTTTTAAATAAAATCAGTGAAATGGAGCTTTGCTACAAGGTTTATTAGAGTAAACTTTGGATGGAATCTTAGAATTAAATAGGACTACAGTTAATCTACTCCAAGTAGACAAAGCCTTAATTTATAGAATGTCACTTATCTTTATTTTTACCAAAATGGAGTAAAGTAGCTATTTATTATTTTACCTCTTTGTTTAAAAACAATGCAATCATGTTACCCTTAGGTGATTTTTCCCCACACATTCAGGAAATTAGTTTGTTAAGAGTTTCTGGTCACATGGAGAGTTCATGTGATTCATGAAAAAACCTATTCAGATACTGTTCTGAGCAAATGGATATTGGCTGGCATTACACTACTATTCCTCCAAGCTTAGGTCAATACCCAGATATCAGTATAAGCATGAATGAAGTTTTTGATCTTCAAGAATTCTAATGTAAAGTGACCTAATCTGGATTTCCCAACATATGATATCAAGATAAAAAGAGTTTGTTAATCCCTCCCCCATATTTCATATATGTAATCTGTAATCTCAGTGATTACAGAAAGCTTTGGCAGAAGATGCTGTGGTTTGCTGTTTTGAGACTAATCAGTAAAATTACAATTTCTCGTAATAATCTGCTTTTGCTACTGAAAAGCAGAAGCACAAAGAGGAATTTTAAAAAGTTTGGCATTGCAAATCCTATATATAACTCTTCAGAAATCACTTCCACTAAATGAAGTAAAGCTGTGTATTATGACTTAGACTGATGATCATATCCAATTGAAAACCTAAAAGGCTTCCCCTCACTGTATATCCTAAATCAGTGATAGAGAACCTTTTAGAGATTGAGTGCCCAAAAACCGCACCCGCCCCTGCTCTTGCACCCTGGTTCACCTCACCCCCTGCTCCACCCCCCCTCTGCCCTGCCCCACTTGCCCTCAGGGCCACCCACGGCCTCCACGGCCTGCCGCAGCAGATCACCCAGCAGTGCCATGGCAGCCACACGCATCAACTGTGCGTGATGGGGCGTGTCCCTGCTGCCCGGCTGCCATGTGCTTGGCTGCGCTGCTCCATGCGGGCTGCACCCAGAGGTGACTGTCCTTGTGGATGGCTGTTGGTGAGGGGGGGCTGTGGGGGGAGGTGGGGCTGGGGCAGTGTCGCATGTGCCCACAGAGAGGGCTCCAAGTGCCGCCTTTGGCATGTGTGCCATAGGTTCGCCACCACTTTCCTAAATAAAGCACAGCAAAATTCCTGTTCGTGCTTTCTGGAATGATGAGTGTGCCCATTTCTCTTCCAATGATATTTTTTCATGAGTACATCTTAGTACTGGAAAAATATACCTTATAATCGAACTTTTTTCAACAGAACAGTGTAAAATTGTAAGTACTGAAATGGCAGAAAAATAATCAACAGCCCATGATTAAGCAATTGTGATCTGGAAGACCACAACTGTTCTGAAAATGTGCAGCAAGTCCTGGGCCATGCTGTCTCCTGTTGGCCCTGAGCCCAAATCACGGTTCTGGGGTTTTTTGCCTTGAGAGGGAACTTGCTCAAGGCATTGCTTAAAATGACTTTGCTTTCATTTTAGCAACCTTAGTGCAGTGTCATTTTCCTGATAAGGACGCATTTGTCCCAGAAAGCACAACAATTTGTTCCTCTATCTTGCTAACAAAAAGCCTGAATAGGCTAGAGTTAGTTGATTGGTCTGTATAACTGCACTTATCAGAGCTGTTTTGGAATGGCCAGGTAACATTTATTTTGCTGTAGAATTTCAGCACACGGCTTCTTTAATGCAGCCATTCACAAGCTTTACCTGCTCTCGCTTGTACTTCTGGAGTGGTATATTTTTGTGATCATCCTGCCCATGCAACCACAGGTTCATCTCAATACTTTGAATATGCAATCAAAGCTGTTGAGTCCATTGTGCATTCTTGGATCAAAGCTTACTTTTTAGTTATACATAATTGGAAGTTCCTTACATCTCTGGACAGTGAATGAATGGATACCATGTTAAACACAAGTGTTGGCTCAGACGTTTGCTGCTTTTAAAAATGTGAGGTGAGGAGCTATTACAGTAGTTCATATGCCACCTTTTCTACTGGAAACTGAAGCACTTTATTTCACTATACCATTATGTATCTCCTGCCTCTAATTAACTAACTAAAGCAAGCCTGACATAACCAAATCCTATTGAAAAGAGATCAAACTTTGATAGTATTTCCCTACTCACCCTGGTACCCTACTTAAACAAGTTAAACAGAGTCCTTCCTATGAGAAAGAGTTATCTAGAGTTTCTGCTTGAATTTGATTAGTTAGCTTTATTTAGAGTAGGAGAGAGAAAGGGAAGCTCAGCTTTACTGTGTGAGTAAGCTTGAAGTAAGTCTAATGAGCATGTATGTTACCACTGTTGCTTATATATGTGTTAGACATTTTGGTTTTAAAAATGATACACAATACATCACGTGTGTCATTCCAGGAAGAGGTCAATGTTGCCTGGCGACAAGGCAGACCAGAAAATTTAAACAAAAGAAAATGTTCCGTGGGGTGATGGATTCTTCAGTGTTTAGTAAGACCTTGCTTTTAAAACAAGTTTTCAAAACTGAGGTTTTTAAGTTGGAGCAATACAATTCTTATGCTGATTTAGTACAAATGTCGCCAGATGTTTAATTATTTGTTAAGGAGATGGTTATGCTGCCTTTTCTATATCCCTGCTATCTTTGCAATGTAAGAAGTGCAACAGGAATAAATTAAGGCTTTAATGAGGTGAAATTCTTGAAGACATCTAACTGAAACAGGGAAAAGAAAATCTATGTGGTGCATTTACTATCCCTACTCTTTTCATCCTGAAAATGTCTGCCATCCCTATTAGTGTCATCTCTCATCTTCCACAAAATGAAGGGATAATAAGTGTTTTAATGTTTTTCCATTGCAGTCTCTGGACTATTCAGTTGAATTTTTAACTAAACTTCAAATCAGCTTTAATCAGATGTCTAAAGTACAATTTGAGTTGAATCACGGCTTCCAAGTCTTCAATTTAAATCAAATTAAGATTGATTTGCACGGGCCAGAGGCTACATTTTGAAAAAAAAAAGGATTTGTCAATTAGAGTTTATTAATAAAATTATTGCACAATCCACCTGATTTATAAAACAAACTAATTTCAATCTGCAAACATTCTTAATCACACACTCCTCTATTTGCACATCTATGTGCACACTGACATACCTTTCCCTCCCTCCTTTCCAACATATATAGCAAAAAAAGGAACAACTGTTAGGGCAGACATGTCAAACACAAGGCCCGGGGGCCGGATCCGGCCCGCGAAGTGGTTTCATGTGGCCCGTGAAGCCATCCTGGAAACAGTGAGGGAACGGCCCCCACTGCCTTGGCCCTGGCCCAGAGACCCTCCTCCTGCCAGAGACCCTCAGATCTGTCCCACTCCTGCCCGGGCCCCCCCATAGGCACCCTTGATGTGAACGATGTAGCCACGCCCACCCAGTAGGCCACGCCCACCCTGGCCACACCCACCCGGCCCCCTGAGGGCAACCGCAATGCTGATGCAGCCCTCAATGAAATTGAGTTTGACACCCCTGTGTTAGGGGAATCAAAAGTAACTGCACTGGGCAAGACAGAGAAAAGAAAGGAATAAATAAAATAGAGAAGCCAACAAGTGGTAGTTGGATAGGGAGAAGCAAAGCAAAGCAAAAGAAAGAAAAATCATTTGTTGGAAGCTCAACAACTTGATTGAGCCGGACTTGGCAAGCCTAATTGTACACATTACTTACATATTACTAACTCTATCTTTAAGTCCCACTGAGTCCAGTGACTGTTACTCCCAGTCCCAAAGCACACTTAGGACTTCTAGTCCCATGAAACGACATAACCATATACTCCTGTTTAATGGGCAAGAACCAGTGTTAATGATTTAGGAGAAAATGTTGCCTTTTCCCTTTGTTAAATAAATTACTTGTTTTAATCTGGTTGAATGTCAGTAAGGCACATCAATTTAAAGTCTATTGATTTTGTTCCCTGAGTCTAGTTCAGAGATTGTAATGGTGAATTTCAAGTGTCATGGATAATTATCTTAGAAAGACCAGTGTTCTGGATGGAAAAGTCTGGCTCTGGGGAAGTGTCACCCAAAATAATACACTAGCAAAAAATAATCTGGCATATTGGAGAATTGAAATTCTATTTTAGTCATAGCTGTAAAATTATTTAAAACTTTATTATTCAGATACATTACACGTGTCACTTTAATTGTATCCCTAACAGTATCCCCTAACGGTATCCAAGAAAGCAAGATTTTCACAAAGACTTGTTCACTTACACTACGGAATCTTGGAACTTGGATATTTGTGTATTTTGTCCTTTTTTAAAATCACTGATTGCATTCAAATAGTCCTCTTTGATGCCTTTAATCTTTATAATTTCTTTTGATTTGGGCAGAAACTGAGACACAAACAGAACATATCTTTTGGTTCCGCAGTCTTCTTCAAACATCCATTTTCATGCCCGGGCTCAGAGGATTTCACTACATTTTACTTGAAGGAAAAGAATATTTAGGGAATTGTCCAGCTTGCAATCACCATAAATGGAGGTGGTTAACTGCTGTGCAAAACAAAACAAACATCAACAACAAAACAAAAAAATCCAAATAATACTAAGAGGGCTTTGGCCTGATTTTGTGTTTGCAGCCTGTGTGTTATTGCTGTAATTAAAACTGCTGAGCTCCAATAGATCTGTGGGAAAATAAAGGTAGTACAAGAAGAGCTTTAATAGATTACATGAAACCACATCAAAGCTTTATCCCTCTACTGCAGGGCTTTTCAACCAGTGGTACGGTACCACTTGTGGTACATTGGCACCTGGCAGGTGGTACGCGGCCATCCTAGAAAAGTGGTAGTGGGAGAGGGGAGAGAGCTGAACCGATGGCAGCACTGCAGAAGCCTGAGTGAGAGATGGTTGGAGCTGCAGAGCTGTCAGGGCTCAGCGGAAGCGCCAGGATCAGCGCCAGGCACCTTTCTGGAGCTCGGCGCTGATCCTGGCACTTCTGCTGAGCCCAGAAGAAGCACCGATCACCTGGAATGATGCAGCATCTCCAGGGTCTTGTGATTTACATTCAGATGCTTGGCAACTGATTCATATTTATGACGGTCACACTGTCCCAGGGTCATGTGAAGTGACCAAAACCTGCTGCAACCACCCAGCAGAGGGGGCGGGGAAATAAAAACCAAACACCCCCCACCTCACCCCACTGCCAATCCTCAACAGAAATGCTCACAACAATGAAAACCTCGGACAGGAGGAAGAGCACCGCCGGGTGGGCAGGGAGGTGTATTGCTCGGCTGTGGCTTGGGGGGGCACTTTTTTCAGCGCCATTGTAACTTTGAACAGTCACTAAGCGAACTGTTGTAAGTTGAGGACTACCTGTACTTCATCACTTTTTTTCTTTTTTTTTGTCATCAAGTTTTTGGCACCTTGCTAGGCAACTGGTGGTACTTGGATGTTGCCGTATCCTAAAAGTGGTACAATGGGTGAAAAAGGTGAAAAGCCCTGCTCTACTGCATATATGTAATGGGGCACAATGTCTTGGTGGTTAAAGATGCTGAGTTTGTCAGCTGCAGAGATGACAGTTTGGATTTGAAACCTGAATGCCACGTGATAGGATAAGCTCCCGTTACTTGCCTCAGCTCCTACCCACCTAGCAGTTCAAAAGCATGCAAATGCAAGTAGATAAATAGGTGCCACTCTGGTGGGAAGGTAACAGCATTCTGTGCGCCTTTGGCATATAGCCATGCTGGCCACATGACCATGGAAATTATCTTCGGACAACGCTGGATCCCTCAGCCAAGAAATGGAGATTAGCACTATGTCCTAGAGTCTGAGAGGACTGACAGGGTGTGACCTTCTCTTTTTCCTTCTTTCAGGCAGCAAATTCCTTTATCTTTCCCCCCCTCAAGCCAATAACTGAGAGTTATGTTGATTGCGTAAGTTCTTTTTCAACACAATCTGCATAGGCAGATGTGCTTCATAATACCTGTCATCAATCTGACATTCCAATCCAAGTAAAGTCTTTGAACTTTTTTGTCTGATCTCATAGAGTATGCATGATGGAGTTACGCTGGGAGGTGGGAGAGGGCAAACCCAAGTTGCTGAGGAATATTAATATTTGACACCATTTTACTCCTTCAGGGAATGGGTGTTATCCTGTGAGTTCACTAATAACTAATAGGAAATGAGCATATTACTGCATATTTCTGTTCCCATCTGTTGTGTCAGCTAAAACTCTCATGCTGAGTCCCCGTCTGAGTCCAGTTTTTGATTTAAATGCACATGTGTGAGAGAGATGGTTGGCTGAACTATTCAGTTCTGCTCTGGGTTGAGTCCCATTCCAGTTCCCAAAGGCTGGGAGCTGCCTGTTGTTAAGAGCTAGCAGCATCTTCCTGTTTGCTTCGATGCATCCATATGTTTTCTGTTTCAGTCTTCTTGGCACTGTAAGGCTTTGCCTTTATAAATTGTGCAACTGCTGTGTTTTATGCCTTTTCAGAATTAGGCTCTAGAGATTTTAAATTTTAGAAGAAAATCCTCCACGGAATTTTCACGTTAAAAATATACACATGGTGATCACTGGACTTTTCTTAGTGCTAATTATAGTGAATAGGGGTAGGGGTATATAGCATGAATAGGAGTGTATAATGTGCAAGGTGTTTGATGTTATCAGAGACTGAAAAGCAGATTTTCTTTTGCCATCTACTTTTTTAGCAGGTTCATGGAATATTCTAAATATCTACTACTTGACAGGAATCTTTTCAATACATATGAATTATATATATCTTATGGGCAGACAGATCTAATACTGTCAATATATAGTCTGATCTATATCATGTAAATCATACAGTTTCCTCTTAGGATTCAGATAAAATAGCATTGCAAAACCTGATATAAAATAAATACTAGCTCAAATTTGCAGATAAATATAAACATTTATCTATTTTGTGTGCTATATTTTTGTCTTCTCATTGTTTCTCCAAGTAGAGTACCTCAGGCTAGTTTACATAATTTTTGATTTAACTATTAACCTCAGTCTCTTTCCCCATCTCTTTTGAAATATCCTGAGAGATATATTTGACTGAAACAGAGATTAAGGAAAACTTCCTCAAAGTCTCCCAGTGCAATGCTGTGGAAGAATGATTTAAATCTGGGTCTCTCAAAACTGTTGAAATTGTATTTGTATAACTTAAATATTTAACCTGATTTCCTTGAGTTTATAGGATAAGCTAATATGTGGTTATTTTCTATAAAGACATGTCACATATATATGATTAACTCTAGACCACAGGCCCGCAACCCCCGGTCCGTGGACCAGTACTGGGCCACAGCATGCCAGCAACCAGTCCTCACAAACAAGCAAAGCCCCATCTGTGGGATGCAGCCAGCACACAAAACCACACACCCTCCAGTCCACGGAAAAACTTCTCTCAATGGAACTGGTCCCTAGTGCCCAAAAGGTTGGGGACCTCTGCTTTAGACCAAGTAAAACACATTGAACTTGTTTTACTTGGTCTAGTGTTTAATGGATTTAGTGGATTTTTTTCAAAATAAAAATATCCACTTGGTGCAGTGAGGAAAGGGGGAATACAGTTAATTATTAAGATCATAGTAAGCATGGAAGGGGACGTTAATCTTTTCAGAAATTTGCTCCTTCTAGGCTGTTATTTGGTAATAGGAAGAAAGCTTCTATTGCTGTCAAAGAGAACTTTTCCCAATGGCAATTGCAATTTTGCATGGAAAGCAATGTTCTGTAGCTTTTTAAAGCAACTGGCTCTTTTTTTGAGAATCACATGGCAGCTGAAGAGAGTACCGGTAACTATGCAATCTCAGGAAATGATGCAACAGCTCCAGGTGGACAGTTACAGATAGATGATATATTTGTGCTGCAATGGGCTTTGAAAAACCTTTTCTGAATTGTAGTGAAGGTATTATACATCCCTAATAATTATAGTTGATTTTCAAAAGTACAGCCATTTTACCACAATTTGGCATTCTTAACTGTAAATTAATTCCGGGTAGTATGTGCTTTCAAAGCTCTGATGCTGCAGCTGTGTAATGTTATTGTGTGGTTTGTGAGACCAACTGATGTTTATAATAATCAGTGCTTAAACTAGTATCTTGCATTTGTATAGGGAAAAGCTTTCAGATATTACAACATAGTCACAATATTTGCTTGGGTTAAATGAACCTAGTTTGAAAAACAGTCAGTTAACAAAGTTAATACATACTTTGTTAAAAGAATCATCAGGATGAGGATAATATCTAGGATGCCCAGAACCATACAACTACTAACACTAAATCCTCAGTAAAAATATTTTTAATAATATTTCACATCTCTGTGTTCTGATGGGAAAAAGTGCAACTGGGTATTAATTTGCATTTCTTGAAATTTGAATATTAAAACAGATTATTCAAAAGATCCTTGTTGAATATTTACATATATTAATCCACTGAGTGTGGAAAAAAAGACAGCATAGAAACAAACATGTCAATACGGGTTGTGTCTATTTTTCTCTGCGGATATAATACATAAACATGACCTTCTAAGAACCTTTTTCTATCAGAATTTGCTCTACTTAATTAATTGTTGTAATGAAATCAAGTGGTAGTTTCATTTTATTTACCTTATGAGAAAGAATGTGTAGATATCTAGCTAACTCTAGCTAAGTTTGTAAGTTTCTAAAAGGATGTCAAGCGTTGGCACAGTCTATTGCAGACAAGTCAAACACAAGGCCCAGGGGCCAGATCCGGCCCTCGAAGTGGTTTCATGCGGCCTGCGAAGCCATCCTGGAAACAGTGAGGGAACGGCCCCCACTGCCTTGGCCCTGGCCCAGAGACCCTCCTCCTGCCAGAGACCCTCAGATCTGTCCCACTCCTGCCCAGGCCCCCATAGGCACCCTTGATGCGAACAATGTAGAGGTGGCCATGCCCACCCAGTAGGCCATACGCACTCTAGCCACGCCCACCCAGTAGGCCACGCCCACCATGGCCACACCCACCCGGCCCCTTGAGGGCAACCACAATGCTGATGTGGCCCTCAATGAAATTGAGTTTGACACCCTTGGTCTATTGGCTCAGTTGAAATTTCTTTCTATGAGTAGGAGTTGATGCCTGGTCTACTTTTCATGATGTCAAGAAGGCAAAAGCTAAGCAGCGTTAGACCCCTTTAATTTGGGGATGGGAAACTATCAGGACATCTCAGGTTTCACAGGTGAATTTGTGAAGTCAAAAATAAATCCTGGAAGATTGCAGGGGCAAAACAATCAGAATTCATTACCAAGATAACAACATGTATCTGCCACATATAGTCTGCAACCTGCCAAAGAATAGAACACAAGGAGAGAACAATAAAGAGAATAACATTCAAAACAAGTAAACTGGCACCACATTTATTATGCTTTTTAATTCAGTGTGATTTAAAAAGAGGTTAAACATTGAGATGAAAGAAATTCAAGTAAGAGAAACATTTGCTTTGAAAAGAATGTTAAAGTTACAGTTTAGGACAGAGATTACACAATCTGGCAAAGTAATGAAACTGATGAACAGTAACTGAATCCCAAGGCTTGGAAAAAGGTTTCTGAAGAGGATGGTGCTTAACTATCCACACACTCAGTCATTAAATACCAGTATTAAGTAGTACTCTTGTGCTAAAATGAATAAAATAAAACTCTGAAAACCATGCTTTTGGCAATGCCTGTTTCAGGATTACAGAGTCAGCTGTTTGCACATTTGTGCGTAGGATTTAATTCAAAATTGTAGGGTAAATTGATTAGGAATTTTGATTTGTCTCTAATTGTCTCTACTTTCAACAATCTGTACTAGAGTAGGAAGCAGGAATTTCTTAACAGAAATGAGAGCTTGTAGGAACTGGATTATTCTTTCATACCCAATGCAAAACTAATTTCATCTTCTCTGGGAATTATCAGTGCTACGATAAATGAGTACGATTTTGTATCCACTATTTTTTAAACCACTTCCCTAAGTGCTCTTCTATTCTCCATGGCAGTTTCTCAGGCCCCATAGCTTTACTTCTTATTCTACAGTAATATTTGGGAGAAACATATTTTTTTAAAGAAATTTCCAAATGAAGAGCAAAGAAACAAGTTCTTCTTTACTCTTCTCTGCATGAGAGTGGAAGAAATTGGTAACATAATCTCTAATTTGCAATAATGTATGTGTAATAAAACATTCTTTAGTTTATTGCTTATGAATACACATATATACTAGGGATGTGATAGTTCAGTGGTTAAAGATGCTGAGCTTGTCACCTGGAAAGCTGACAGCCTAGGTTCAAGACCCCAGTATTGTGTGATGGGGTGAGCTTCTGTCCTTGCTCCAGCTCCTGCCCACCTAGCAGTTTGAAAGCATGCAAACACAAGTAAATAGGTACTATTGTGGTGGGAAATGTTCCAAGTGCTTTGGCGTATAGTCTTGCCAAAAATGTCCACAGAACAGACATTCCACGGACCACGGAAATGTCTTTGGATAATGCTGGATCTCTAACAAAGATGAGCACCATCCCTAGAATCAGACCCCACTGTATTGGGAAAACCTTTACTTTACCTTACACTCAGGGCTTTTTTTGTCATAGAACGCTCAGAACGGAGTTCCGGCACCTTTTTTGGATGGAACCTTGTAGGGTAGGCAAGGCGGGTTGTATGACGTGTGAGTTCCGGCACCTTTTTGTTTTACAAAAAAAGCACTGCTTACACTTGTATACTTTTTCTGTGGTAGCATACTAATAGTTTGATGGACCCACTGTCTGTAGACTGTTTTACTTTTTGCTTGTTAATCTTTTTCTCACTGTCTTTCTCTCTCTCTCTCTTGCATATGCACACACCTACACACTCTCTTTCACACACAATTATTAAATGTAAACTTGACAAATGGTGATGGCTGCACCCAACCGTTATTTGACGTTACCTGATGCATAATAATGCATTACTTTATTTCATTAACATGTATTGGTTTTTGGAATATACTGTATACAAAATAGATTATATGTTCATTTAACTAGTGCTTGTATCTGAGCAGTCATTCAAGATAATGTATAAAGCTATCACTCAGTGTATGGAGGGGAAGGGGGAGGCAATTAAAGTCAACAACAGACACTATGTCTACTATTGTTTGTGTCTGTGCAGTCATTCAAGGCAGCCAGGCAGCCAGCCCTGAGTTAGCTTTTGTAGGCCACCCGCCATGGCAGCAGCAGCAGCACACTTGACTCCATACAAAGAGCACTAATAAGAAATGGCTGATAAATGAAGTGTCTTGATTAAATTTTACTTTGCCTCAAATGGTGTGTGAACTGCATTGTTGAAAAGAGTCTCTCAATGCTAAGAGAGGCCTGGCTGATTGCCATAGTTATTCTGGTCCTTCCTGATGACAGAATCATGTCCCTATGACAGGAGTCTCCGGAGGCTATTTCTAGTCCCAGACAGAAATATATTCAATTCACATAAATCCAAGTGTGATAACTCTGTGCTCTGCATATGAACTCAATTCTTCTGTATTTCACAAAAGAACTATTTTGTAGGAAAAGATGCCCTGATACTTTTGCAGAGGGATCATGATTGCATTGCTTTCTATTCTTTTGACTTTTCAGTGCCTTTCTAACTAAATTTCAGCAAATAAATTTAATTTAAAACCTGTAGCCCGCACAGTTTTCCCTTTACGTTATAGACAGCAGAGATGAAGAGAAACTGATTGCCTTCCAGATGTTGCTAAATTAAAATTTCCAGCAATGTTCATTATCGGTCAGCGGACTGGCTCTTGAAAACAACATCTGAAAGGCCACGTGTTTTCTCCTATCATGAAATGTAGATGGATAAAATGGGTAGGTTCTGCCCCATTGCTCTTACTGGCTTTTTTTCTTTTCTTTTTACTTTAGCAGAAAATGAAGTTGGTTAAGAAAAATGCTAAACTCTCAGTTGAGTTTTGCACCAATCATTTTGAAAGGATGAGCTCATAAACACACTGAAGAGACCTCCCTCAAAAGCTGTGATGTTATCTTGTACTGAACTGGGACTTTGGATCATCTTCCCCTTGTTTTCATGTTGTAATGACTGTCCAGCCTGGTCAAAATCTTGAACTGGCCTCACCACTGACTGTAATTGGAGCATCTGCTCGATAGTTGAATAAACTGCACTTAACCTAAACTGCACTTCTTCCTACTTCCCATTCCTCCTTTTTAGGTTATTTTTGTTTAAAATAAACAAAAATATTGTTTTTTGTGTGGTTATGCAGTGGTAAACATTCTTTTGCTTCTTTTTTATGTGCTTTTATAGGTCCTCCAGAAACTTGGCAAAGCTGATGAAACAAAAGATGAGCAATTTGAACAGTGTGTGCAAAACTTTAACAAACAGCTGGTAAGTGAGTTTTAAGGATTCCTTCACTGATTGTTGAACACCACCCAGAGTCACTTTCCATGAGATGGGTGGCCATATAAATTTCATAAATAAATAAATGAATAAAATTTGCTCACTTATTCTTTTAATTTGTGATCTGTCTCTTTCCTTCCCTGATCTTAACTGGTATCAAACCAATGCCAGATGGTCAGGAATGGATTTGGGATACAATACTTAGGCTCCAGTCTGCTTCCTTTTGGTATAAAAGTTTCAAGGAGTATTTGGCAAAATTTTGAGACGTTGATTTATTGCTGCAACTATTCTTCCCTCCCTGTGAATAGCATGCAGTATTTAAAAATTGCAGATAGCCTCCTCTTTAACCTTTGTGTCTTTGATGATTTACTTAATTTGCAACAGAAGAAATAATTATCTTTCTTATTCTAGTTCTTCTTGTTAGAATATATTTGTCATCATAAAAATATAATTGAGCATTTTCTGCTCTGTAATTGCAAAAATGCATCATCTAAACATAAAATAGCATTGTTATGAGAGAGAGAAAAATGACAAAAGGTCAAACAAATTAATCCCCTCCCAAAACATGTGCACGGAACAGACTATATTCCATTCCATGGAGCATGTAAAAAACTTGGATTTAAAAAAATGCACGTAAAAAATGAAGGTAATGTCTTATTTTGTTATAATGTTTTTGTTTAATTGGGTTCTCTTCTTTATTATATAATTTAACTCATTTTAGAATGTATGTGGAGCATGTTTTAGGTCATATTGAATAATTAAAAGTAATTAAGTAATTACTTAATTAAGTAATTAAAATCACACACTTTTAAGCATAACTGTAACTATTAAATTGTTTTAAAAAGAGTAGTAAATGATCTATCAGGGCCTGCAAAATGCAAAGCCCATGGTCAGATGCCATATCCCCAAACACTAGTTGGTTCTGGATGTGTGCAGAAAATAAGTTTGGCAATTTTGAGCAAAAAATCTTTCTAGTTAGGTCGCCTTCTTGCTTAGTTCTAAATAACATATAAAGCAGTTCACTGAGTATGTGATGCAATTTTTGGAATCATGTGTTTTTAGTTATATTAATGCAATAAGTAGTTTCCCTTATAACATACTGAAACATCAAGCCATATTTAGGAGTTCATCGTGCTACTTTTTTGGATTATAAGCAGTGGTGAGCCAATTCACACCACTTCGGCAGAACCGGTAGCTAATTTTTTGTTGCCCAGGTCCAGAATGGACTTCCAGTAGTGGCATCCACACAGAAAACTGGTTGTTCACATATTTGAATCCCCCCTCTCATTATAAGCATAAGGTAGAAGTGTTCTTCAGTACCGTGTGACTAAGTGCTTCCATTAAAATAAGTTTAAGCACAAATTTGTAGGAGATGACCAGGCTGAGCCCGAGGGAGGGGCCAAACGCATCATCAGTCAGATCCCTGTGTGCCCACAAGAGATCTAAGTCCTTGGATTGCTTTCTATTTTTAACTCCCGCTAATTTCCCTTGACTATTAGTAGTTCAGATTCTTGTAGAGAGTGCTTTGCAAAAAATCTCTATAGTTATTTGAACTACCTGAATCTTCTGATTTCTCTGTTGCTTGACAAAATTCACAATACAGTAGCATGAGATGGCAGAGTGGGCAAATAATGTAATTCCAGTAAGCGTCCTACTACAGTGGTCATCCTGTAATAGCTAGCTGAAGAACTGCTTCGATCTAATTGAATAAGCAGTTATATGGTTGATTCATGGGCAACAATTTTGAAACATAACTTTTTATCATTGCCATAAATAAGGAAATATAACTCAGTTTTAATTACTCATAATAGATGAATGCTAGCAGTTCAAAAGCACATAAAAATGCAAGTAGAAGAATAGGGACCACTACGGTGGGAAGGTAACAGCGTTCCATGCGCCTTTGGCATCTAGTCATGCCGGCCACATGACTACGGAGACGTCCTCGGACAAGTGCTGGCTCTTCGGCTTTGAAACGGAGATGAGCAACGGCCCCTAGAGTTGGAAACGACTAGCATGCATGTGCGGGGGAACCTTTACCTTTACCTTACCTTTAATAGATGAAGCAGTAAATTGCACAGAATAATTTTAGGGAATGGAGGTAATTTTTGTAAGGGACCATAGCACCAAATGAAGAGATTATCTTAGTCTCCATATTGCATTTGTGATCTTAATTAAATTTCAGTGAAAAAACAGATGCAAGCAGTGCCAAACTATATACTTAAAGCAACATTTTTTTGGCCCTTTGTTTTGCTTTTGGAATTCATTATGAAACATATTTCACTTTGGAAATTCAGAATGTCTCTTAGCATTGGTACTGATTTCCTAGAAAAGCTTTTGTGCATAAAATTTATATATCTGTAATGCAAATTTTGTTTAAAACAACAACATTTCCTCCTTGTCAGCAAGGCGCCTAGGCCTGAGACTAAATTTTGACTGTCCAGATTCTTCACCCCATAATCAGGAACATGCTTACAGAAGTTCATAGACATAACACAGCTTTATTTAATACCAGATAAAAATAACTTATGTGCAGGTCTGCTTCTTGTTCCTTTATACAGGTAGTCCTCGACTTATGATCACAATTGAGCCCCAAATTTATGTTACTAAGTGAAACATTTGTTAAGTGAGTTTTGTTCCATTTGATGACATTTTTCCATTTTTCTTGCCCCTGTTGTTAAGTGAATCATTGCAGTTAAGTTAATAACACAGTTGTTAAGTGAATCTGACTTCCCCATTGACTTTGCTTGTCGGAAAGTCACAAAAGGTGATCACATGACCCTGGGACACTGCAACCGTCATAAATATGAACCAGTTGCCAAGCATCTGAATTTTGATCATGTGACCATGGGGATGCTTCAACCATCATAAGTGTGAAAAACCGTCATGTCACTCTTTTCAGTGATGTAATTTTGAACAGACACTAAATGAAAAGTTGTAAGTCGGGGATTACCTGAAACACAGAAATCCAAAGTTTGTGTGAGTATTTTGGCCCTCATTTTAAATTTTAATTTTTTTCTGCGTTTTCAAATCAACAGATAGTTGATCATAGCCTTTCTAGTTTGAGATTGGATGAGGCTTGCTTAGAGTTTACAAAACTGTTCTGTCTTGCCTGAGATTCAGATTCCCATCTTGCTAGTGTCAGCCTCAGCCTTTACGCAACATAATTTTACACTAACTTGAAAGGTTTTCAGAAAGCAGAATTCTTGAGGGTTTTAAACAGTCACATGTGCTTTCGTAAAGAAGTACACAATTTCTTCTCTTCCAATCATGGCATTCCGTGTTTTATAATTGGTTTCTACTTGATTAATAAGTTAGCACTTGGATTGGCATCATGGATTCCGATGACTTCCATTGCATTGTAAATACTTCCCATGGATCTCTCTCCGTGGATTTAAATAAAAATATCTCAAAAATCCCCTTCATGGATTACTGCCTTGTCGTGGCGAAGGGGCTTGCGTAATTCAATGAAGCTATGAGCTATGCCGTACAGGGCCACCCAAGATGGACAGGTCATAGCAGAGAGTTCTGACAAAATGTGATCCACTGGAGAAGGAAATGGCAACCCACTCCAGTATCTTTGCCATGAAAACCCTATGGACAGTACCAAAAGGCAAAAAGATATGACGCTGGAAGATGAGCCCCTCAGGTCATTGTACTACTGTACTACTGGGGAAGAGCAGAGGGCTAGTACTAGTAGTGCCAGAAAGAATGAGGCGACTGGGCCAAAGACAAAAGGACTCTCAGCTGTGGATGTGTCTGGTGGTGAAAGGAAAGTCCGATGCTGTAAAGATTTTTTCTCCATAGGAATGTAAGATCCATGAATCAAGGCAAGCTGGACATGGTCAAACAAGAGATGACAAGACTGAACATTGACATCTTAGGTATCAGTGAACTAAAATGGACAGGAATGGGTGAATTTAATTCAGATGACCATCAGATAAACTACTGTGGGCAAGAATCCCTCAGAAGAAATGGAGTAGCCTTTATAGTCAATAAAAGAGTAGGAAAAGCAATACTGGGATACAATCCTCAAAATGACAGAATGATCTCAGTTCGAATCCAAGGGAAACCATTCAATATCAAAGTAGTCCAAGTCTATGCCTCAACCACCAGTGCTGAAGAGGATGAATTTGACCGGTTCTATGAAGCCCTACAGCACCTTATAGAACTAACACCAAAAAATGATGTCCTTATCATCATGTGGGATTGGAATGCTAAAGTAGGAAGCCAAAAGATAAGCGGAATAACAGGCAAGTTTGGCCTTGGAGTACAAAATGAAGCAGGGCACAGGTTGATAGAATTTTGTCAAGAGAATACGATGGTCATAGCAAACACTCTTTTCCAACAACCCAAGAGACGGCTCTACACATGGACATCACCAGACGGTCAATACAGAAATCAGATTGACTATATGCTCTGCAGCCAAAGATGGAGAAGCTCTATACAGTCAGTAAAAACAAGACCAGGAGCTGACTGTGGCTCAGACCATGAGCTTCTCATTGCAGAGTTTAGGCTTAAATTGAAGAAAGTAGGGAAAAGCACTAGGCCACTCAGGTATGAATTAAATCATATTTATTTATTTATTTATTTATTTATTTATTTATTTATTTATTTATTTATTTATTTATTTATTTATTTATTTTATTAGATTTATATACTGCCCTTCTCCCAAAGGACTCAGGGCGGTGTACAGGGCAATTAAAACATGGCATACAAAGTTAAAAATAAATTAAATTAAATTTAGCCCCAAACCAAGTAAATCATTCTAAAATTTTAAATCCCAATCCCCAGTCAAGTCGGCAAGCTCGAATAACCAGGTTTTCAGGTCACGGCGAAAAGAGCGAAGGTCGGGAGCCATCCGGAGCTCAACAGGGAGCTGATTCCAGAGGGCAGGCACGCCCACAGAGAATGCTCTCCCCCTGGGGGCCGCCAGCTGGCACTCCCTGACCGACGGCACCCTGAGGAGGCCCTCTCTTTTGAATATACAGTAGAGGTGACAAATAGATTTAAGGAATTAGATCTGATAGACAGAATGCCTAAAGAACTATGGACAGAGGTTTGCAGAATTGTAGAACAGGTAGCAACCAAAACCATCCCAAAGAAAAAGAAATGCAAGAAAGCAAAATGGCTGTCTGAGGAAGCTTTGCAAATAGCTGAGGAAAGGAGGGAAGTGAAAGGCAAGGGAGAAAAAGAAAGATATGCCCAATTGAATAAGAATTCCAGAGAATAGCTAGAAGAGATAAGAATGCCTTCTTAAGTGAACAGTGCAAAGAAACAGAAGAAAACAATAGAATAGGGAGGACCAGAGATCTTTTCAAGAAAATTGGAGAGATGAAGGGAACGTTTAATGCAAAAATGTGCATGATAAAGGACCAAAATGGCAGGGACCTAACAAAGGCAGAAGAGATTAAGAAGAGGTGGCAAAATTACACAGAATTACTATACAAGAATGAGCTTAACGTCCCTGATAATCACAATGAGGTGGTCACTGACCTCGAGCCAGACATCCTAGAATGTGAAGTGAAGTGGGCCTTAGAAAAGCTGAGCAACAACAAAGCTAGTGGAGGTGACAGTATTCCAGCTGAGCTATTCAAAATCTTAAAAGATGATGCAGTAAAAGTGCTACACTCAATTTGCCAGCAAATTTGGAAAACTCAACAGTGGCCACAGGATTGGAAAAGATCAGTTTACATTCCAATTCCAAAGAAAGGCAGTACCAAAGAATGTTCAAACTATTGCACCATTGCATTCATTTCTCATGCTAGTAAAGTTATGCTTAAAATCCTACAAGCTAGACTCCAGCAGTATGTGGAACGAGAACTACCAGAAGTACAGGCAGGATTTTGAAAAGGCAGAGGAACTAGAGATCAAATTGCCAACATACGCTGGATCATGGAGAAAGTTAGAGAGTTCCAGAAAAACATCTACTTCTGCTTCATTGACTGTGCTAAAGCCTTTGATTCTGTGGATCATAACAAACTGTGGCAAGTTCTTAAAGAGATGGGTGTACCAGACCATCTTATTTGTCTCTTGAGAAACCTATATGTGGGCCAAGAAGCAACAGTGAGAACTGGACACGGAGTCCGGCAAGGCTGTATATTGTCGCCCTGCCTATTTAACTTATATGCAGAGCACATCATGAGAAAGGCAGGGCTAGATGAATCAAAAGTTAGAATTAAGATTGCTGGAAGAAATATCAACAACCTATGCAGATGATACCACTCTAATGGCAGAAAGTGAAGAAGAACTAAAGAGCCTCTTGTTGCGGGTGAAGAAAGAGAGTGCAGAACTTGGGTTGAAACTTAACATTAAGAAAACCAAGATCATGGCATCCAGCCCTCTCAATTCCTAGCAAATAGAGGGGGAAGAAATGGAGGTAGTGACAGATTTTATTTTCCTGGGCTCCAAGATCACTGCAGATGGGGACTGTAGCCAAGAAATTAAGATGCTTGCTCCTTGGGAGGAAAGCCATGGCAAATCTAGACAGCACACTAAAAAGCAGAGACATCACCCTGTCAACAAAAGTGCGTATAGTCAAGGCTATGGTTTTCCCAGTTGCAATGTATGGCAGTGAAAGTTGGACCATAAAAAAGGCTGAGCGCCAAAGAATTGAGGCCTTTGAACTGTGGTGCCGGAGAAGACTCCTGCGAGTCCCTTGGACTGCAAGGCGATCAAACCAGTCAGTCCTAGAGGAGATCAACCCTGACTGCTCTTTAGAAGGCCAGATCCTGAAGCTAAAACTCAAATACTTTGGCCACCTAATGAGAAGGAAGGACTCATTGGAGAAGAGCCTAATGCTGGGAAAGATTGAGGGCAATAGAAGAAAGGGATGACAGAGAATGAGGTGGCTGGATGGAGTCACTGAAGCAGTAGGTGTGAGCTTAAATGGACTCCAGAAGATGGTAGAGGATAGGAATGCCTGGAGGAACGTTGTCCATAGGGTCGCCATAGGTCGGACACGACTTCTCAGCTAACAACAACATCTTAAATATAAAATGAACAAAAACTTACAAGTTTACCAGCTAATATATAAAGTCAAATGATGCTGACAGTTTATATGAGCTTTTAGGGGAAAAAAACTTTGCAGTTTCTTTAAAAGTCAGTGTTCTTGGTTGGATTCTCGTGAGAATTCAGCATTCTTGCTCAGGATCATTTGAGATTAGGGTAAAATTGCTGAAATCTTACAGGATATCACAAGATCTATTTCCCCCCCCTCTGGGAAAAATGTTTGATGCCAGAAAAACAAAGTTTAACCTTGTGTAAGAATAAAACCCAAGGGGCAATATTGATTGAGTACAAAAAAATAACCTCTTAAAAAAAAGGCTTTGCAACTACAATCATGCAAGGCATACAGAATCATACAAATCCAATCATACCAAACAGAGTTGGTTTGTTTACATGTACTTGGGACAAACAGAATTTTCCTATGGAAGATCATTGGATATTTTAAAAGTAAACATAGCACGAGCATCTGGAAATTTATATTGTCTTGCTGGTTGCCCCAACAGAAGAAAGAATGGTGTGGTGACCAACCATTGTTACTGCAGCTTTGGATTTCCTGTTTACTACTAGCTAATCACTACTGCTCTCTGGGTAGACATGTGGGACCCTCTGGCTATAAGGCTTTTAGTTTTGTTGAGACTACCTCGTTCACTGTTCATTATCCTGTTCACTGCTTTGGTGTCATATTTGGGTCTGAGAAGCCACATTTGTGGTAGCTACAGGAAATATAAGTACTAAAGAAAGTTGATCTTAGGAAGCCAGAGACCTTTCTCTGTTTAAGCCGGAATCCCAGGAAGGATAGAAATGGAATCTAGGCATCTATTGAAGAATGGACCAATTGTTTGTTACGTTGCTGGGAAGACAAACAGACAGCTGTCTTTGCTTTGCCTTGAGCTAAGACCCTGTTTTTGTACAGTCAAGTGGGCACGAGGTCTGCTGTGAAATGGAAGGGATATAAAATTAGCTGTCTCGCTCATGCTATTACGCTGTTGACTTTTTCTTATTCCTGAATGGGAAGGGAATCTTGTTCTAAATACCTTGTATGTCCATTCAGAGATCTATGGGCATGCTTCCTTGCATCCTGCAAATGGCACCTCCCTGTTAGCTTAGAGGCTGACCTTGAAGCACGTCATGTAAACCAAACATGGGTTGACTTTTTTGGCAGAGGCTGACTTTCCGGTAATCTGAGGTACCTCTGCAGTTTGATGAACAGCACAACTGGAGCTAAGCAAAGTCTTTCTCCTTCGCTTGATCTGTCCTTTGCACACTTCTTCAGAATAACTTCTGCTTTCTTTTTGACCCGGTTAGATTAAAAGATAAGAAAATAAACACAAACTCAGGCAGGAGCATGCTCCTGTCCACTCATGCAAACATTTAAAAGGAAACACAACAACCCAGAACTATCAAAGCAACAATAGGGTTTCAATGTTTGCATTGTAAAACAGCTCTCAGATCTTTATTATGAAGAATAATGTTCATTTCCTGTTTAAAACAAAATAAAAATGGGTATTTATTCATTCAAAATAGTAGCGTTATTTTAGGGAATAGAAATATATATAAGGTATATGGAATGCTTTAAATGTTCAATACATATACAAACATAAGCTATGAATGTGCTTGGAAAGAAATCTTACTGTGTTGGCTAATATTTGCCTTGCTCATTGCACTTGCTGATTTAATAAGCAGATTCCCCCTCCACATTATTCCTTCAACAAATAGCTACATTTGGAACTGCTTAACTTCTTCAGTTGTAGTGGGAGTCGTTCTTGGTCTATTGACAGAGAACAGTTATGCTGTATTTTCAGAAATTCCCACTTCTGGAAATGCTGTCTGGGAAAATATTCACGTTAAGAATAATTCCCAATGAATTAGTTTCCCATATCTAGAAACTGCAATTAAGTACAGAGCCTTCTGCCCCAGACTGTGTCTATTTTGGCAAAGGAGGAGAAAAGAAAGAACAAAATGCTGTGAATGATCTTGCAAAGCACTTTCATGATAGTTAGGTTAATAGCCTAATGAATATTCTTATTTTGATGAGAATAACTTGTTTGTTCTCTCTGACAGTGTATTCTTTCTGTTCACTATAATTTATCTCCCATCTGTTTTATGGCATCCACCGAAGGTCTTTTAGGCCTAGAGAAATTACGAGCCTCAAATTCAGGAGAAATCTCAAAAAGCAAATTGTGAGCTGGACCTGAAATGTTCATCTGCCATATCTCTAAATGGCAAATGAAGTGTTGGTATTAAATACACCGCCTTATCTTTCCTGTTCCTTTCTGTTCTGTTAATAGCGTTAAGCATTTGATGAGGCTCAACGCTTAATGGATGCATAATGACAGAAAGATAGCCTTTCCTGCATTCTTATGGGCCTGGGTGTCAGAGAGAAGCCCAGCTGTTCCTGATCTGTCACGCTAAGAAGTCAATCCCCCACATATTCCTAAGCTTGGAGAATAAGCTTAGCTTGTGGTTATATGTATATTATACCCAACACCCACCCTCCCCAAGTATGGCTATATATACGGACAATAAAAGCCATACGTTTTGGCCATCATGAACATTTCACAGTATGTTCTGGCCTGCGTCTCGTGTTTAGGATGGCTTCTTAAGATAGTAGGAGTCAAGTGTCAGCAATTACATGTCTGGTAACAACTGAATCTGATGCTTTGTTGAATTTCGAATGCTTTTGTAGGTAGCAATTGTTTGTCCAAGTGGAAACATGTATATTATTCAAACATTTGCAAACACTTACAAACCACCATTATTAAGACCAAAGAACACTTACTATGGCATCCTATTTCCTATGATGACCAATCAGATGATTAGAAAAAGGGTACATGTAGTAGCGCAGTAGGACTCTTCTGTTCGTGTTTCCTGATATTTGGAGGTATTCTAATTTTAGTGATGATACTAATCATGATACCCATGATTAGTAGTATATGTAGACACTTTCTTTGTTCTTTGTCAGCTTAATTTGCATGATAGTTTCCTGTGGTAATAAATTCCATAATTTGATGTACTATTTGAAGTACAAAGTGCTTCATTTTATATTTCTTTAGGTCCCATCATACAGCTTCATTAAGTTACCCTGGATTTTATGAGGGAAGGGGGAAAATTTCTATCAGTCACTTTCTCTACAATAGGCAAAATTCTGGGTATCTCTCTCATGACCCCTTTTATTTACCTATAATGCCATCTCTTGTCTCATTATTGCATTAGAGCTGATGTATTAGCCTTAGCTAGTAAAAGTGCTTCATCTTATGGTGGATACTTCTCCTAACAAAGATAGAATTAGAATATTTCCTATCTATCTATCTATCTATCTATCATCTATCTATCTATCTATCTATCTATCTATCTATCTATCTATCTATTTTATTTGACTTATATACCGCTGTATTCCCATAGGACTCAGGGCGGTTTACAGGGCAATTAAAACCATACAATACAAAAGTTAAAATAAATTTAAAACAATTAATTAAATTTAAAGCCCAAAAGTTAAAAATTAAAACTTTAAAACCCAGTTAAACACCCCTCAGTCTAGGCCAGACAGCTCAAAGAGCCAAGTTTTTAGGTCCCGGCGAAATGAGCAGAGGTCGGAGGCAGTCCTGAGTTCCATAGGAAGTTGGTTCCAAAGGGCAGGCGCACCCACAGAGAAGGCCCTCCCTCTGGGAGTCACCCGCCGGCAATCCTTCACCAGCGGTACCCTAAGAAGGCCCTCCCTGTGGGAGCGCACAGGACGATGGGGAGTTGATGCCGGCAGCAGGTGTTCCCTCAGATAATCCGGCCCCAAGCCATTTAGGGCTTTATAGGTCATCACCAGCACCTTGAATCTCACCCGGAGGGCAACTGGAAGCCAATGCAGCTTGTGGAGAAGAGGTGTTACACGGGAGTATTGGGGGACTCCCATCACAACTCGCGCGGCTGCATTCTGTACCAGCTGAAGCCTCCGAGTGGTCCTCAAGGACCATCTATGGGCTTTTAAGTGTACCATAATGATGCCAAAAAAGATTAAACATGATCGCCCATCTGAGTTCTGTTTCTTGGTCTGCAATTAGTGTCTAGCCACTTTTTCAGCATTACAACTGGCATATTGTTACAGTGTTGATGGCCTCCATGACTTTCATCAATAATTTTGGCTGGGATGCTTCTCCAAAACAGGCAAAAACGAAGGAAAGGCACATATTTTAGAGTTCAGCAACTTTAAAATTGAAAATATTTCAACATGGCTCCAGTCAGGAGTATGGTGCTTTTTGTGGTTAGGACGCTTGGTTGAAGGTTAGCAACCCCGCATTTGAGACCGGAATGCTGCACTGGGGCAGGGTGAGCTCTTGTCCTTCGCTCCAGCTCCTGCTAGGGACATGATAGGAGCCTCCAACACTGCAATCCTTACAAGGCAGAAGCTCCTCGATGCTTCTGACACGAGTGCAAAAAAGCAATTGAGTTATTTTTAAAATTCTAATTGGCCTCAGAGTTAAGTACTGTGTTTATCTCATTCTTTTGCCAAATATTTATTTCTCTATCCCTAGATAATTAAATGAAAGCCTATTATTATTATTATTATTCCCTATTGCTGCAACATTTCTGGAACTGTTGCATTTCTAATAAATTATTTTGGGAGCTGGCATTGGCACCTATGGTGATTACTGTATGTGGAAGAATCTGTTTCTATTCATTTTTTTGTTGACATTATGGTCTCGTTGACATAAAGGGCAGCACAGCCTACCGCCCCATTCTCTTTCCTTCTAGAGAGCTCATACAGAAAGAATTTGTAATTGATAGTTTCTAAAGATAAGCTAAAAATTGAGGGGGGGGGGAAAGATTATCCCACTGATTTCTTAAGGGTTTTCAGTACAAGTGAATGCAGAGTCAACATCAGCAGCAGAATTGGTGCCTATCTGAACGTATCAGAAACGTATACGGTACTTTTAAGTCTTGGATAATTGGAACTCTTATTATAGCTTTTTTATTTTAAAAACACAAGATAAGTACGAAGACATAAACACTTTTAGAGTAAGAGCAAGGAGGACCATGACAGGAAACATGTATTCATCTGGTACCTCCTGAAACAGATGTTGTATAACCTTCCTCTCTTTAAACTCTCCCCTTTTATGAAGATAAAAGGAAAGGCGAAAGGCAGTCTTTTGTATAAGCAGATGCTGCTGGATAGATTTTTCTTTTTCTTGTTGCCCTTGTCCTTCCTTTTGAAAAACCACAGCTGCTGTTCCCATGGCCATAGACATTCCATCCAGCTTTTGTTGATGTTAGGCGGGAAGGGATACCCATTATGTGACCACTTCTCTTCTTTTGTATTGTCTTGGAAGATGCACACTTTAAGGACTAAATTATCCCATATGCAGAAAAATTGCATACGGTAATTGGAATTATGCTAGGGATAATTGTTTGGGACTTTTGAGTATTTAAATGTTAAATGGAGGATCAGGCCAAAAATGACTTACATCCCAGTTGCAATTAAGAGGTTCTTCCTTGACTATCAACCCTTGATGGGGAAACCATGTTCAAAACAATGAGATTGCAATTTTTAAAAGCCTTGATCTCAAGAAGAAAAGTGCTTTGCTGAGCTGATGTATGGAGATAGGGAACCTGGAGATTCCCGCTTTATTCCAGCTGCAAACAGCTGTAAAAATTAGGTCGCCCAACTCCAACTTTGGTCATTAGATTGAGACAAATTTTTCATTCAAAATGAAAAGTTGTCTTTAGCAATATTAATGTGAAATATCCTTTGAATGTCTTCATATTTGCTAAATAGATTGTGGATGTTTGACAGCTTACAATATTTTATTTTTAAATTATTTCTTACAAATGATAGTTATTTATTATTCTTTAGTGTTTTTAACTAGTAAATTCTATACCCATAATTGTACTTAGTAACTGACACTGTTTGATGGATGGTGTTAGTGCTCAGTAATTCAGAATATCAATTATGATGTTATGTAATTCCAGGATAGCGTTACAATTTTTATCTTATGCAATCTTTGATAAACATCAAATCCAAAAATAAAAAGGGATTTCGTGAATCTAGAGCTCCAGTCCTGAATATAATTACTTGGAATTAAGTAACAACTCAGTAGACAATTGTAAAATGGCAGTTTGAAATATTCATCTTTTGAGACAAAAGTTCCTATTCTAAACATACTTCTATTATTTTAATTTAAATATTAAAGTTTTGAATATTTCAGAAAATTATTTGTTGGAATGCTGCTTTATTGAAATGAGAGATAAAAGAAAAGCTATTGTGACTCCGTTGCACAAGAATGTTGACTTATTGGCCTAAACTTTCTTAGCAAGTCCCAATTCCACAACCTAATTAGTTGAGATTATGTTTTGCTATCGAATTATTTACTCATTTAAAATTTTTGTTTACTTGTCCACTGAACTTTCCAAAGCAGCTAAAAATAATCAGTATAGGGCAGATGTCAATAAAAGAATATAAATAACAGACAAAATCAATAAATTAGTAGATAATATAATAAAGGGAGAAACAGAATTCAAAATACGGTATTTTAAAGCTTTTCAAATTTGTAGCTGAGTTGTGGTGACCCTTTTTTATTTTTTAGAATAGATTATTTCTACTTTACACATGTAATCTATTCTAAATTGTACCAAATTATATTGTGTGTGCTTAATTCAAGGGGTTGGTAAAGCTTTAAATAAAAAATAGCAATGTACAGCTTAACCCACAGGTCAACATACAACTACAATTGTGACCACAATTCCTGTTGCTAAATCTGAGGTAGAGTATATATAGATATAAGCAATATGGAATTATATAAAGTACTGAAGGGGATCATTTAACTGATTATATTAAAAGTGGTTTTTTGAATAAATAAATAAAAGCAATAGTTAATTGAGGGCCTGAAGGAAATTAATGTGGCTTTCTAGAGATAAATGTTCTACAAAGAAGATGCTATATCTAAAAAGACAAATGTCTGCTAATTTGGGGAGTTCCCTCTACAGCTAATCTTATAAATCTTATAAACTGGACAGGTTCTTTCAAAAAGCAATATTCTAACCTTTCTTTTTAGGATTTTAAAGATGAAAAGCAACAGTGGAACTTGATATCAAAACCAAACTATTGTGACCTGTTATTGCAATAGCTCACTCACTATTTCTATTCACTATTTTTTTTAGTCAGAAGGATCCAAGCTACAGAAGGATCTTCGGACCTACCTGACTTCAATTAAAGGTAATACTTGGAATAATAGTCCTATTGCTTTGCATGATCTTCTGTAGAGTAAATTCCAGAAGCCATTACTAAATCTTATCTTACCTGGTTTTGTCTATTGGTGCTAGGCAGTACTATTTGCATTACTCTAGAAAGCTATAATTATGGAACTAAGTAGTTGCTGGAATTTTATGGTGGCCAAGAAAATTTGGGACATGGGCAAATGTTATTTATTTGACATGGAAATGTTTCCTAGAGATGTGCTACAGATAGACTCTAGTAATATTTTATAAATGCTTCAAGCTCTGTCTTGACTAGGCTAGTAAGAGGATAATAGAGAGTGGGGGAAGATGCTGTCATGGCTCCTGGCATAATATTAGATCCCATGATGTTTAAAAAAATAAAGGGCACCAGACTTGGAAGCTTGGAAATTTGGAGTTATTCATTTGCTTAATAACAAGTAAATGACATGTGTTATAATTTTCAGATTCCAGGAAGCAGGAGAGATAAACAGTTACAATGTAAATCTCCTCTTTCTGATGGGATCCTGTCCCTTCCTTTTAATTTGGTTCTTACTACTTTAAAAAAGCTCTGCAAAACATGGCCCAGACTAATTATATCAATAGATACCAGTTCTTATTTTAATATTTCAGTATAATGTTGAAGAACAAATAGAAAGAGTAATATATGTATATTACTATATTATTATTATATTAAATATTATTATAGTGTATATTATTATATTTTATATTATTACATTATATTATAAATTAAATTATTTACACACACATGTATAGGGGTGTGTGTGTGTTTGTGTGTGTGTGTGTGTGTGTGTGTATCTAGCTATATAAGTGGGTTTCTCTAACCACCGATTACCGCTCTGATGATGTTAACAGAGGATTGATGAAAGCTAAGTTATAGTTATTAAAAAGATTTTTCTATCCTGGAGTTCATTGGCTCTATTGTATTTTAATGAATATACCTGGGATTCAAGTTTTTAAGATTAGATAGATAGATAGATAGATAGATAGATAGATAGATAGATAGATAGATAGATAGATAGATAGATAGATAGATGTAGATATAGATAGATATAGATATAGCTATAGATAGATAGATATAGCTATAGATATAGATAGATAGATATAGCTATAGATATAGATACATACATACATTTATATATATATCAGCCAAATATTTGAAACTCTTCTTAAATTATACTATGTTCAGAAATAAGAAATTAGCCATTTAAAAAAGGAACTTGGTTTCATTTGTTAATTAAAGAAAGAAATTAAAGAAAGAATGTTAAACCACAAGGGAATTAATGTGTGTAACCATTTTTTTTGTTCATCTTTTTTTTCTTGTTGGGAAAGAAATATGAATATTATCAAGTCCTTTATAAGTGAGCAAGCTGTTTGTTTGGGTTTTTCTTAGGGTATGGGGTGAATAATTATTTGGGTACTATTATGTCATTCTTTTCTATTTCAAAGCAATGCATGAAGCTTCCAAGAAACTTACAGAGTGTTTGCAAGAAGTATATGAACCTGATTGGCCAGGAAGAGATGAAAGTAACAAAATAGGAGAGGTGAGCTTTGGATTTCTCACACATTAGCGTGATGGATGTATTGTGATTCAGATTTATGGAGGCAGCAAGTGTTAATACTATAGTTTAGTATTACAGAAATGAATGTGCTTATATCTTAGACTAATATATTCTGTTCTCTGATACTTCCACAAGAGAAAAGAAGAGAAGCCATCACTTCCTCTTGATAATTTCTCAATTTGTTTACTAAGTGTTAATTTAATAATAATAATAATAATAATAATAATAATAATAATAATAATAATAATAATAAAAAAATAAAAAGATGCCATGGTCATATGCCATGATTTAATCCTGCTTTGTTTTAATGAACCATGGTTTGAATTAACCACAGCTTGTATTTGTTGTGTAGAATAAACTTTTGGGCTAGAAGATGGTGTTTCCAATCTCCTTCTTGTGCCTGTAGTAGCAAAGCAGGAATAGGGAGTATTCAGGCAAAAATCCTGAGCTGACTATTTCTTACTATGCTTATCTATTGTTTTACATCATGCACAAATTGTGCCAGTGTGTTCTATGATACAACAATATCCTTTTTCCAATACCAAAAATTCCACATAAGAACAAGAGGCAAATAGCTTATCTCTTACATTCACAGCCGGCCACTATGAAACCATTCGGGGGGGGAACTGTACTGATCTCGAGTGTCTGCAAATAATATTTTCCAACTTAACATGAACATGGGGCACTTGCTGATGTTGTAGCTGCTTAGAGAAAAGCAACAGTGAATTGATGGAACCCATATATCTCATAAAGACCAAACTACTGTACATCAGAGATAGAAAAAAAGGCATAGAAATATTTGTCATATAGCAAATATTCCAAGTAAATTTTTTATTCATGGCCAGTTGAAATTCAACAGTCAGAACTATCCTTATTGTACAAAACAGGGGTCCCCAATCTCCGGTGCTGATCCATGGCCTATTAGGAACTGAGCCACACAGCTGGCCATGAGTGGCAGGTGAATGAATGAAATTGAAACCATCTCTCCTGGTCCTTGAAAAAATTGTCTTCCACGATACCAGTCCCTGATTCCAAAAAGGTTGGAATAGAAGATGCACAAAACTAGTATCTTTGTCCAACACTTTTAAATAATTATAGCTTTTAAAATTGTCTAGAAAACAAAGGCATGACAGTTTTAGGAACAGATCCTAATGGCATTACACATATGCATACTAAAAAAGGAAGCCTCAAACATGATTTGTCTTATGAATTCACTTACTAGTACTAGGGATGAAATGTATCTCACTGTTATTGTACTTTTGCTCACATGGATAAACTTGAACTGCATAATGCACAGATAACCC
Source organism: Vipera ursinii (assembly GCF_947247035.1). Classification (NCBI taxonomy): domain Eukaryota; kingdom Metazoa; phylum Chordata; class Lepidosauria; order Squamata; family Viperidae; genus Vipera; species Vipera ursinii. The sequence continues at coordinate 123,989,688 of NC_139512.1, forward strand.
AACTCTTCCCACATTACTCTTATTCTGTTCCAGAATAATGACTTGCTTTGGACAGACTTCCATCAGAAACTGGTAGATCAGGCATTGCTGACTATGGACACCTATCTTGGCCAGTTCCCAGACATAAAGGTATGGGGGTTTCATAAAGTTTTGGTCTACTTTAATTTCCTTTTGGAAGGTGAAAGCCACATTAGCAGTGAAACAAATGAAGGAGTGTTTCAAAAGACATTAATAAATGTGGGGCCACCCAGTATAATAGATACTCCCTTCTTACATTTTTATCTTTATGAGCATGGGAGAGCTTGAGGATTTTTAAGTAAAATATTCTTGCATTTGTGTATACCTTCTTATTCCATTTTAAAAGGCCTTTTAAAACTAATATTCATACCAAAATGTGCAATCCAGAATTAAGTATTTATAATAGCATTTCAGGTGGGGGCTGAGACACTGAGCAGCCAGCTAACTGTTGGAGGCCTTCCTCCATACACAGTACTCAGTTGACCAGATGCTACTTACTGATTTAGCTCTGACACCCTTGGCCATTGATAGGGTGTCAGCTGTTTGTTGGAAATGGGCTCAGGCTGATGAGTGTAGGGAGGCTGCATAGTCCACTGAGAGGACTTCCATTGACCAGCAGTGGTTTCTAGACTCATACTTCCAAAATCACTAATTTAAGGAATTCTACACTCTCTGCCAGATATTTATTTTGGGGAAAATGTATATATGGATTGGTGCATTAGGCTCACATTTTGTTCTTCAACCTCTTTGTAATAAACATACCTGATATATAGAATTTCACAAAATCCTTCATATTCTCTTAGATGCGACTTACCAGAGTGGCTTATAATGATAATATAATTTATATTCTGCATTCGACTAGCATTCAAGAATTTATAATGTGAACAAAAATACATTCATGATAGTCAAATGATAAAATAGAAAGCTGACAATAATTAAACTCTCACTAGAGCTGAAATAGAAATATGTAAAAAAAAATCAAGATTACTGATTTATATTTATATAAATATATTTATATTTATCTCTATGTGATTGTTAAGAGTCAACAATAACATAACCAATTTAATAATAGTAAACCTGATGGCGAAACCTATACATTATAGTATCGAAAACAGTTTTTGTTCTAGATGAAATAGAGTAATTGAAGTAGCTTGATTTGATTTGAAATATAAAACTTAATGAAATCATATAATATAGGTCACATCAGAAACCATTGTTCAAAAAAATCTGCTTTGTTCTGAGTGGATCGTAAGTACTGTTGGGCTGCCCATTCTTATCATGCACACATACTTTCTTTCTTATAGTTCCTTGCTTTCATTTTTTCAGTAATATATTTCTGAAAACTGAAGTTTGTTCAGCATGGTATCTATATTAGTCTTTCTTTCCTGTTTCATTTCTCAAAGCAAAAATGCATCAGGAACAACAAGGTCTCCTTTTAGTGCTGTTTTACTGCTATCGCTCTAGGAACAATAAAACAACATTCAGAGTGTGCAAAATGTTCATTCTGTAGCAAAACAACTGAAGATGCAAATACAGAATATGTTATGTGTTTATCACAATAATTTTAGCGACTCCGTTTCTTTCAGATTTTTTTTTATTGAAAAGTTTTAAAATACAGTTTTCCTTTAAAAAACCCCCCTTCCCCTGTCCTCCTCCCCCCCTACCTCCCCCCTCCCCCTCTCCCTCCCCCCCCTAGCTCCCCCCTCCCTCCCTCCCTCCCCCCTACTTCCCCCCCTCCCCCCTGACTTCCCAGAGCTAAATACAAGGTATATATCTAAAAAAAAAACAATCATAAACAATCATATACTAACAACTATAAACTCTAAAATCCATCACTCTCTAGCTTATATAAGATAAACCAATCCTTAATAATATCAAATATATATATAAAACTAAGATAAAAAGAAAACTAGCGTCATTAAAGAGATGACACAGAATGACATAGAAAGTAATTTTGAAAAGCACAGAGACATCTATGTTTTAAGTTGAGGTACTTTAGAAGAGAGACATACTTGAGTGAAAGTATTGAGGCACTAGGATTAGTGTTTTGTTATGGGGAAATGGGAAAGCTGTAAGACGAAGTTGTACAGTATAAAGTCACTGTATTTCACTTCAACCTCTCTCAGAAGGTTACTCTGAAGATAAAAATACAATAATGTGGTACTCCACCTTCTACTCAGCCAGCTAGTACTCCATCCAACTAACTGCTAGAAGGAAAAACTCCAACTCTCTCCTTTCATTTCCATTGACACATTTGCCAATTGCTGTGTGTGTGTGTATGTGTGTATGTGCATCAGAAATTTCAGCATATACACTGGGAGAAAAGTTGAAATAATCTACATTGATCTTAAATAGATGCAAGGAGCTTGATTACAATACAGTTGCTTGTTGGCAGCATAATTGGCAGAATGCATATACATTGGTCTGTAAAAATGGTTACTTCATGGCTCTGGTGTTCTTCTCACATCTCCTTTCAGTCTCGCATTGCTAAACGGGGAAGGAAACTTGTAGACTATGACAGTGCCAGGCATCATTATGAATCTCTTCAAACTGCAAAGAAGAAAGATGACGCTAAAATTGCCAAGGTAAATAACCCTTGTAAGAGGTGGTGTGGCTGCTTTCTCTCAGTTGAAGAAAAATATGTATTTCATGCTGGGATAATACTCTACAAAACAATCAGCTTTTTTTAGAAGTAAAAAACCAAAACACCCAAACTTCAGAATTCCTGACAAACATGATTTTATCCTATGAATAAAAACAATGCAAAACTATTATTTAAAACTGAAATGTAAAATCAGTAGGAGTGTGTCAATGCTAAAAGGGGAAAAAAACTCAATGAAGAAACAAGAAGTTTCTAGGGGGTGAAAAATTCTTTCTATTAGTATTCCTTTACTCCTGAATTACTGAACAATTTAGGGTTTCTGGCTAATCTAGACTTTTTCTAATTTGACTGCTTGTGTCATGGGCAAAATGATTTGTCCAGGCTTTTTCAGGTGAAAGGCATCTGCCTCTATAAATGGAGGTAACTGCTCTGTGTTTCTATTTATGACCATTGTAGAGCATGCGGATGACACAAATTAAGGATATCAGCAGGAGTGATTTTGTGAAATTCAAATTAAACATTTGCTCAGTCAAGCTTCTCTCTATGACTATTGTTCCTTGTGCTTTGGAAAATCTAATCATGTCACTAATGGGGGAATATTTTTCAATTCTGTATAGTCCTCAGTTCATCTTAAATGACCTAAGATCTTATGGATGTTTAAATAAGTGCCCTTGTGCTTAATGCAAATTATTCCCACCTTAGGCTTAGACAGTTGTCAACCTACAAATGTTTAAATAAAATGCTACAATATACGAATAATCTGCATGGCTGTTATAATGAAGTTGTCTTTTAATCTTGGCTCCTTTTGAAGTTGCTAATGACCTATGGAGAGAGAGACTTAAGTAAGGTTGGACTCTGTTGCTTTCTGAATGACTAACAATTTCTTTCTCTGTTGCTCTCTGCAGCTGGAATGTTCATAAGCTGTGTTCACTCTGGAGTTCATTGAACATTTTGTGGAGCATTAATTACCGCTAGATTTAGCATGTCGTATAGGATTCATCCTTAACTTATCGCTTAATACTGACTTCTTCTGTTGTTGTTTTCTGTTGGGATGGCTGGTTCATCCTGGCCTCTGTTCTTCGATTTTTATTGTTTTTTTTGTATTTTTAAAAAATAATTCTCAAAATGTGTCTGTTTCTTCTTGTCTTGTCTTCTGAAAATGCTTTTGCCCAGCCTGTGTCGTTGCTTGAGAAAGCCGCGCCTCAGTGGTGCCAAGGGAAGCTACAAGCGCACCTCGTAGCTCAGACTAACCTACTGCGGAATCAGGTGATAGTCCAACCTGCCTTGCTGTCTAATCCTGCATGTGCTATTTCTGGCTGAAGCTCTCTTCTGTGCTTATTCCCCAGGCAGCGTTCACTCGAACCTCTCCCAGAAGGTTTTTTTTGTCTGGGAAGAATGTTGACTTAAAATTCAGACTCCTTGAAGCCAAAAACATGTTTGAAAAGGCGATATAGTTTCTCTGATTTTGTATTCCCCTGGATTAATGCACGGTACCATGTCCTCATGAGCAATTCTAGCAAATGTATGGGTGTCCAGTGAGATGATAGGATAGTAGGTGGGGAAGGGGTTCCATAGTTACTGTTTAATTTGGGTGTCTCCATTGTGTGGCAACTGGTATTGCTCAATTAGAAGTAGGGTTCACCTAGGGCAGGGGTCAGCAACCTGAAACAGTGAAAGAGCCACTCAGAACTGGTTCCCTCACAAAAGGAAAAACTGGGAGCCGCAAAAAATGTGTGTGCATACACGTACATGCGCACATGTGCAGAACAGGGTTTGACTGAAGAGTGGAGCCAAGGCGAGATATGCACCTACCCTGCATATTTGAATTGATTGGTTGAACTTTTTTAGTCCCACTTTTTTTTTGGACTGCACATGGCATAAGACTGGGAGCCACAGGAGATGGCTGAAAGTGCCTCATGCGGCTCCGGAGCCGCGGGTTGCAGACCTGTGGCCTAGGGGTTTAGAATTGCTCGAGCATGATCCAGTGTTTCTGGATTCTGAGATCTATGGATGAGAAGGAGGGGAGGGAGGTATATATCTACATATTATATGGTAGTCTCTTATTATTATTATAGATTCTTTTAACCTGATATTCAGTCCTTATCAAACACTTTGTAGGAAGGCTTATTATTTCCATTAACTTACCAATACTTAAAGTCCTTCACTCTCACGTCCGAATTTCAGGTTGGCTGACCAGGGTTCTTCATCAACATTTACTCTTCTCTTTCATTAAAAGTCAGCCATTAAATCCCAGGATCCATTTCTGGGAAATGGATATTGTTGTTTTATTCTCACATCGCTTTCCCTTCACCACACTCTATATAATAAGCAAGGAGAAGAGGATATACACACACACACAGACACACACACACACACACACACACACACACACAAACACACACACACACACATATATCTTGAATTTTGTTGTTTTAAACTTGTCTGTATGGGCTTTCTTTTGGTTTTCAGCTTCTGTTTGTACACGTTATTTTATACTTAACTTAAATAAAATCCAGATGTTTTTAAATGAATGTATAACAAGCTTTAAGTCTATAATTTTTAAGTCTTGTTCTGCTTTATGATTAGAAATGTCTCTGGACAATGTAGCCTTCCCTCTAAAATCATTTGAAGAATAAGGTGCCAGTAAATAAAATCCTGCCAAGAACTTTGAACATCCAAAAGCCTTATGGGTAACAACTTGGTAATAAGTGAATAAGAGTTATCAGATGTCTGTTTTCCATGAGGAACAGAAATAAAGACCAGCATAGTATATTGTGTTTTAACAGGGACACACTTGCAAAGTGTATAAATATGCTAAATGATGCAAATAACTAAATAAAAAGAAAAAAGAGCAAATACTAGAGGACCATAACTTATTGTTTTGAACAAAAGAAACCAGTTTCCATTTTTGTAGCTTCTCTGAGCTAATCAGTGAATACATTTAATTAACTTCTGCCTACTTTAAACCCAGTTTCTCAAATTGCAGATGGTTTGGAATACTATCAGTTCTGACCATTGGCTATATTAATTTGGATTGAAGCAGATCTTTGCTCCAGATGTGTGTTCCAGCGATTTCTTTGGGGAAAGAGTGGGCCCAAACCCAAACACCCATCAGTGGCAGCTAAGGAGAGGCAGGACAAATATGGCACTGGGAAGATTGGAGAGATGTGTGGTTGAATTGGTGAAATTTGCAGCTCTTGAAATCAAGGAAGTTGTTGTTATTAGTGTTGGGTAAGGGAAAGTGGAAAAAAAGAACATGGTAGAAGGATTAGGTGGGCCACTTGAAAGTGCTGTGCTTGAGACCAATAAGCTTCAAATATGACGTAGCCAAGTGGCTTCCTATCTTCCAATCTCCACAGTATTTTCTCTCCTTTACTCCCCAGTTAGCCACTACTAATGTCCACCTGGAATGTTTCATCAGAACTTCCAAATTTCAGGTTCAAAACATTCAAAACAAACTTATGGTTTGTGTACCTTCTAAAATGAGTTTCCTTTGGTAAGTGAGCTAACTTTTTATTCCTTGTTTCTAGCCGTAATCTCTATCAAAGACAGGCAGTAAATAACACGGAAGTAGATTTACATTTTTCTATCAGAAAGATGAGGGGAGGTTATCACTCTAGCTGTGTTCTCTTTTGCAATATATTCCAGAAGGTTAATGGATTAAATTGCTTAAGACAGCAAATTCCTGCCTTCCTACAACCCCATTGAAATGCTAGCTAAAAGCGTTCAGATGCTTTCTTTGTAAAACTGGCCCAGATTCAACTATGTATCAAGAAACTCTTTTTTTTATATTCATGAATCAGCTAGGCAGCTGTTTCATCTTGCTGAGTATTGGAATTCTTCAGTGGGAAGAATGTCACATTGAAATCTAATATTTTAAGAAATCAAATTTAAAAAAAATATAAATCTGCAGAAATTGGCACCTGAAATTTGAAGTGAATCCAGATGACATAGACAAGTAGCTTATATCTTAGCAAATGGTGTAGAGGTGACATAATGCTAAAACACCAACTAATAGGATTAGTATCTTAAAAGATTTAAAATTACTTTGATATAAAAAGTCTGGTAAAGGCAGATCACTAGGATTGCTTGTTCTACAGAAACTTCACCCCCAATGTATTGATTAGTTTCTGAATTATATTTGATATGTTAAAAAAGGCGAATTGAAAGAACTATTGTAATCCAATGAATATGCTTGTTCTTAGAATGTTTGCATGCTTGCATATTTATTTCTTGTAATATTTATATTGTATATTACTTCAGTCTAGACAGCTTTAAGCAATACATATGAAAGGAACAGTAACACTTTACAAGTACAAATGTCAATAAAGATGATACATCATATAGAAGCAACGATATAAAAACATAATTTATCTTTCAAGAATATCTTGCAGTGTTTCATGTTAATTGGTCAAATTCCATTTCTGCCATTTTGCATGCAATTTCTCAGCTATTATAAAATGGTAGAGAGTTGCCATAGCATTCCTTTTTTGCCTGTTCAATTTTGTATTGTATTGTTTTGTATAGCATATCTCAATATTTTTATATTTTATATTATTTTAATTAATTTGCCTTAAGATAAAGAGACAAATAATTGTCACAATAACTATTTTATTGAGTCTGCCAAGGTGACTCCTGTGGGAAACCATAGTATTGCAATTGGGTTTTACAGCCTCTTATTGTATTTTCATAGAGTGAACGTTGCCTTGGGTATTTCTGTCTCACAGCATTGGGCTATTTCAATGTAGATATCATTTTTTAGTTCCTAGAGCATGAATAATCCTGTCTGCTGAAAATGGAAAAGTAGACTAGCTCAATTTAAGATTCCAAGTAATAATGTTCTACACAGTTTATACACTTCGAACCCCAAAATTTGCTATTAATTTCTGATTGTTGCTTAATTCAGGCATTCATCATATCAAATCATGTGACACCCTGCCCCCATTTTTAGAAAAACCATCAGTCAGGCACTAGGGTAATTTTACAGAATATATCTTAGCATTTATCTTCACTAAGAAAATATACTGATCAAAAAAATAAAGGGAACACTTAAACAACACAATGTACTGTATTTAATAGTAGGATGTCTTATCTTGTGTTCCCTTTATTTTTTTGAGCAGTATATATTTATCCTTTAACCAAAGAATCTGACTTGTGTTGCTCATACTAGCACTTTCTAAGAATGACACCTTGACTTACATGTACTGTATAGTCCTTAGGGATCTCTTAGCGTTCCTGCCATTGACTGGTATATAAGCAATTTCTTTTTTCTTCTTGCTACTGAATTGGTAAGAATCCAGTTTCACTATTTATCCATATTATATGGTAGACCATATACGATATAAAATGAAGCTCCTGTGCATTTACTGGTTAAATATTCCATTTCACTAGGCTATAGATACATCTGTCCCCACTGCTTGTACTTTGTTAGGCTCTTTAAAACTTTTTGCTAGTGCTAACCAACTGGGAAGTATCAAACATTTTTATTAGTTTTACTTTGAACTGAATACTGCATAATTGCACTTTCATAGAATTCCAGAAGTTTGTGTATATGTAATAATCCTTACTGGTATGCAAAGCACTATTTCTAACATTCTTGTTGATGTGTTCTGAGAAAGAACTAGAGTAAGAGGTAGCTTTGTAGATACGCCTTTTGTAACTCCCCATATTAGCCACATAAACCATTTCCATTCATGCAGCCACATACTGGAATTCTCACCTTTATTGGGAACAGATGCCCAACATCTGAGGCCATCTGAGGGCAATGTAGAACATTTCTGTCAGCTGGAAGTGCAAGTGGACTTTAGCTGGCATTCTAATGAGGCCAAGATTAGTTTATCTTTGTACAAAGTAGACATCAGTTTTTCTTTATAGTGACCAAAGCTTAGTTGTCAGAATCTTCTCCCTCAATCCTCAATGGGAGAGAGATGGATTTGTGGGATCTTGATCAGCTTTGCCAAACCTTGAAAGGTAAGAATACTGGGCTCCTGGGAAAGATTGGGATATTGTTACTCCATTTGTCTGCATTAAAAACCTGGGTAGTTTGCCAGCCCATATTCTATTAAATGCTTTCCAGATCTCCACTATACTACATAGTGACCAATATGGAACTTATGTAAACTGTCTTCTGAGTGGTTGCATATGGGTTTGTTGACACCCCACAGGCTGAAGAAGAATTAGTAAAAGCCCAGAAAGTATTTGAAGAGATGAACATTGATCTTCAGGAAGAACTGCCTTCACTATGGAATAGGTGAGCGCTGAAAAAATGCTCGTTATTCTACCTATAAAGAAGCTGAGAGTCTCAGTTGAGGAATTTACAAGATCTTAATTGGTTTTTGCTCCATTGAAGCTCAAGCAAGGTATTTTGTCCATGCTATTTCTTTTGCTAAATCACATATTCCACATGAAAGCTGATTAAAAAGTGGGGTAAAGTTGAAGGATAAACATCTGCCCATATCTCTATTGACTTGTACTCTTTTATTTTCTAGTCGTGTTGGTTTCTATGTCAACACGTTCCAGAGTATTGCTGGCTTAGAAGAGAATTTTCATAAGGAGATGAGTAAGGTAAAGTTGCAAGACATTCTTCTTCCTATTGGTATCTCATATAGTTCTCCTTCCCTTTTTTTTAATTAGAAAGCTGTGGCTGTGCCATATTTTACTTTAATATAACGGATAAAGAATTTACACCTTCAGAGCAGCATAAATGAATTTTCTCTTCCATTGTACAAATAACTTGACAAGGAATAGGAAGACCACAGTTTAAAAGAGGAAATGTAAAAGACGGAAATTATATGCATCCGTTTACATAAACCTGCAACTTAATCCACTTTGCTTAGAATTTAAAAACCTGCATCAGGCAATAGAAAAAGCAGGTTGCAACATGTCAATATTGAAAGGAGAATATATAAGGGGTGTCAAATGACTAAATACAAATTGAAAAAAAGTATTTAAGAGGAAAATGGTAAAGGTGTTGAAAGATACGGCTATGCACATTATTTAAGATTCTGCCAAGTTTCCAACAAGGAGTTCAGGTTTGAATATATAAACTTTCAAGGCAGATATTGCCTGGTTCCATGCCTTTGCATTAACAAGACTTCCCAAAAGGCTCCTAAAAACTAGACACCCTGGGGAGGGAAATTGTATAACTCGTATTTTGCTCGTATTTCTAAGCTATTGCATATCTCTATAAATACCATGTACTGTGAGTCACAAAGAAGATTTAACAGTATGGGTGGCAGTAAGCTTAGTGAAACTGACAACTTACATGGTATTTGATCCACTGATATGATCAGATGGATGTCGTAGCCAGACATCCAAAAGTAACCCACCAAAATACTGTAAACATTTTTCAGCTAGGAAAAGATGTTCCTGCCGCAGTTCAGCCAAGGCATTTAAAGTCTTTACAACAAGTGGAAAAAAACAGGGAGGTGGACCACTAATAGTAAAGCTGAACTGAAGTTTCACATTATTTACATTGATCAGACAGTCTGGGTATGCTTCCCCATAGCTTATGGGAACAATTTGAGTGTAAACGTGCTAGAACTAGGCCACACTTACATTACACTTACCAAAAGTGCTATACATTCCAGCAACAGCGTAGCAGTTTATGAGGTAAAATCCTGATCAGTCTGTTTCTCTGGAGTAATTAGAGCTGATCCTGTTTCTTCCATTTTTCTTCCAGCAAAAGTGATGCCAAAAGACATCTGTATTTTAGAGTTAGATTGGCCCATGGACATGCTGCAGTGGCTGGTGTGGGCTGCAAGCCTAGATGAACTCCTTCCCTCAGGGCATTTCCACTACTTTGGCCTGATGTCTTATTTAGTGACAGACTAAGATTGCATAGCAACCCTGGCCGGACAATGGGATGGGAAGAGAGAGAAGGAAGATGGTGTTAAGTCCCACTGAGAAACAGAGAGTCTGTAGGGATGGGAGAGCCTGGAGCAGTACGAATATGTGAAGCTGAGCCAGAGGAGGAGGAGGAGCAAATGAATAAACAAGAACCAAACATATTATTATTTGCTCATATGGCATCTGTTTCAAAACATGTCCCTGATGGTGTCAGTGAGGTAATATAAATAAGTAGCATAATCTTTCCCTTAGCAAAATACCCCTCTTTGGGGATCCTGAGTATACTTACATATTTCTAAATGGGCTCTTTGTTATACTGACCTGTAATTTCTTTTCCTATTTTGAACTGTTGTTTATTTATTGTCTCAGTTAAACCAAAACCTGAATGATGTCCTTGTGACTCTAGAGAAAGAACATGCAACAAGCACCTATCCTGTTAAAGCTCAGCCAAGGTTAGTATACGTAAACCAATGTATAGTTTTCAAGAAGAATGGGGGGAAAAAACCTTTCTTGGTTAAAACCTGGGCAGCAGCACCATGTCTGTCTATCTTATTCTGTAATTAGTGTCTTCTGATAATATTATATTGTTTCTTTCTCCTTCCATCCTGGCATCCCAAGAAATATTTCCCAGTGCTTTTCATGGTTAAATGTTTATTTCCCTGTCTGCACCAAAACAAAACCTAGATCAAAATGTACATTAAAATGAGCATGGGGATATATGTGTTTTTGTGTATATGACAATTTTACATAAACACATATTTTAAAAATATAACTACCAGAATGGCAGGAAAAAGGAAGAAATGTTCAAAAAGAGTAGGAATCCTTGTATTTTTCTGTTTACTTATGAGTGAACCCTTCAGACTTCAGCTATGATATTTTTATCTAGATGGGTCTTCAGAAATTTAGCAGTTGACATTTTGATGGAGATACAATGATGGGAAAAATACATTTCAGTTGGGCTAAAGTTTAATTTGCCAGAATTGATTCTGTTATAACATAGTCTTCTTGACACAATATTCTGGTTTCCATATCTTTGTGTACATCAGCGTAAGTATGTCTAATAGAACTAATCACATATTCTTTTCCCATTTATCCTTGTCTCCATTTCCCTTCCCTTTCTCTGTTGTTTTCTTCTGTCAATTTTTAGATTGTAAGCTCCTCGGGGCAGGCACTTGTTCTCTTCTACTGTGTAAAATGCCATGCACATTGATGGTGCTATATAAATAATAATAAATAATAATAAACCTTATTCTCAGCTCTGGGGCTAAAGGCTGGCCCTTTGAGCTCCTTGACTCTGTTACTTATGATTTATATTCTTAAGGATCACAGCTCCATATCAGACACTTTTTAGCACAATTCCATAAAAAGAAATCAGATTTACACAACAATAAATGTATCTACAATGTTGTCCTTAAGGCTGAATATATTAGTAAATTAAGACAGTGCAATTCTGGCATACAGTAATACACACTGGCTACATTTAGATGATCATGAATGTGTTTATCTGAACTGGAAAACAGACGTATACATGCACACAAAGAATAATACTATGGATCACAACATTTTTTGTTTGCTATACGGGCAGGGATGTTTTTGAATTGCTGTAGGAAATTCAAGCAAAGTTGGTGAAAATTCTTTGATTCAACCCCTCCCCCCATATTGTATAATTATTATTGATGCATTTAGTATTTACTAATGAATTTATTAAATTCATTTAATTTTTTGAACAATACTGTGAAATTCTTTGTGAAGATATTCACTACACTTATATCTGTTAAAGCCAATTCCTAGTAGAGGCAGTGATAGGAAGAGGGTATAATATCTGCCAAGTCTTTATATATATATATTTTATAAATGCACATACACATACAAACACAATATTTTCTCCAACTCTCAACTCATACAGTTAAGGGGAAAGTAGGCCTCACATTTTTTGGATCAGATGGTTTCTGACTTTCATCCAAAGATGTGAATGATGAAGCAGTTTGGGAACTCAGATTCCCAGCTGCTCTGAGTCTGGGGTTTACTGTGTTTTTATTAATGAGATGCAATATGCCAAGCCATCATTAGGAAAAGGATTATCGTGACCTGACTGTACTTCTTTTGGAAAGCAAACTGAAATTATCTTGCTCCCTTATTTTTTGCAAAACTACTCCTACGCACATGATACAACAAAGGGAAGATGAATCTGGAAATTGAATTGATATCAGAAAATCTAGCAGTTCTTGTGTTCTTGGCAATGAGTGGAAAGCTTTAGGTTTTAGAGAGAGAGAGAGAGAGAGAGAGAGAGAGAGAGAGAGAGAGAGAGAGAGAGAGAGAGAGAGAGAGAGAGAGAGCGCTAATTGTAGAGCCTCTATAAATCACTTTCACTCAATACTGCATATAACTCATCTGTGATAAGAGAAAAAAGATACAAAAATGATGAAGAAAGAATGAGGGAAACTGAACAAATATATATATATATATATATATATGTGTGTGTGTGTGTGTGTGTGTGTGTGTGTGTGTGTGTGTGTGTGTGTAAATTACTAACAAAGAATTAAAGGGAAACTGAGATGCATTTCTGACTCCTTAGTCGTCCTCAGCCATATATACACAAATATATGAATTGTCCGGTGTGACTACTGCCTGTTCGATAGCCTTCAAGATAGGCTGAAAACAGGAAATAAAGATTTGCCCCAGATTTGTTTGGGGCCTAGCAAGGTAATCTAAATAGTTAACATTTGAAACATATATATATATATATATATATATATATATATATATATATATATATATATATATATATATATATATATATATATATATGAAGTCAGCAATATTAAGCTTAATATATATAATAATTTCCCAAATATATTTAACAATAAGCAAAGAGAAAGAAAAACATAGGTCTGGTTTGTTTAGGATGTAGATTTGTACCATAAACACTGAACTGGGAGAAAGCCACATTATAGTTGGTGGGGTTGATTTTTAAGTAAATATGCATATCATTGCTTTCTTAATGCATAGTGATTGTGACAAGAATTATTACTTTGATTTCTTTAAATGAAGTTTTGTTTGTTCCTTCTGCTTGGATCGATGTAATTTTAACACAGTGATTATTTCAGTGCTATAGATTCTTTTCTGTTGATATCTTATCTGAAAGGAGATATGCTATGCTTGAAACAATTATTTGTTTTGTTTTTTCTATGAAGTCTGGCTAAATAGGATTGGTTTAGGCATAACAGTAGGAGTGAAGCTAAAAATAAGGTTTCAGGGGGGGAAAAAGCAAGATTAAAATCAAAATGGAAACTAGGCATTATTCCATCAGTTAAATTCACAAACCAAAAGTATTTCATAAAATACCTTATCTGTATACTTTAGAAATAGAGATGTAAAAAATTATCAGCAACAGTATAGAAAGGACATGAAGATACATCATGAGAAAAATATTATGGGATGGCATGGGGATGTCAAAAAAAATGACATCTATTTTCAGCTGACATCATCTGAAGTACAATAGTTCAAACAATGTTTTGTGGGGCCATATTTTTTAGGATGCATTTAAAGACCCTCATCCATTCTGTGCCATAATTTAATGTCAAATTAATGTCTGGTTGGATTTGTGGATAGTTATTAGGAAAATATGTAACTGACCTAATTCATATGGTTATGGAGCTTTTAACATTACATTAGTGCTGTGACATCGCAATGGAAAGTGATTCCCATGTTGCTAATGTTTAAAGAAGATCACTTTTCTCAAATTGCAAAAAGACACTTTTCAAGGCTCACTGTGTTCATTGATCTTGTGACAGATCAATAGATAAGGAAACATCAGTTTCCAAAACACAGCCCTCTGCTATAACTATTGCATATTTCTCAGCCCTGTTCCAAATCAACTTTTCTTTTCCAGTACAGCTTTGAGGTAATCTGAGGATGAGTGGTGACAACTATCCCTCTCTTCCTCTTTCATCCACTGGGCACTGACATAGCACTTAATGGGTATATTTTTTTTAGTTGAAAATGTCCAGTGTGGGTACCTGTTACTGTGCTAAGATGACCCACTGGGCCACATTCTAGTTCCTCTATGAACAAATATCTTCACAGTAATTGCATTAGCTCATGCACGGAATCTTCACCTTTCTTTCTCATTGGTTGAGCCGTGTTGTAATGGAGATCACTTACGTGTGCCGTCCTCAACAGAAAGAAAACTAAACTCTTCTCCAGGCTGAGGAAAAAGATGAGCAGGTACCAGAATGGCAAAGTGATCTGATTTGGATGACAAAAGCAAAGGCCAGGCTGCATTCTAACAACATAGTGCATTGATAGCTTGATAATGTAGTTTTTTTCTTTTTTAATCTGCATGATTTAAACCTCTTTCTCTTAGAATTGTTTGAGATTGTCTTTGTGTGTGTCTAAATAATCCAAATATTTTATTGTTTGTTTTAATCCAATTTCCCCCAATACATTTTAGTGGAAGATCATCTGTGGCGTCTATGATGACAGTTTGTATGCTTCCTAATACATTCCTTAAGGATAACTGCAATACTATGTGCTCTGTACCTAGAGATAAATGCTAATTAAGGCAACCAGACAACCTAACACTGTTTCCTCTAATGGGTTATGATAGTGTGTCCTCCCAAATGAGGAAATGGCATTGCTTTTCCTTTAATGTTTCAAACTGAAGTGGGCCCATATTTTACACATATTGTGCAGAGTTGGTAGGACTACCAAGTTAACTTTGAACTAAGGCCTCTTAGTTTAAGGATGCTAAAGGTTCTATTTCACTAGAAATCTGTGTATAGTTTGTTTTAAATTTCTGCTTGATATTTGTAAAGCTTATGTAAACCCTTTGTAAGAGCTTAAGTTGATACGTTGCAGCAATGGATATAACAGCACTGAACGATGATAGACCTTTGCATTTAGAGCAACTATGGATAAAATTTCAGCATTTTTTTTGAGGAATAGGCAAGTTCATATATTGATAAATAGATTTTTGTTTCAGAGAAATTGTTATGTAGCGAGACAATTCTCCTCATATCTTCCACAATAGAAGTGGTGAATTATAATAGTGCTCCTGTTCTTTATTCATATTCTGTTGGTTTGCCTCCAAAAATATTTGAATTTTGAAGCTGGCTGCCAAGTAATTATGGTATGATTAATGTTTCCTTTTAAACTTATTTGCCATCAATTCATGAGGGAAGAGAAGGAGGAAAATGATCTCTTTATTCTATTCAGATTCTGAGTAAGGAGCCCTTATGACTTTGGGTGTTCCTTTGTGAAAATCATTTGGAAAAGTAACTTTTTTATTTCACTTTTTTGTGTGTTGTGATCACAAATCATGATATCTATCCTGAAGAGATGAGTATTAGTTGTACAGAGAAAAAAAATAACTCCTTTGAAAGGACATGGATTTCAATAGAGAGAAAAAGCTAAATCGCTCTTGGGAGTACATGGTGTTTTATGACAAACTATTGTAATGAGTGTTTTCTATACTAACTAGCTTGCTGAGTAAATATGCATGATGGCTGCTATGACGAAGTGATAAAACATGTGTAAAAAAAGAGTTCTCAGTTGTTTTCTTTCTACCAGCTGTCTGCCTTTTGATAAGATTTGGAGACACAATCCAAGGCAGAAAAGATGGACATAGTTGAGATGTGATTTGGTAGTTCATCTTTGATTACTTACATCTTCATCTTCCACATGAATCTCCAGCTGGTTATAGTTAGAACCTCTTAGAACCAAGAATATTTAAGAAAGCATAAGTCCTAATGAATTTAGGACATTTTATTTCACAGTGCAAATTTAACAATAGAAATGTTTATTTATTTTATTTATTTTTTATTTTTATTACATTTATATCCCGCCCTTCTCCGAAGACTCAGGGCGGCTTACAAGCTTAGCAGTAGCCTTCATTCTATGTATATGCCTGCTTGTTAGGACTTTCACACACACCCCCAAGCGGCATTATTACAAAGTCAGCTTAATTGCCCCCAACAATCTGGGTCCTCATTTTACCTACCTGGGAAGGATGGAAGGCTGAGTCAACCTTGAGCCTGGTGGGATGCGAACCTGCAATAATTGCAGGCAGCTGGTGTTACTTAAGGAGGCATTAGCCCACTGCTCCACCAAGGCTCATGAGAGTTTTAAAAAATTCTATTGCTATATATCAGTGTTTTTGATATTTTTATTTTAAATCTAATATTTGAATATTTAGTTGACAAAATGTAGTGTGCAAAGCAAGTTTTCATATTTTGGGGGTTTAGGTCCACTTTTTAACCTTTTCCTTTGCATTATTTAAATAAGAAATCAGTCGTCTCGCCCCTCTAAGCCACATGGCTAGCTGGTTTAATTTCAAAGTACTCATTGTATAACACAGAACACTATAGGATTACACACATATACAAAATTACTTAGGAGACTAATATTTCTATACTTCTTTGGAGCTCAGAGGTCTGCTTATTTTTAATGTATAATGAAAATCGTCTTATTTAAATCTTAAGAGAATATCCAAGAGCTGTTTAAGAGCCAAAACTATATGGTAGACAAACTTTGGCACTGCATGTATTGCAATTTAGATCAGAACATGGAAGGAAATAGAGATGTTGATTTTAAAAAGCAAAAGCAAAATACTTCCCCCCCTATATATTGCAGTTCAAACACTACCCTTCTCCTGTCTGTTGTTTGGTGTGGGATAGAAAATTTCTTTGGTAGCTTCCTGTGATACATAATCCCAATTATTATTGGGGAGGGGATTATGCTGGATTTCCCTATGTCCATCAGTGGTTGTTGTCCAGTACATTTAGAGGCATAACCAAGGTACGTGCACATATAAGGCATCACGTAATTTGGTTCTAAGAGTTTCCATTGCTAGCACTGCTCATCCCTTAAACTAGCTATATGTTGTATGCCTTGGGAGTTAGGTTTTGGCAGTGCTTCAAATTTACGTTGTTTTTCTCTTCTCTTGATATTAGGCACTTTACTACAAATTAAAGTAATATCAGTAGAGATGTTCCAAACAGTGGAAGTGAAAGAAGCATTTCAGTCTACTCGCAGAAATACAAAAAAAAACAACCCTACTGAGATGAGAACTGAGAAGTGCTTTCCGTTTTTTTTCTTTTTTTTCGTACAGTGACAGCACCAAAGTAAACAAAACTCCTTCATCTCCACCTGATGGGACACCCATCACCAGCCCTGAGATCAAGGCCGTCAACCATGAAGCAGAGCCATCCACTCTGGAAGCTCCTGTGGGAGGCATCCCCAAGTCTCCCTCTCAGGTAGTGAGTGCTGCTGTTTTCCTTGGGAATTTACACATTTCTACTATGTGTGTCCATATTTTTGCTACAGAGGACAGTTCGACTTCATCTATAGATCAAATACTTTTTTCCCCCTTCTTTAATAGTTTTAGGCAAACTCTATTATTTCTCTTTCTCTCTAAAGCTGCCATTTCTTAATCCAGTGTTCTACTTGGAAACAAGCTAGTTTGTATTATGTCATTAATGTAATGCATAATTATTCACAAGAGCAAGAAAAGACCTGGTTAAATAAGATGTCTTGGCATGTGGTAATCTCTGAGTAAAGTAGTCAACCCTAATACCATTGGGGTAGTAGAATAGAAATATTTAAGCTTCCTGAACCATTTTCAGGCACATTGGTAATTTTCAGACATTGATAATAAACTGAAGGCTACTCTTAGACCAGAAGAGGTTTTCCAATAGGCCTATTACAGCCTTCTCTTTGCAAATTGTTTAATGTCTTTATTAAAGGAAAGGCATCACCAACTGCATCCTGTGTTTGGAAATGACATCAAACATACATGATTTCTCATGCAAACAATGACATTATGTCCTTGCAAGTTACATGACCTGCATGATAACATCATCATACTTGGGTTTTCATTTGACCCCTACTTGCCCTCCTCTGCAGATGCCCATGTATACTTATAGAGCCTTGGTGGAGCAGTGGGCTAATGCCTCCTTAAGTAACACCAGCTGCCAGCAATTAGTGCAGGTTCAAGTCCCACCAGGCTCAAGGTTGACTCAGCCTTCCATCCTTCCGAGGTAGGTAAAATGAGGACCCAGATTGTTGGGGGCAATTAAGCTGACTTTGTAATAATGCCGCTGGGTGTGTGTGTGAAAGCCCTAATAAGCAGGCATATACATAGAATGAAGGCTACTGCTAAGCTTGTAAGCCGCCCTGAGTCTTCGGAGAAGGGCGGGATATAAATGGAATAAAAATAAAAATATTATTTTATTTTAAAAAATGAACATTTTAGTTTGTTTGCTAAATATCTGTCAGTGTGGCTTTCATCTGATTTAATCCAAGTTCACTTTGGCTTCCCAAAAGTAGCTTTGTTCTAGAAATTTCAGCACCAATCTTTTGAGAACCAACTGCTAGTTAAAAAAATAACTGATTTGCCAGCAGATAAATGTGCTTGAATTTAATTATAGTTATATGAAATAAATTATGAATTCCTAGCATGTTAGAGTAGTGGTGGATCTAGCTAAATTAACTATAAGTCATTATAATACAATCACTATTCCTAGGTGAGCACACTTATTAAATTTCTAGTTTCCAAATTGATTGTAGAAACACCCCACCCTGCCTTGACATGCGGTCATTTTTTTAAAAAATGTGGTTGTCCTGTTTTTATAAAACCACCAATCAAAGTTGCAAACAGAATACATGTATCAATCCTATTGGGGAAACTTCTTTGGTCAGTGAAGAGCAGTGTTCTTGGGAGAAGGAAAAACCCAAGATCTGTATTAGCAGTACTCTGGGTTCAAAATGAATCTTTAAAGTCAGTTTAGAAATATGTTAAAACTCAGGTATGAAGGATGTAAAATCTAATTATAGTTAGAGATAACTTGGATAAATGACTGTTTGGTTCAACAGTGTGAGCAATATTTGCAACGCTGTTTCTGATGTGATTTTCCACTCCATCTATGAATTTGTTGTTATTAGTTGCGAAGTCGTGTCCGACCCATTGCGATCCCATGGACAACGTTCCTCCAGGCCTTCCTGTCCTCTACCATCTTCTGGAGTCCATTTAAGGTCACGCCTACTGCTTCAGTGACTCCATCCATCTATGAATAGGGCAATGGAAATATGCTGCTTTGTGTATTTGATTTCCATTTGGACTGAAACAGTAGTCATTTGGACAAGAAATTGGTCCCCATATTTATGTTATTAATTTGCTAATAAGAACCAAAACACTATGGCGGCCCAGTTGCTATCCAGCAGCAATTTTAGTTAATAATACATTATAACAAGTACATTTTACTTGAGATAAAGTTGCAGAATTGTTTTGTTTCAGTAAAATAAAACTAAAAGTGTTCCATGGGGCCAGCCATTATGTGAGTAGTTTTCATTTAGATCAGGAGTGTCAAACTGCCGACCCATGGGCTGGCTGCATCATACAGAGGCCACGCCTACCCCAGCTCTGGCAGTGCGAAAAAAGTCATGACACGTCGTGACATGTCTCATGACGTGGTGAGTTTGACACCTGTGATTTAGACCAATTTGCTGAGACAATGCTGGTAGAATATAGTAGTATAATGTATATGTTTAATGTCTTCAAATGTTGTCATCTTTCTCTCTCTGATTTCTAAGGCAAGTTTTAACCAATCTTGAAAACTTCTTTGGTTGCTTTTTAAATACTTCTATATTTTCTTCTTTCTTTTTTAACTCTAACAATGTTGCTACTACACTGTCTTACTGGAGTTTTAAATAAGTCACTTGGCTAAACTTGAATTCAAATCATTTTCATAGTTTAGAACATTTTTGGTGATCATTAATGTAATAAGCTACCCAATTTGTAAATGAGTTATCTGAGTTTTAATGTGATGTACTGAAAGTGTATCTGGACGTACACATGTACCTCATTGCGCTTGGTAACTAGACCCCAACTTGGGTGTCTTTTTAAATGAGCAAACAATTCAGAGCCATCCTCTAAGGTGTAAGGATAGTATACTTAAACAAATGTTAAGCTCTCGGGGATGTATGCTATTGATTCCAAATTTATTGTGAGAGCAGCAATCTCTGTTGCTTACTTTTTTTCTAAATAATTGTATCTTTTTGGAAAGGTTCTCTTCAGTCACTGCAGCTTATTTCTATTCCTCCTTCCCATCCCGGTAGAAATAGAAACAGCAAAGCAATGAGCAATAGTTGTGACCCCATAGTAATAAACAGCACCTTGTCTTCTAAAACAGTGCAGGAGATGAAAAGGAAAGATGATTGTGGGGGAGACACCAGAATGCACTAGGTGTAGATCTCCTCAGATTAATGGCTTTATAGCCAGAAGACTGCTTAGTGTTCTACACTTTGAGCTGGGCTCGTATATGTTGTAGAATTTTGCTATTTATTCCTATGCTGAGAAATGATTTTCATATCTTTCCAAAAATTTGGAGAGAACTAATAATAAAGATTTTCTGTTTCATAAATTGTATAAAATGATGAGGTATGTAGTTTGACCTATTTTTAATTGATTTTTTCCGTAGAAAAATATCCATTAGCAACAGAAATCAGATTCATTATAGTAAATATCTAGTGTATTGTATTCAACACAATGCAGAATATTAAGTCATGAGGGAGAATGGATAACTCAGCTAAACTATTTCTATCCTTCCCCACCAATGTTGTAGGCTCTTTTATCTTCAGCAACTATTCCTGTGTTGTACATAGCCACTTTCGTCTTAATTTTGACTTAGATTAAGCAAGCTTTTGAAACACCACGGCATCCTGCAAACTCTGAATAGAAGTAGTAGTAAGAGTAGCATAGACACCATCAGCAAAGCTTCTGTTATACCATCTGCATTTGTCACTAAAAACACTGTTCTTTCTAGACACCTTCCACCCCCACCTCCCAAAAGAAAGATTACGGTACTTAAGAAAGATTCTTACTCTGAGGAGAAGGGGCTACTGACACTATCGCAAAAGGAGAAAACATATGTGGTGCACACTGCCCTCAGCTGGCCTTTCTCTTTCAATGCATAATAAAGCCTGTTATCACTTGGTATGCTCAACAACAGGCAAAATCAAAAGGCCTTAAAATAATCCTGTAAGAGGATTAATTTCAGCCTCTTCATAATTGTATGAATAAAGCATCAACAAATCATGTATCCCTGAGAAAACACAATTGACCCTTTTAGCGCAGTGGTGTGATGTGTATCTGGGGTAAATTATTACATTCAGTGTTAGGAAGTAAAAAAGTGAATATCTTGATATAAGATTTTAAAGGAGTATTTGAAAATTTTAGGGACATTGACAGAAAGCTCTCCCTTCTGTAAATAACATAAAATATTTAAACTTTGCAGAGAGTCTCATCTTTTAAAACTCTGTATTCTTGTATGAAATATGTTTAATGTTTTGGTTCCAAATTATCTTTTTCTTCCAGTTCTTCTTGCTAGAATACAATATCTGTCACCATAAAAGAATAAAGCTGAGCAGTTACTGCTCTGTCATTACAAGGATGCATCATTCAAATTTAAAATAACATTGTTATGAGAGAAAAAAATGCAGAAGGTCAAACAAATTAATCTCCTCCCGAACGGTAGGTATGATGTAGACCAGGGATGTCAAACTGGTGGCCTATGGGCCGGATGCATCACATGCAGGACACACCCACCCCGGCTTCGCGAAGGCAAAAAACATCACGATACATCACATGATGTGATTGAGTTTGACATTGGTGATGTAGACTATGTCCCATTTAATGGGATATATACCAACTTTGCACTTTAGAAAAACTGCAAGTAGAAACTTTAATAGTACCAACACTTTGAAGATAAAATGTAACAAAAAAACCTACGGTAATAAGATAGCAGTTTGTAGGGTCTGGGGTGAAAAGCTAATACCTAAATTAATATTGCAGACAAATACAGCTTATGAAGTCTAAAAACAATGATTAAAAGCACTGTAAAAATGCTATAGAAACCACTTATAAGATACATACAATACACACACACTGTATACACACACACACACACAAACAAACAAACAAACAAATACACACCATATATATACACTTTCATGTTACAAGATTCCCTCCAACTCAACATAGCAGTCCTGGATTAACCATTAAGCAAAATAAGTATATTTATTTAATCCGATATGCATAACTGTTGCCCTTAACTTTTTTCCCTGTCACCCTTGAGTCATATATTTTTTAATTATCCTCCATTGTTTTGTTTATTTTCTTTTAATGACCCTATAATCCCTTGCATTGGGTTGGAGTCGGGGGTGACTGAACAGAGTTCCAGCATTTACTGGCTGGATGCGCTTCCTGATACCCATATGAATTATCCTTATTTTCCATATTTGACTTTAATTTTCATTGTTATACATTTTTTTTGACATGGTGAATGACTAAAGTTTTAAAGTTTGGTTTGATGTTGTCATTTATCACATTTGTTTCCTTCCCATGCCTTTCAGAGAGGGGCAGTATTTTGGGACTCTGCTTGGGGCATCCGTTGGGCTTAATCCTGTCCTGCCACAGAGAGATTACAGGGAAAGTCTCAAATGAAACTGACCATAAAATGTGAATCTCAAAAGGACAATCTTTTTATTGAGTCAGTTATTATGCTGCAAATCTATTATTATAGCTCTAGAAGAAATAATAAACATAGTAATTAGAATGATTTCACCATCCCATTGATGCTAATTAAGGTCAAATTGCTTTAATTTATTTTTTATGTAGCAATATTAAGGGATCTTACATTCATTTCTGCTTTTTATAAAGTACTTCAGGTGCCTGCTGTAAAGAAAAGCATGCAGCTGTTTGCAGAAAAAGTAACAAAACAATTGCAGCAAACAATCAGAGTATGCGAATGCCCTCAGAAGACAAATACAATGTGGAACCACACCCATGAATGCATATCTCTGATAAGCATGGAAAGATTGCAAGTGATGAACCTAGAAGAATAGATTAGAATAGAATAGAGCTGGAAGGGACCTTGGGGGTCTTCTAGTCCAGCCCCCCCCTCCCCCCGCTTAAGCAGGAGAACCTATACCATTTCAGACAAGTGACTGTCTGGCCTCTTTTTAAAAATCTCCAGTGATGGAGCGCCCACGATTTCTGGGGGCAAGCTGTTCCACTGGTTAATTGTCCTGTCAGGAAGTTTCTCCTTAATTCCAGGTTGCTTCTCTCTTTGATCAGTTTCTAACCATTGTTTCTTGTCCTGCTCTCTAGTGATTTGATGAATAACGTGACCCCCTCTTTTTTGTGGTAGCATCTCAAATACTGGAACACTGCTATCATGTCTCCCCTATTTCTTCTTTTCTTTAGACTAGCCAAACCCAAGTCATGCAGCCGTTCTTCATATGTTTTAGTCTCCAAGCCTTTGATCATCTTAGTTGCTCTTCTCTGAATTTTTTGCAAACTCTCAACATCCTTTTTGTGATATTGTGACCAAAAGTGGCTGCCGTATTCCAGGTGTGGTCTTATTAGGTTTTATAAAACGGTACTAATACTTTGCATGATCTTGATTCTGTTTATACATCTCAGGATTATATTAGCTTTTTTGGCTGCTGCTGCACACTGCTGGCTCATGGTCAAGTGCTCGTCCACTAGGACTCCAAGATCCCTCTCACAGTTACTGTTTTTAAGCCAGGTCTCACCCAGTCTGTACTTGTACCTTTGATTTTTCCTGCCTAATGTAACACTTTGCTTTTCTCCACATTGAAACTCATTTTGTTGGATAGGGCCCATTGTTCAAGTTTGTCAAGATCTTTCGGGATCCTGAGTTTGTCTTCTGGGGTGTTGGCTACTCCTGCCAGTTTGGTGTCATCTGCAAATTTGATGAGTTCCCCTTCAATTCCCTCATCTAAAACTGTATTATAAAATAGTTCCATAAAGGAAGAGATATCTACTGTATCTCTAAACTAGGGAATTTAAAGCCCTTGTTAACAGCTGTTTGTATAGCAGCAGAACCAACTGTAAATGTTGTGACAATGGCAATGTAAATATCCATGGATCCGCTGATTAAGTGACCATTTTATTACAATGAATTTAAACTGATTTAAACAAAGAATAATAAAACTGTAGGATGCTCTATCCAGCATCTACCCAGGATGCTCAAATGAATACATTTGAAATGCAAACATTGGCAGGCCTGGAGAATAAAACTTCCACAGATAAAGTTCTTATGGGATCAGATAGCAATTTCTGTAAAAAAAACTATTAGTGTACATTAAATAGGTCATATTCTGAAATGGTCACTTGTAAACTTCATGACTTGCAGGTCATGAAGAGGAAAAAAAATCTACCCATACATACTGACCTAAATATAAATTTAGCAGAGGATATGACTCTACAGCAAGTGGAAAACAAGACTACTTTTTTGCAATGAACATCTCTGGTCTTTTGAAAGACTGGTGGCTGCTATTTCAAGTCAGAGGACCTTTCTTTTAGGAACTTGATTTGTAACTCTGGCATCATGTTGCTTGTAGATGAATTGAATTAGCGTAGCAGAGTTTCAGTATCACAGAAATAAACATGAAGGGATGAACATTAATTAATGTGTGTTTTCCCACTGTGACTGCTAACTCAAGTAAATAATTTATGGAATAACAGGAACCGCCCATTTAGGAAAAAAGTTCCAATATGGGACCAGCCATGCTGCTCTAAAAATAAAAGGACTAATTATGGTGAGCGACATTTGACACATCTTTATTTTCATTGAATGATGCAGTGGAAGAGGACCAGGAAGGAGAGTATACCTGATGGAATTCAAGCAGAGCCAGATCCATTATACAATGATAATATGTACCTTCCTATGGGACATGAAATTCTTTGGGTGTTATGACCAAGATGGTCAAAGCAAGCCTCTAGAGAGTTCTTTATTTCTCTTAATCAGTGTTCCAGCCCTCCAACAACCCATAAGGTGTCATCTTCATGCTACCCTGAAGGCAGCCACCCTCACTGCCCCCCAAATCAGCCCCTATAGTATCAAGAAAGCCCACAGTACCAAGAAACCATGCTCACAGGGCAAGGCCCTTGGTTCCAAGTCCAATTTACCAGGCAGGGTCCAGGCCCAATACAAGGGCACCAGTGGTGGGATTCAGATATGTGAACAACTGGTTCTCTGTGTGGATGCCACTTCCGGAAGTCCATTCTGGTCCTGGGCAATAAAAAATTAGCTACCGGTTCTGCTGAAGTGGTGCGAACCAGCTGAATCCCACCACTGAAGGGCAGTCCTCAGGACAAGGAACAGGTCCCAGAAAAGAAGCAGTTCCAAAGCCCCAGTGAAGCAAAGGCCAAACGCAGGCCACAAGAGAAAAACAATCTTCCAAGCAAGGCAGGGCAAACAGCAGCAGGCACAATTAAAAGCCAGGAGAGCGTAAGCCAAAACAAACAATTGTTTTGGCAAAGACTAACTCTCCACAGTTTCTCCTTAAGTTACTCCCCTCCAGGTGTTCCTTGTGAGGAGGGGTGTGGCAACCTCCTCCCGAATAGCCTTGCAGCCCTTCTCTGGGCTTGCCTACGCTCCACTCTCCTTGCCCTTGGATCAGTGGAGCAGGCAGCTGTTTCTTCTCAGAGGAGATTGGCTGCCTATCAACACCACTGCTGGTCATTAGCTGATCCTCCCCTGTCCCTGAGGGGCCTGGGATAGCACCGTCCTCAGCCCCTGCCGTGCATTCCCTGTCAGATGGTCCCAGCACCAACTCTTTCTCCTCCTCTGAACTGGCCTCTGATGGGGCCATGACTATTGGGACTATTGAAATTTAAATAGAAAGAGATAGGCCAGGGGTAGGCAACTTTGGCTCTTTTATGACTCGTGGACTTCAAGACTCCCAGAATTCCTGAGCCAGCTGTGCTGGCTCAGGACTTCTGGGAGTTGAAGTCCACGAGTCATAAAAGAGCCAAAGTTGCCTACCCCTGAGGTAGGCCAATGATTTGTAATGCAAAAGACATAATCAGTAGAGAGGAATGCAGTTGTGTAAGTTTGCAGGTTTGTCTAAGACTTGAAAGAGCAGATTAGGAAAGGGAAATTGTCTCATATGAAACCCAGCAAAGCTTATGCTTTTCTGCAAGTTGCGATGCTAACTCCATTAAGGTTTTCAAGTCCAAAAACAGTGTCCAAGTGCTGCAAGGTTCACAGATCCTATTATTGGAAACAGCAGAAGATCTGAAACTCTTGAGGCAAAATTCCTTCAAGAGATAGTTCATAGTTCATGCTGCACTATAACTGAATTGTTGCATTTGGAATCTGGATATTTCAGACAATGGGAGGATTTGAAATCAACTAAGCTATGAAGCACTGTGGGTTTTCTGTTGAGGAGAGAGAGAGAGAGAGACAGATAGTCAGGCATGATGGCATATATAGGGTTAAAAGGACATGAGTTCTAATCCTTCTTGACTTACAGTAGATGATGGATTAATGAGAGATCCTTAACTCCCACAAATTATTTGACAAATATTACTACTGACAGGCATTGGAGTGCTTTCCCCGTGGTCAAACTTGTACATTGCTCTCCCTATTATTAGAGGGAAAATACCATAAAATCCCAAGAGCTGAGTGAATTTAGTCACAGAGATGAAAGGAAATAGAAATGGTAAACTATTTATTGATAACATCTGCATGTATCACACAAGTAACCATGGGTGGCTTACAGTATTAAGATCAAGAAACCCTTCAAATGTAACCTCCCAGTGCCCAATTATTTTAAACACCCATACTAGTTGAGCCCATCTCACCCTGGCCCCAATACCTAGGGGATCAGCCAGGCCTGCAATGCTTTCCAAATCTTGAGGGGGCCCCCCGAAATGCTGTTCCACAGGGCAGGTACAGCCATTAAGAAGGCATTCAACAAAATGGCATGGTTCAATAAAAAGGATCTAGAGTGTGTCCTCTCTTCTAGTTCTGGTGAGGTGAGCAGAAACAATAGGAGAAAATCAGGCCTGCAAGTAGCCTGGCCCTATGCCATGAAGGGGCTTTATAGGTGATGACGAGTACCTTGAAGTGCACTCAGAAGCCTACTGGGAGCCAGTGTTGTTACCTGGGTGTAATGAGAAATACCAAAATTGTGGGCACTGCTGCATTCTGAACCAGCTGCAGCTTCTGAGTGCTCTTCAAGGTTAGCCCCATGCAGAACACAATCACAGTAATCCAAACAGGAGATGACTAAGGTCACACAGTCCAGGAAAAAGGTGCAGTTGGCACACAAGACAAAGCCGTGCAAAAGCCCCCACTCCACTACTCTTCAGCTCCCATCAGCTCTTCAAATAAGAGCTGAGAGTCTAGGAGGAGCCCCAGATGGCACACCAACTTTGACTGACTGAGGAAGATGGAAAATCCCCAAAACCAGGGGACCCTAAAACCCACAGTGACTACGTCTTGCCAAAGTTGAATCGAAGTCTGTTCTATCCCATGTACACCCCCCTCAGTTTTCAAGCCCTAGGAAAAGACCTTGAAGCTTTGCTAGGTTGGCCGAGGAAAGAAGTGTACAATTGGGAATCAGCAACGTAGCAGTGATGCCATATTCTGGTACCTCAGCTGGTGTTTTCACGTAGATGTTAAATAAGAATGTGAAAAGGGTAAAGCCCTCAGGCACCTCACAAAATAGGGAGCTCAGGCACAACCTTTCCCCTCTGCCAACACTGATTGGAACCTGGAGAAAGGAGCCATCATAATACTACTTCCTACCCCTACTTGGCCCAAAAGGATAACATGATGGTATTGAAGGCCACTGAGAGATCAAGGGGGGGGCAGGATGGATATCCTACATACTACCTTGTTATCTATTCTATAAAGGTAAAGGTAAAGGTTCCCCCGCACATGTGTGCTAGTCATTTCCAACTCTAGGGGCCGGTGCTCATCTCCGTTTCAAAGCCGAAGAGCCAGCGCTTGTCCGAGGACATCTCCGTGGTCATGTGGCCAGCATGACTAGATACCAAAGGCTCACGGAACGCTGTTACCTTCCCACTATAGTGGTCCCTATTTTTCTACTTGCATTTTTACGTGCTTTCGAACTGCTAGGTTGGCAGAAGCTGGGACGAGTAACAGGCGTTCACTCTGTTACATGGCACTCAGGATTCGACCTGCCAAACTGCCAACCTTCTGATCGACAAGCTCAGCATCCTAACCCACTGAGCCACCGCGTCCCATTTTATACAGGACTTCAAAAAGATTAATACAATCGTTGCTAGATGTCCCAGGTAGGCTTAGGAATAGAATTGGGTGATCAGTTTCCATATGTTTGCTCAATCATCACTGATTCTTGAAAAATTCTGAAAAATAATCTATTATTTATCTTTTGCATCATTGTTTTTTCTTCTCTGCACAGTTGTGTTTTTTTTACTTTTAAGGTTGTTCTTTGGTCATAAAACCGAATAAATGCAAAAAAAAAAAGAATGCAGTCAAATTTAGAACAAGCTTATCAAGTTCTAAGAACTGCCAAAAGGCAAGTGTGCAAATTGTGTGAATTGTCCTTTTGCATTTCCCGTGACCTAGCACACACCGATTGTGACTAGTGGCTTATTCTTACCAAAACCTTTTATCTGGGCATATTTATTTTTTTAGTCAGGGCAGAGTAGATTTGCATATCGTTTTGATGGAGAAACAGTGTTAGAACAGTCAAATTATTTTGAATTTTGAAAATCAATTTACTGCTCTGACATTCTACCTAGAACTGAGATTCATCCCAACTAATTTAGAACCCTAAGACTGTGAAGAGATCTGAGAACGAATGTTATAGTACAAAAGAGAAAATCAATATGTGATACTCCCACTGGTGTGATCCTGTGTACCTGATGATATCAAAAGGAATGACAGTCCTTAATGTAAAATATGTAGGAGAACAAGGATTCTCAGACCAGCTCAATTTCTTCTACTACTGTGTGTGATGTCATGATTCCAAAAGAGTCAGAACTAATTTCTATTAGTTAACATTGAGTAATGTAATTGGCAGCATTATTATCACATTATTACGATAACGATTGGGTTTTACATTATTGGGAGTCTTCTGCACTGGAATCAAAGCTGGTTAGAAACCCTTTTCTCTATGGAAGTAGCTATTTCTACAAATGTAGGGCTGCTAGCTTCTCTGGCTTCATAGAACTTAAAAAAAAATAGAAATATGCAATTTCCCATCTTGTTGTTCCAGAAAGTTGCACAGACTCTAAATATGTTTGCATGACCTATCTTATGCATATTAATTATGTTACGCTTCTCCTCTGCAGAAGGGAAACCTGCCCACGACTGAAGTGTAATTAATGATGCAAAGCTTTTTGGAAGAGTGTGATTGTTTTCCCTTATTGCCATGTGTTTTTGTTCTGAGCCTCTTTGTACCTAATATTGAGTGTGCAATTGTTTTTACTTTGCTAACCTGGTTCCTGTCTCTGGTTTTTTGGGTGTTGCTGTTTGTGCCGTGGCCATATGTTCACTTGCATGCAGTTGAGGAAAGGCCCTCCTGTGCCACCACCTCCAAAACTCACTCCATCCAAGGAGATGAAGCAGGAGAACATCCTCAACCTGTTTGATGACAATTTTGTCCCAGAGATCAGTGTGACAACCCCCTCACAGGTTAGCTTCTCCTTCATCCCTTCCCTCTCTTGACCTCTCTTCTGTTGTTTCCCCTCCACTTTTCCCCTCTTTTCCCTACTAGAGGTGTCAGGCCAAGAAAATTGTTCAGAGGGTAAGCAATCCAAGGGGTTTGAATTGGGCCAAAGGGATAGTGAATCGGAACCCCTAAACATTGGTGGGATCTTGACTGGAAATAGAACAGGGAAGAAAATACATTATAAACAGAGCACCTGCTTTCTTCCTTGGCATCCTTCAGCAAGATTTCCAAACTAAATAGGAGAAGTGTGTGGGGTGGGGGAGGAGGAGTGGACTGCAAAAGGCATAGAAATCAAGACAACAGATTTTTAAAACACACTCACATCAAATGATCCTAGCTCTTGAGCCACTCTTTAAACAAAAATGCTCACACAATGGGTTGGAACCCCCAGGTGGCTGTGGAAAACCTGAGCACATTTCTTCTTTTTAATCTGACACAATTTGTCCAGACAAAGTCAGAGCACTGTCAAAACTCAATCTGGACTTTGCTCCTTGTTTTGTCTGCATGAATTTGCAGTGGACAGTTACAAGATAGCAATGGTTGATTAATTAAAATATAATTATTAAAAGTGCTGTATTTCATTAGTTTTATTTACGGTGAGCTTTGGTCCCACAATATTCAAGAATTCCTGACACAAATGAAGTTGTTGACATTTAAGTCTCCCTTATTCAAAAGAATGGAGTTGAATAGTGTGAATTAGAGTGCCAAATGGGCTTCCCACCTGCTTGATTTCCTTTAAAAGGCAGTGGCAGTGAGATCATTTTGTGCTGTTATTTTTCTCAGCTAATACATGGGCAGGACAGTGCCTGTTTAAAAGCTTGTGCAAGAGTCATCTGAAGTTTCATTGTGAGCCTTCCTTGTTTACTCAGAACAAGCATGGGCAATTGTTCTTGGCAATTATTTTACATGATAAATGTTCTCTCTGCCAATGGCTTTAAGAGCTTGGGGTTATACTGAGAAAGGTCATTCCCTAGGGCCTAGGCCAATGATTTGCGTTTAATTATTTTTACAAATGACTAGCATTCACTAGCCCTTCAGAATCTTAAGCCTCCCAAGCTAACCTCTAAAATCAAATTTGCTAAGGCACTTACCTGACCAATAGGTGAGCCTTTTTTGATGACTCAACTTTAGATACTATGATGAGATTAAAAAAACAGCCTGACCAGTTTTCTGGCCTCATTCTCATAACTTTTGTCAACATCATCATCATCATCATCATCGTGATAAATGCTCTTTTATAAAAAAAATATTCATAAAAAGCAATCAATGGCACCTCTAGAATGTATGTTTCCTGACTCCATTCTTCCTTCCCTACCTCAGCACGGTGGCCTGCGGCTTTTACCTCTTCCTCCAGTTCGACGACTGAAACTTTGCGTGAAGGGCCTGAATTTGGGAGAAAAGGCAAGTGTAGGCCTCAGGTTGCCAATGTGAGGGGACACCCCACAGAGGCAGGTGGACACTGCATGTAGTGTTCAATAGTTTGGTGGATCAGAATTTCCTTTTCACTCTGGGATAGAAAGTGAGATACAAAATGACTATTACCAAGTTTTCAATCTCTTTTTTGTGTGTGTGTAAAACTTCAGTTCTCAGTTAGTACGAGACAAAGAGTAATATGGAATCATCCTGACATGTGCTAACACTGGCAGTGAGCATCAGATAAGTATCAGAGACTTTTCAGACTCAACTGGAAAACCATAGAAGAAAGGAAAAATGACCAGTCCATCATGTCAACATACTT
The DNA here is from genome assembly GCF_947247035.1 of Vipera ursinii. Classification (NCBI taxonomy): domain Eukaryota; kingdom Metazoa; phylum Chordata; class Lepidosauria; order Squamata; family Viperidae; genus Vipera; species Vipera ursinii. Next base: position 124,021,433 of record NC_139512.1, read on the forward strand.
AACACTTGTGTTTCTCTCTACAGACTGAAGTATTACACTTGGGATATTGGTTTATTGTTTAAATAAAATTTAGGCCTTGCAGAAGCTTAGAAGATTCTGTTCTCTATCTAAAAAACTCCCTTTTTGAACTGCTGTAAGCATAGTAGTTGGCAAAATTGTAGATATTATTTCTGTCTCTTTTTTTCCCCTTGTGGTCCAAAGAGCTTTTGAAGTTATGGAGATTTAGAATGGTGAAAAGACATGAGGAAAAAAAATAAGACATTTTCTGGGTTGCTATTTTTCCAGTCCCTAAAGTATATGCAGAGGTACAAAGATTCTAGCCCTTAAAAACTCCCATATATCGTTGGAGTAAACATGTTCTATCAAGTGTTGTTCTTAGTGACAGACAGAAGACAAATTTAACTCACAAGCAAGCATTGCTATTTTATTTTTTGAGACTAAAAAAAAATAGACAATTTGAAATTTATGGGATTTTTTTTTGACAGAATTGCTTCCATTCAGGAATTCCAATGGTAAAACCTGTCTATGCTTTAATGTTTGAGAAAGCCGTAGGCCACTGATCAGTCTTTCCATCCTTGTCTGCTCCTATCGTTTCCCTATAGCATGCCTCAAGCATTTTTTATGCCATGTTTTGTATTGTATGTATTTGTGTAAAAACCCTTGCATAAACAGAGTGTTCTGACTGGGACAGGTTCAGAATATAGGATACTTGAACTGGAGAGTATATTTAGAAAACAACGTGAATTGTTAGTGGATAAGGGGTGGGGAGTGATAGGTGTGAACACATTTCTATTTTTAGTGGGGTCAATTATTTAGGAAGATAGAGAAAACTGTCAAGGAGGAAGACTCTTCAATATCTGGTGCAAGTGACAGGTAAGATTCCAGCATGGCTATGATCTCGTTTTAAAACTTTATTTCACGTACACAAAGCTTAAAAACTAGACCTTATTTCCAAAGAAACTGTTGTCAGAACCTTTTAGGTGGAAAATACGGGTTAACTATGAATGTTTAATGTTTATATTGTGGAGGTGAAGGAACAGGAAACATCTTAGCTGAATTAATCGATGGATTTTCTTCTTTTTATAAAGAAAATAAAAATTAAGAAATTACAGTAATATGCTATATAATCATCTAGACAATTTTTGCAGGAAATATGCATCTATATTATCAGATTGCTTTAGCTTAAAAATACCACATACCCATTAACTGATATATTTTTGTTTTCAGTTACTTGAATAGTAGAGATTTGGTGTTGACAATTGTTTTGAATTACCCAGTAAAACTTAGGAAATGATTTAGTTTTTTCTAAAAAAATATATTAAGCAGTATTATGAAAATGTTGTTTAATATTATCACTTGATAAGATTATATAATCTGCTTAATAATAAGAGAATGCTGGTATTAGTGCCTTGCTTGGATGGAATATATCCTGAAAGTTTATGGTATTCTGTAATTTATTATTATTAAAAATAAGAGTCCAGTAAGCAAACTGTCTTAATATGGTAGAATAGTAGAGCAATCACTCAGATACAGAATAACAGTGTTGGAAGGGACCTTGAAGGTCTTCTAGTCCAACCCCCTATACTATTTGGAAGCCCTATACCATTTCAGATAAATAAATTACCAGAAATAGGTTTTAAAGAAAGAAAATGATGGGTGGCACAGAAACATTGTGAGACTAAATTAGAGATTTTCACAGAAAATGCTATCCAATCATTTTTTTAAGGTAACCAGAAATGTGGTATCAATACAACAGTTGTGCTGGAAATTGTAGGTGAAGCGGTGAAGCCTGAGAGTCAAAGAGTCCTTGTTTGGATGTGTGGAACTTGAAATTGATCTTTTAATAGACTGCCTAAGACAGTGGCATAACAAGTTCAGTGCATCAGCTTTGTAAAATGTTAATACTTGAATTTTATTATCTACTATTTCCAGAAGTGTTAAGCACATTATAGCCAATCAACATATATGAATATACACTTAATATATAACCTTTTGCACCTTCAGTTTGCAGATAACATCTTCCGCATACCATCCACCTTTTTTAACTGTCTAATCAGCAATACTGATTTTTTTTTCCTTTAATGCTGCCAAGTTTGATGCCCCTGGGTCCTTCCAGGAGGGAGCCAGCCTATTGGATCTGGATTTTGATCCCATTAAACCAGATAACAACAACCTTGTAGGGAAGTCACCCACACCTGCTACTCAGGTTGGTCTACCCATTGTCATTCCTTAGCTCCATGACCAGGCATTAAAGACTTCATGGGTTCTTATGGGGAGAATTGTATGGGTGTGACAGATGAACTCTTGGTGATTAAAATGCATGCTTGAGTCTTGCATATATATTGTTGATCAGCAGTAATATTTGGTGTTTATTTAATGTATTTAAGAGCTTCATGTGCATTATTTCTTAGAATATTCCTACCTTGTATTACAGCCAGAGCAAGGAGTTGGAGAGGGGAACAATGGTTTGTCTTTAGCCAAGTTGCAATATTAGAGATTTGGCTAAGTCTGAAATAGTAGAGATTTGGTGTTGACAACAATTTTTTTTAATTATTCAGTAGATTCAAATTTTTGAATGACATTAAGCAATATTACTAGATCTGGGAACTTGTAGCAAAATCTTGGGATAACGGATACAACATTACCATGGCTATTTTCATTCCCAGCATTCCCTGTTCTCTGATAGCTTCCACTGACCGGATTGGGCTCGGATGGGAACACTGTTATCAGTGTTATATTACCAGAAAGCCTTAAAGTTAGGTCCTCTATGAGCTTGGTGGAGACTAGATACAGATCCACCGATGGGCAATGAAACTCTGGAAAAAATAAAACATTCCTTCTGCTAAGCCCCATTCAATATGGCAAGACCCTAAGTAAGAGAGCTCCACCTTATTGCTTCTACCTTCTCCCACTTACAGTTTATTCTGTGGATGCATGTCACATTCAGTAAATAGCTCTGAATGAGTTAGATAACAGTTCTTTGCTGTATATATATTTAGTGATACTATGTAAAAGAATAATCCCCCCAAACAGGAGAACTAAGGTAGGTGAATATACGTGTCCCAGGATAATGTTGCAATATCCAATCTGTGTCAGTCACTGGGACCAGAGCTTTCAGACTTCTGCCGGAGTCCATCCTTGGGGATGTGTCAGAGGGGTTGAGTATGGGCTCCAGCACAAGTCCAAAAGCTCAGGAGACAAAACCTCTGGTTCCGGTGACCGACCCAGATTGGATCCTGCAGAACTAAGGTAGTCTATGATCCTCAGATAGCAACCATTCACAAGTATGATTGTAATAAACGGTAATAAAAATTATTTTCTGACCAATGCAGGCATTTATGACAAACAAAGGCCTTAAGTGTGAAAGTGATTAAGATCTGGTCAGTTTTAGACATCAGCTGTGAGCCTAAGGGTTCTAATGGACTAATTAAATGTCACAAAGCTGAGCTTGTTAACTTGTGCTTTGCACTTTTTTTGCCACATACATGCTGCCAAGAAAAGCAGTTCAGGAAGTGAGCTTGTTTAAGCAATCCCTCTGTCCTGGAAAGGGAAGAAAAAAGGGTCAGGCCAGGCACAGGGCACTATCTGAATGAGAGGGCAGCAGCCAGGGATCTTCATAGTGTTTCTGTCTCACACATCTCAGTCACATTTCACTGGAACCAATTGTAGTCACTACAAGAAGACTACTGTATAACTGTCGTCACTACTGTGTCAACAGGTAATGAAAGATTGTCCAGATTGCTTTATGCAATAAGCTCTGTAAAGCATGTTCCCATCACTCATGGTGAATGGTGATTAATAATCAGGCATTCCATAGAGTATTATTAGTTAGATGCCATTGAGTTAGATGCTCATGGTGACTGCATAAGCAAACACTCTTCATTTTGTACACTATTTAGTTGTAACTCAGATTCCTTTGAAGGACACGTCTTTGATCCCATCCATTCATCTTATCTGTCATCTTCCCCCTTTTGAGTACTGAATTATTTAAAGAACTCAACTACTGAAATGGATTGATCATGGGCCAATCAGCTGACCACATAGAATCATTATCTGCAGAAGGATCTGTTCCTAACTTGGTCCTTCAAGTCTTAACTACTGAAATGGACCATGCAAAATTATAAAATCACATTACTCAGTTTCAGTGTATGATATTACTAAACGTTTTGTGGCCATTTGGTATTTTTGCACTTTTTATGTTGTTTGAAATAATAAAGACTTAATGCTTTTTTCCCCATTGCTTTTTGCTATGCTTAGTCTTTGCCTTGGGATTTATGGGAGGTAAGATTTCTGTTAATACAACTTTCACTGCAAAATTATGATGTAACATGTGGTGTTTGTAAATGTTACTTTGCACCATTATTATGCAAAGACTGCTATATGTATCTTGAACCTCTATTCGCCTTGAAGGTACAGCAATCTAGTCATTTGTTCAGATGCTCTCACATTAGAAACCTCTGGTAAATTTAACAGTGTAAGGGACAGCATTATTTCATTGCTTTCATATTTTAGATAGAAAATATCTCCCTATTGTGAGCAACGGCTGGTCAAAATGTCCTTTTATGCTGGGAACATGGCAGAGGGGTGGGGGAAGCCTTAGAGTTTTCTGATGTCATCTCTTCTCCCACATTCCCATTTTGGCCATTTTGATCTGAGATATTCCAGCTGTTGCTTTGTAAGTTGGCAGGGGTGATAGAAAGTGGCATATTTGTAGAGATCTCCCTTGTGTTCTGGAGACCATTCAAAGCATCCCATAGGCATAGAATTGCTTTTATGAGGCATGGCATTGCTTCTTAAAAATAAATACCGGTAGGTTTGCAGTTTGCCAAATTAATATAGATAGCTTTATGATACATTGAGGAAACCACAAACTACCATATTTCATAAAACGTATCTTTTATGTCATTGCACAAAGAAGAGAAACACCCTAAAATGAAGATAAGCACTTAATTTTAGAGATAGATAGATAGATAGATAGATAGATAGATAGATAGATAGATAGATAGATAGATAGATAGATAGATAGATTCCATTCAATCTTGTCTGATTTTTGGAGACTGCCTGGACTAGTCCCTGATGCTTTCTTGGCAACGTTGCTGAAGTGGTTTGCCATTGCCTCCTTCCTAAGGCTGAGAGAAAGTTTGTGGCCCAAGACCACAGAGCTGGCTTTGTGCCCAAGACAGGACTAGAACTCATGGTCTCCCAGTTTCTAACCTGATCCCTTAATATATTTGGGGTTTTTAGAATCAGCTACTAATATTTTATTTCTTTATGCTCTTGTATTTTTAAAAGCCTTGTTCTGATTTCCTTCATGTATAATGTTTGGTTCTAGCTATTGTTTTCTGACATAATTATCATCAGGTTATGCAGGTATATAGTAATAGCTTTAAATTAACAGTGGGATTGCAATTATTATTAGGACCAGTGATTGCTATGTATAGCTCACTTAATTTCAAGTAGTGTTTTTATTATTCTATTTGAACTGTGACATTAGTTACTAATAATTTTTCTCCATTAAACAATTCTAGATCCACTTTTAATCACACACAATTCTAAATCATCTTCATTGGGAATGTAAAATTGTCACTCTAACCTGTATTCTACTAATGGATTTTCCATGCTTTCTCCTAGGGAAAAAAACATTTATGATGAGTAGATAATGAGTTAAAATTCAAGCTCTCAATCCCAGACATTGCAGGACAGATGGAAAGTTATTTCAGAATCTGTCCTTCTGATCTATTTAGGATAAAACAACAATTTACAGTAACATCCGGGAAGTCACTGGAAATCTGATTTTCTTTACAGCTGATGTGCAGGCTACAGTGTTTCTTTATTCAAATTTAATTCTTTATATTTCAGCAAGATTTTGATTTTAAGGAGAAAGGACAGTTAAAGATAAAAGCCAAGCGTCCTTTTAAAATTGAATAATGAGAGTTCACATAAAATGACAGAAATACTTAAGAGAATATTTGTAGTTTTCAACCAAGCACAGCACCAAGAACCCCAGAAAAATACTTGTTTGAGGAAGTTTGGAAGGGATTGGGCAAGAGTGTGCTGCTTTTTTCTGGCTGCTGAGGCAATGTTGTGAAAGAGCCTCCCTGGGGATATTGGATTACCTCAGTCTCTGTTGGTTTTCTGCAAATTTTTAAAGAACTAGCTTTTTTGGAGAGCCTGCCTCTGATTTGAGTAGTTATTGCCATCTGTTGTTCTCTTTCTATTTTTGTAGGGTTGTTGTATTTTTAATTTTTATAGGGGTTTATTTTGTATATGAGTCACTGAGTCATTTTTGTTTGTGGTGACATACAAGTGTGTTTAATAAATAAATTAAATATAGCACTGCTATATTATTAAGACTGTATACCTTCCCCAATCCGTTCCTCCTTCCCTCTTCAAATAATTTCACACTTTTGCTTGGTTGCATACATAATATTGCACTGTCTTTCCCCTATTAATTATTCAAAATATAAAGCAATTCACTCTTATCAGCCCAACAAATCTAATTGCCCTGGCATGGAAAATTTTCAGTGTCTGTCTTCTCACAGTATTTTTTATTATTGTATCTTCTCGTACCCATTACTTTATCTCCCTACTGCACATTTCTTTTTCTCTGTTTTCCTCAAATTTTATATGTCTGCCTGAAAAAAACCCCCTCCCTTCAGCAGTATGCAATTTATGGATTATTTTCCTGCTGATAATTTTAGCAATAGTGCATTTGTGGTAGACTGGACAATTAGCCCACTCAGATTATCAACCAAGTAAATAAAAAAGTTAAACTAACAAATGTTCAAAAATGTCCTTCTTGATTGCTGTGCTCCTTACCAGGAGTTACCTAGTTGCTAGTTTTTTTGGCCTTCTTTACTTAGCACACTTCATTTCCAATGAAATTAGAATTTAATTCTCATTAAATCAATAAGGTGGGATCTACTGAAATTAAAATTCTAATTTGATTTGGAACATCTTTTAATGGTTTATAACCATCTTTAGGGTGGATATCCTTTTATAATAACCCGCCTTTTGAATTTTAAAAATTGTACCCGTAACATTTGAAAAATGCCAACTGTGTCCATAAAATTTCTCATTAATTACAAATATAAATTGTACAAAGATTTATATACCACTCTTCTTCAGACAACTCAGGGTAGTTTCAGCAAATGCTAATTTGTTTAAGAAAACCTGTCCTCCAAATTCACCAGAACTCAACTCAGACTTGAAGGAGACTTTTTATTTAACGTTTTCATTTCATTTATTGTAGACTAAGAAAAAAAATCCAAAATCCACAGTTGGATAATATCTTTTCTTTAATTTGGAATTTTATAATTTTTTCCCCTTGTGGCTATAACCTAACCTTGTGTTATAACTTATAGTAATATATAGCATAGTATTTAATTTGGTATAGTAAGGTAATCTATACTAATGTATATTATAGAATATCCCTTTGTCCTGATTTCAGAATATATATATATATATATATATATATATATATATATATATATATATATATATATATATATATATATATATATATATATATATACATATATATAAATATTCAAGCTTTTCAATACATTAATAATTTATGTTTTGTTTGGAGGATGGAAGGTTGTTTGAGAAAAAAAACATTATTAAATGGAGGAGATTATTAAAAGTATATTAAAAATGGGCAGAGTAGTTTTTTCCCTCTCATAATACTAAAGTTGTGACTCAAGATTCTGGACCACCACCCACCATCAACAAAAACTACATTATTTTCTGCAACAAAAATATGACTTTTTAGTTAATGGCTTCAAAAAAGAGATGGGACAAATTTGTGGAGGCCATCTTAACGGGATTCTCTTAATGGTGGTTTGAAAATTGTAGTCACGGATAGGTTTATTGATTTCAGGTACTCCTTGACTTACAACATGTCATTTAATGATGGTTCAAAGTTATGACAATCGTGGACAAAGTGACTTACGACTTGTTCTTGAGCTCACAACCATCATACCACCCACACAGTCACATGATCACAGTTTGGGTGCTTGGCAGCTGGCTCACATTTATGACATCCTGTGATCATGTGATTTCCAGCAAAAAACATCCATTGGGGAAGCTGGATTCACATAACAATCATGATGATTTGCTTAACAGCTGCTTTTAAAAAGTAACAGGTTCTGTTGTTGAAAGAAAGCTTATTGCCAAATTAGAATTAATCATAGTTTATTTTTAGTTCTCCAGTCTCTTTGTCAGCCACATTTAAATATTTTATTTAAGAGAACAGCAAAGAACTAGAACAGATATGGTAGATTTCACGTGAATAGAAACAATAACAATGATGGGGGGGGTTGAAATCTGGAATTTTGCAGTTATATGGAAATCAGAAAGTCCTGGCCATGCTCTTGATTTATGTGCTGAAGAGAAGCCTAGCATTGGAAAGGTGTAGAGGTGATTGCAAGAATATTTTTAGGTGGGAAAGTGTACGACTTTTTTTTTTTTTTGCTTCAAGCAAAGTTGAAGCAATCTTAGTTGGCTAGCTTTCATACAGATAGTCAAATCATTCTTCTGTTTTCTCTTCCACAAGAAGAGAAACAGTACAGGAGGAACCAAAGAGACGAACTTCCTTTAAATCTCACATTTAGAAATATCAGAGGACAGATGGGCCTGACCCAGACATGGCAACTGTTAGAATTTAATAAAAAGCTAGCATTCTAGCCTAAGAACTATTTGCTTCTCCTGAAGGTGATGCAACATCGACTTGTCAATACATTACACAAATTGGAAGTGTATTGATGCCAAATATCTTGCAGCATGGACACGGCTATTCATCAAAGAGATCAAGCAGTTCAGCTTTGGCCTTCAGAAACTGATAGTTCAGACAGCCCTAAAAACAGAGCAGGTCATGGCATTTCTCTGCAAGGCATGGGACTGGTTAGCCACTTTGAGATCCCGGAGTTTAACTGTTTTTGTGTTGTAGTCTACAGAAGCCCCTCCTGATGAGGCTGAGGGAGCTGGCAAAGGAGGAACAGCTGGAGCTGAAGCAGCTGCTAAACCCGAAACTGATTCAGGATCTGCCTCAGTAAGACAGTAGGCAAGGGAGAGGGAGGAGGGTCTCATTCTCCCCTAACCGTTGTTCACATTTAATATGAGCAGAATGTGAACCCATTGAAGATAAAATGTTTAGCATTTCTGAGCAGTGGATTAATCCCCGATTGGAGACTCTGTTGACTTGGACTATAGAACAAAGGCCATTATCCATTCAGAGATGGTCTTCTCTTTGATGCAAACAGCTAAACCTATTCATGCAGCATTTGCAATTCATCTGAATTAGGAGGAATATATCTGCTTCAGTCCCAGTTAATCATCTTGGAACTTTTATGTGTATGACATCTGGGACCCTAAAAAAAAGTTTTGCATTGCCAAGGCTAACTTTCATTTGTTTAGCCTGTCTGGTTACAATTTGATACCCTTACAAAATCACAAACAGCTGTTACTGCTAGGAATGAGAATGATTCTGAGGACACAGAAGTTAGATATATCTAAAATCAATTTTAGATTTTTTTTAAAGGGAGGAAATTGACCTAAATGTCTTGTAGCAGAATCTGTTATTTAGTCCATTAATCTTTACGCAGACCAATTTCCCTCTACAATTTATTGCCTTCTGTGGTTTGCTTTCCATCTTTTACTAAGTCACTCTCTTTACCTCAGCCACACCTCACACCTAAATCCTAACTTCCACAAAATACTGATAATGACTATTTGAATAAAGGATTCATGTTCAGAAATGGCTTCAGGGAGGGTTTGCACAGGGTCCTCTATGTACTTTTCTCAACTGGGCCTAACTTTGGTGCCTTTAACCCTGTTTTATTTCCCTCAGAGTTCTCTGCCAACTGTAGTTGTGGAGACTTTCCCTGCCACAGTTAATGGAACCGATGAGAATAGACCCGTCTCTGAGAGGTCTGACATGCCACCAGGGTTTCTCTTCAAGGTAAGTTTCTATGGTAAAGTTGTACATGCAGCCATTTCATTCTATGTGTTTTGAATAACCGAAGCTGTAAAATAGAGAATGGACTCAGCCCTTCATGAGAACTTAGTGCACAATTTTAAATGTGTTTAGTCTGGATACAGGAAACTCACCAGTGTTAGATGTAATGCTGATAAATTATTGTCTGTTGAAAGAAGAAAGTAGGTAAATAGAGTAAACTATTTTGGATGTAAACTTTTACTGAATTTCTAAAATCTAATATTTATTTTATTTTATTTTATTTTATTTTATTAAATGTGTGTGTGTGTGTGTGTGTATACACACACACACACATACACACACACACTATTTTGGATATAATCTGTTACTGAATTTCTAAAACCTAATACATACATATATATAAAATATTAAATGTATGTATTAGGTATGACTGACTGATGAAGACTAATGAGTCCGAAATGCATATCAGCCTCCCTAAATTCTTTGTTAGTAATTGTTAGTGTTGCGTGTTTTTCCCAAACAACTCAATTTTGGTTTCATCTGTCCACAGTATATTTTGCCAGTAGTGTTGTGGAACATCCAGGTGCTCTTTTGCAAACTTCAAACGTGCTGCAATATTTTTTTTGGACAGCAATGGCTTCCTCCGTGGTGTCCTCCCATGTACTCCATTCTTGTTTAATGTTTTCCTTATTGTAGATGTGTCAACAAAAATGTTAGCATGTGCCAGAGATTTCTGTGGGTCTTTACCTGACAGTCTAGGATTCTTCTTTACCTCATTAAGCATTATGCGCTGTGCTCTTGCAGTCATTTTTACAGGACGACCACGCCTAGGGAGAGTAGCAACAGTGCTAAACTTTCTCCATTTGTAGACAGTCTGTCTTACCGTGGACACATGAACATCAGGCTTTTGGAGATACTTTTGTAACCCTTTCCAGCTTCATGCAAGTCAACAATTCTTGATCGTAGGTCTTCTGAGAGCTCTTTTCTGCGAGGCATGGTTCACATCAGACAGTGCTTCTTGAGACCAGTAAACCCAAAAGAGGTGTGTGTTTTTAAAGGGCAGGACGGCTGTCAGCAACACATCCAATATCATCACACTGATTGGAGTCAAGGTTGGCTCACTACTGGCTCCAATTAGCTCTTGGAGAAGTCATTAGGCTAGGGGTTCACATACTTTTTCCACCCTGCACTGTGAATGTTTTCATCTTATGTTCAATTAAAACATGACAAGAAGCTAATGTTTGTGTAGTATTATTTTAAGCAGACTGTGTTTTTCTATTGTTGTGACTTACATGACGTTTAGAGCGCATTTTATGGCCAATTCATGCAAAACTCCACGTAATCCCAAAGGGTTCACATACTTTTTCTTGCAACTATATTTGTAGATTTTCACGGGTATAGGTATGTAGGTCTTGGCGTATTTGGGTCTTTTCCTGTGTAAGATTGAGAGTGTCTTGGCGATATTTCGATGAGGTCCCACTCGTCATCTTCAGGCTGGTGTCTTCGGCTTCGTGCTTATGCACGAAGCCAAAGACACCAGCCTGAAGATGACGAGTGGGACCTCGTCAAAACGTCACCAAGACACTCTCAATCATACATGGGAAAAGACCCAAATACGCCAAGACCAACACACACACACACACACACACACACACACACACACACATTAATACACATACATATATATACATATATATACATATATATACATATATATACATATATACATATATATACATATACATATACATACTGTATACATATACATATACATATACATATACATATACATATACATATACATATACATATACATATACATATACATATACATATACATATACATATACATATATATATATATATATATATATATATATATATATATATGTAAATTTAAATTTATATGCCACCCATCTTACTGTCATGTGACTCTGACTAATCCTTGTTTTTTTTAGAAAGAAACAATAGAAAAACTATCCCAAAATAACTGCAAAAAATAACGGAAACACTAAAAACAATAAAACTGTAAAAACATAATCAACAGGACAGCACCAATTCATTTTTCTAAAAGTACAATCATCATGTATCATAAAGCTTTCCTGAATACTTAACAGTTTAAGGAGAAACGGAGCAGCAGATAGACTGCAGTGTAGTATGTAAGGGTTCAGCTGCACTATATATGTATAGATATGAAACAAGAACTCCCCCAATCCTTACTGTGGAACCATTATTCTTGTGCAGGTACAAGCCATGCATGATTATGCTGCTACTGACAGTGATGAATTGCAGCTAAAGGCTGGAGAGGTTGTCTTGGTGATTCCATTTGAAAATCCAGATGAGCAGGTATGGTGATAATGTAGCAGGTGTGTTTCATAACTAACATGGTTTGATAAATTCCACATTGTTCCAGTTTCAAGAAGACTTCAGTTCAAATCTGCATTCTGCAATGAATGTGTGACCTTCAGCAAGTCAAAACATTTCAGTTTAACCTCTTGATAGACAAGATAATGAATACATCTCTACTTCTTCAAATAGTAGATTATCTCTTTCATATGTCATTTTCCTATGTAGAACCAAATATTGCATGAGAAGGATGTGGTTTAATAGAGATCTCCAGTATAAGGAGATGAATATTGATTCCTAATCCAATGCAATCTCCAACTAAGGAGGTTATCCTTGTTTAGTGCTACTTTTAAAATTGTACTATATATAACTATTAGTCTATAGGTTTACCTAATTAGATCAGGAAAAGGAAATCAGAATATAAGTGGACAGTCTCATTGCCCTTGCAACCAGTAAAATATTTTCTGAGTCTTAAAAAAGGACCTCTTAATTACCTCAAGGTAATTTAGCTTACCTAAAAAAGGTGAGTTAACATAACCATTATTGTACTCTCTGCTGTTTTCTGATTTCATATTTGCTTTTCATCTCTCTCTCTCTGCCCTGCAAATGTCTAAAAGCTGTGATGGTAGTAGCTATCAGCACAATATTTTTCTCTCTGTCTTGTTCATGCTCTTTTTGAATGCCAGTAGATGGCACTGTGTTCTTATATTCTTTATTGCATTCATTCATTTTTGTGAAGAGAGTGAGCTGAAGATGGAAATGTTACTTAGCCAATTGTACATTTTGTTTGCATGTTTTTTCCTATGTCTCATTGTAGACATCAGTGTTGTATCAAACATTAAAAAGGATGCCTCATCAGTAGAAGGCTTCATCTGGATTTGGAGCCTTTCCTTCAGTTCTCTGGGTCACTTCTGTTTGCTTTCTGTAGGAGAAAGGCAGGCTGAGCTGGAAAGCAAGGTTAAATGTGTCATCAGTTTGGAATTATTGCGTTGCCACAAGAAACCTAAATCCAGCCCTCCATGAATTCTGTTGAACCTAATCTAGTGTCAGTTTAATTTTGACCATTAGTAGACTAGATTATTATATTAGAGGTAGCTCTTCTGTGCTTTGAACTTGACAAATTCTCCAGGTTATTTGCACATGACACATTCTCACCAATAATGTTGTGCATCAACAGGGATAGGCAGCCAGGGAATGCCTTTGAAGCAGCTGAGACTTATGAAGGATGCAGCTATTTTAATGAGCCTTAGTTAGCTTATTACAAGGTGAAAGTCTTTATAAATTTATTATGGTCATAGATCAGGTCAGTAAAATAGGTAAGCATATCCAGTAAAAACTTAAACACTAATTATGTTAAAAGGAGTAAAATATACAAATAAGTGCCAAATAAATGCTAAATAAAACTTTACTATGGATTCATAATCATAAATCACATAATCACACCAGTCAGCATAGGTCTTGAAGACCAATGAGTGCTCCTTTGAATGCCTTGCCCAACTCTAAAAGTGTCAAGCACAGGAAATCAGGAGTCCAGGCAGGTCAAAAGAATATAGGTTTATTGTACAAGAATCTAAACTACTAATGGTCAAAGCAAATAGTGGTAAATAAGAGTGAACAGAATTCAAGGTGGGCTGAACTTAGATCTCTTGTGGGTGTGAAGACACTCAAGATTGATGATGCGCTTGACCCTTCCCTCGGGCTCAGCCTGGTCATTAGCAGTGGGCTAATGCCTCCTTAAGTAACCCCGGCTGCCTGCAATTAGTGCAGGTTCAAGTCCCACCAGGCTCAAGGTTGACTCAGCCTTCCATCCTTCCGAGGGAGGTAAAATGAGGACCCAGATTGTTGGGGGCAATAAGCTGACTTTGTAATAATGCCGCTTGGGGTGGTGGTGAAAGCCCTAATAAGCAGGCATATACATAGAATGAAGGCTATTGCTAAGCACATTGATTTGTGCTTCTTAGATTGTAAGCCGCCCTGAGTCTTTGGAGAAGGGCGGGGTATAAATGGGATTAAAAAAAAAATAGCCACGTTCTTCCAACTTGTCTTTGGTTGGGGAAAGAATTTTGCCCAATGGTGGATATTTTCATTCTCCATAATAGTGTATCGTGTTGTTTCCTGCAGCTTTGGTTTTCCTCCCATCCTTGGGACAGGAAGACTCTAGAAAATTGCTGTCTTTTTGCCATGCCTCAAAACCAGAAATAATAAAGTCGCTGGTACAGTGTGTGTGTGTGTGTGTGTGTGTGTGTGTGTGTGTGTAGGATGGAAGTGTTTTCTGCTGCTGGCAAGAAGTAAAGAACAGTAAAGGGAACTCTTTCTCCTCTCCACCCTCTCCTCCTCCAGTGTGGATCTCTTGGTACCTGGTCTTAGGTACATGCTTGCTGGTAGGGGAATGAGGTGAAAGGATGTCCGTTCTTCCTGCCTCTGTTGATTCCCTCTTCTCTCTCCCCCCTCCAGCGTGTATTACTCATCATAATGATCATTCCCCTTTACCCAAATGCTTGCTAGACAACATTGCTGCCCCCTCCCTTCCAACAGTCAGCAGTTGCAGTATTCTCCAGAAACCAGGGAGGCAAAGAACATAGTCAGGAACACTACGGAGGGAGGCAGTGGGTTTTGATGGTAGGAATATCAACCTTAGAGAATACCTTGCATGAGGTCAATACTCCTACTAGAGCCAAAACATTTTCAAAACACTGGGACCAAGAATCAAACTACTAGAAAGGGATTTGGAGCAAAGAAAGAAATCACTGCTCCATACAAGGCATAATTAACTTGTAGAATTCATTGCCATGAGATACGGTAATTTTTGTCTTGAAGACTCAGTATGGCTCTGGATTCAATTAGTGCAGGTTCGCATCCCACCAGGCTCAAGGTTGACTCAGCCTTCCATCCTTCCGAGGTAGGTAAAATGAGAAGCCAGATTGTTGGGGGCAATTAAGCTGACTTTGTAATAATGCCACTTGGGGTGTGTGTGAAAGCCCTAATAAAGCAGGCATATACATAGAATGAAGGCTACTGCTAAGCACATTGATTTGTGCTTAGAGTGTAAGCGGCCCTGAGTCTTCGGAGAAGGGCGGGATATAAATGGGATTAAAATAAATAAAATAAAATAAAATAAAATAAATCCTAGTTGCAAGAATAACTATGGGAAAAAAGAGTATGTTTCTACAGCACTTCCTGCTTGCGAGCACCCCAGAAGGATGAGAAGGAACATAAGGGTTTTTCCACAAATGTTGTGATTAATGATAATAATTTTATCACCAATACACAACTTTATTACTTGATTGAAAATTCAGTTTCAGTGAACTTAAGAGACAAGTGATACCTAGTGTTTGTTGCATTAACATTTTCTCTTTTTCTTCTGTCTCTTGCCAGGATGAAGGATGGCTGATGGGTGTGAAAGAGTCTGATTGGCTTCAGCACAAAGCATTTGACCAATGCCGGGGAGTTTTCCCAGAGAATTTCACTGAGCGGGTGCAGTGAGGTCTTGCAGCTCCTTAGATAGCTTCTCTTCAACAAGAAAGCAAGAGGTGTCTTCTCCCCCTCCTCCTGAGGAAGGTTTAAAAAAATAATAATTGAAAGAATGTTTTTTTAAAGCAGCTTAAAGGTTGGATTCTTCACAGAAAACAATGTTTTAGAAGTCCACTGAATCAAAGTATTATCAAAGATATAGATAATAAAGAAAGACAGGTTGGGAAAAATCCTTTTTCTGTTTGAGTTAAATAAGGTCAATTCAGAAGGTTGTCACTGAGTGATGGAGCGATGTTGTGTGAAATAGGATGTGCTCAGCATTGTAAGCTGTGAATCCTAGCAGTCCTGTTCTCCTGAAACTACACAATAAAGTTTTATCTTGTGGGAAGGCACGGTCAACCTGTTTTGTGGCTGAACTTGTTTCTGTGGCTCTCCCTGCAAATTATACAATCATGCTGCCCCAGATCCAATGCCTGTCCTGTGCTTTGTGTGTGTGTTCGTGTTCTCCTTTTGAAAAAAAAACAACAAACCAAAATTCATACGTTTAAATGAAAAAAAAAATACTTGTCAGTGCTTATTGGAAAGAAAGTAAGCCTGGTCCTTGAAGGGTATGGTTTAAGAATGACATTAGTACCTGCATTTTTGGTCCTATAAGAAATATTCATAAGGGGAAAAAGTATAAACATAGTTTCTTTATTACTATTTTTTTCATAATCTTGTATTGAAATTGAAGGTTGGTGCTGGCTTCAAATTCTGCACTGTCTGATAGGCAGAGGTGATGAAGAGGAGAGATAGATATAATTACACCAATGCAGCCAATTCTGGCATGATGTTATTGGTCACATAAATGAGGTGATGGAGTAACTGCTTCATTTGTATAACTTCTAGCTGTGTTTGCATTGCTCTGCAACCTGAACAATTATTCCCTGTGTCCTTGCTCTTAAGATGTACTTATCTTGTATTTAAAAACTATAATGGATGAAATTCTAGGGCAACCATCTCTCAGCTGTAAAAACCCAAACAATCACTAAATGGTTGCAAATGGTTAGAGGTTTTTTTAAACAATGTTGTTACCATATAGTGATTGTCTAGAGTTTATCTATCTCAGAAATCATAGCCTCACTCTTAAACCACTGCATTATAAAATGCCAATTTGGAAATAATACTCCTTTGTGCATTTCAAATTGTGTTTAAAAAATGTCAGAAGCAACCAAATGAGAAAATCAGTGAGGCTCTTTGCTTTGCCCCCCATTACTAATTTTCCCTTTGTAATACTGATTTGCAGAGAAGAGCTAGATCTTTCCTAGGATGCATTATGAATTTACGAAGAACAGGCAAGGGAAACTTGTTTCCAAAGTTCTTTTTTGTGGTTATTGGGACCCTCAAGATTGAACTGCAAATTCACTGGGATTTTCCCAACCATAGCAGTATGATTTTCCACAAATTCTTTTGCAGAAAACAAAACATTAATGCACCTATAAATTACTTGAATGACAGCTGCAGCAATGGGCAATGACTGGAAGAGCAAATATTCATTCTATGCTATATACATACAACTGCTGAGCTCTTCAGATTTTTTATCGCTATGTTCATTTGTTTCCTTTTCCTTTTTTTAATTTATTTTTTTTTAATTTGGCTTCAAAGGTTTTTTTCTACTACCATCTCTTGCATTGGAATGCACAGAAAATTCTTACGTTTGACAATCTGATAAAATGTAAGGTAGCTTTAGAAAACCAGGATAAGCCAATTTGCACTATTGGGAAAAATCAACCTAGGTTTCTAATGGTCTGTAGAATCACATGTTGTATGTGAGTATAAGAAAATACAACATCTCTTGATGATAGATTCACGGGTGAGTTTTCTCCTTTAGTCAGCAACAGATCCTGGTTCAATAGTGTACCACAGATGTAAAGCACCATCCAGAGTCATTGCACACTCAAGAGTACATGCATACAATCAGGAGAAGTGTGCATTGTATTGTTGCACACACAATTAAAGCCATTCCATCTGCCATTGCAGAATAACTTTAGTCTTCATAACAAGGTTTCAAAACTCCTTATCTGACTCAGTGGAATTTCTAATTTCTTTTTGTTTTGGGGTTAGCCTTAATGCATTCTAGGAATTGGGGTTCCATTATTTAAATTCCACTGCCATTTCTAAAAGTTAATTTTCTGCAAAGCTGCAATTTGCTCTATGATAGATACCACTGGGTAATGCATGCATCTCTGCACCAATCATAATTTGCCATTAAAACTATTTTTATGTATTTGTAGACAAATTTGTATTCCTAAATAAAACATATAGGGTGGTTTTAAAGGAATATCAACAAGAAATATGTTTATGCAATAAAGAAGGTCTCTGTGGAATATCTATTTTTATAAAAAAAAAAGTCCTATGAAATTTGAGGAAAAAAAATTATCAGAAAGTATCTAGCCTCTAGTAGATAGAACTTTTAGCTGAACTCATTTTCTCTATTCTTGATATGTATTTTGCAGACAAATGCAAGGAAGAAATGTGGCAACCTTTCTTTCTTTTAAGGAAAAAAATAATTATCCGGTACTGTATTATGTCCTTATTGATTCTGTATCTGATGCTGTGATATAGCTCCTGGCCTTTAAAATAATGATTGATAAGCTTGTAGTTCTGAGGTCTCATTCATTTTTTCTCAGTTGCTGTGGATCTGTTTCAATTTGCTTCTGAAGAAATCTGTTCAATAAAAAGAGAATAATTCAATGGAAATAAAAAAACAATCCAACATAGCCTGCATCTTCTACAAGGATATAAAAGAAAACTTGGCAATGCAAATTCTATTTTATAAAGGAATGTGCTTACATCACAGTCTTGGCAATTAACTGGCTAGAGCTGTTGATTAAAATATTTAATTTACCAGAAAAATAGATTGGGCAGCAATTATCTTTTAACATTATTAAACTGAATGACAAGACCTGTCTTGTATTCTTTGAATGAAAGCTATGTTAAGGTGATGTATACTATAGCTCATTTGTAATTTAAAAACAAAGTGTATTCTTGCTATAGAAATATTGGATTGAATTCAGTAGAAATCTTCTCTGGATAAAAAGCTGCCTTTTGACATTTGTTGTCTCTATTCCACCCTTTGTGATTCTCCCTGTCCATGGAAAATGTTCTGTAATACAATAGGATAAAACTCTTCTTTTGAGTAGATCTTGGATTGAGGATAATTCTGATAGCAGAACAGAATCTCTTGTTCCAGCCCTTTGTTTTCAATTAGAAATTAATTGACTTGGATTATAGCTCAGGACTATAAAGATCTGGATATACGATGATGAAAACATATTTGATCAATTTAGTGTTTATTGTTCATATGCTTGCTTAAATTTGGCAGAGTATTTACAACATAATTACTCAAAGGTTAAGTGTGTGTGTATAGCATTGTAATCTTGGCACATTCTTCCGTGTGCCAGCTATATTGGGCAAGCTTCTAAGAAGCCAAAAAATCATTAGATTTTTAAATAGCATATCTCCCTGAAAAACAAAGGGTATGGGTGTGTTAGTTTTAATTTAGGCATGGTTTGGTTTGTTGTGATATAAAAGTACAAATAACTGTTACAAAAATATCATTATAGATTTTATATGGGAAGCTTTCTTTTTCTGCATAGGTCACTTCACCAAATTACATACAGAAAGCTCTGCAGCTGCTAGCTAAGCAAAATCTTAAGTTCAGAAATCATATCATTTGGACTTGAACTGAAAGTTCAATTGAACAAAATATGGAATACCAGGCATTCTATTAAGAAAGGCATCGAGACTGCTCAAGCAGAAATTCTAAGTTTAAAGCTGCATTTTCTTGCTCAACTAACTTAGCCCAGGCTCCTTGATGGAGTTCAGTGTACAGATTTCAATTAAAATTGTGTTACAGCTGTATAAAAGCACCTCCATGGAGAACCCATCAAGTATAATACATTGTGTGAGAAGTTTGGACTACACATATTGCAAACGTGCACTACGTTTTAATACTCCCAGAAAGAAACTTTGTACTAGTAAAAAGTTACTTTAAAAACCTTGCCAAGGAACAATCCATAGACTAATGGATATCTGTGTTACTATATAGCCAAGAATTTGAGACTAGTTCTTGGTATTTATATGTCTAAGAAGAGGATTATACCAAATATGACCAATGTCCATGTTTACATCAGTTCTTACTTATCTCTTCCAGGTGTGTAATATCATAATAGAAGATCCACTGTTGCATTCACCACATGTCACAAAACTTTGCTAGGCAGAGTAGAGTCTAAGAAAATTTTGGTCTTTGAAATTCTAAGAACTATTCCAATGTAGAACATCATAACACATCATATGTCACATTCTTCCTGGATGCTTGGAAGAGATGAAGCCTGATTTTCTTAGGCATTTAAGGAAAAAAATAATGTATGAAGTCATCAAATATTAGGTAGATTCCTCACGAAGAAGATAAGTATTAAAACTGAGTTCAAATAGTTCATGACCAAATAGAAGCTAGTAAATTGTTATAAGGAATAATTATATGTAATGAATATCTAATCAATGAGATTTGCTGGTCAGCAAGTTTCATTCTACCTCCTGTCCCCCAGTCTATTTTTTTCTCTTTTGTCTTATTGACTGCTAACATTTAACATGTAACAGCTAAATCTTTCCTGTTCTCATTTGTTTCTTGAGACACTCATCTGCCCAAGTTTGTTAATCAAGTAAATTAGCACTATTAACTGGAAAAAAACCTTACACATGAAAAATAAGAACACTTTGATATCTACTGTCTATGCAATCCTTTTGCTTGGAGATACAGCTGATTCTTACTCCACTGTATTCCTCATGGATCCAATAGTTCTCTAACTCAATTTGACTCTGTTTGATCCTGTAACTTGTTATCACATGACATTAGGGATGATATTTCTTTTTGTCTTTCCAGAGCAAACAAAAAGATCCTGGTGCATTGAGAATTGTAATTGTCACTTTGCTGACATTTTTCATACATTTATTTATCCCTAATATTCAAAAATCAAAAATACATAATTTTGTGTCATCCTGCTTCTTTTTTATTGTTCTTTTTTTTTTTTAAAAAACTTTTAGAAATGTTTAAAAATATGTGTTTTTATCCTAGAGTCATATCTTTTTAGCCTGGGCCTAAACTATGCATGTGTTGATAAACCATGATGAAATGGCTTTGGAAGGAAGGCACCAATCAGTGAACATAGGAAATTTTGTAAGAGTCTTGAGAGACACAACTCACCATCTATGCTGATGATCCAGCATTCTGGGTAAGCTTCAGGAGCTGTCATTAATCCCCATCCCTGCGAGAATAATAACATAAACATGAGGGTTTGGGCATATGAGGCATGGAAGCCAAATCTCTCTCCTTTAGATAAGAGATGAATGGAATTGCCAGTGAAAAT
Source organism: Vipera ursinii (assembly GCF_947247035.1). Lineage (NCBI taxonomy): Eukaryota > Metazoa > Chordata > Lepidosauria > Squamata > Viperidae > Vipera > Vipera ursinii. Next base: position 124,042,616 of record NC_139512.1, read on the forward strand.
TTATAAAAGGGCCTCAGTGCCATGAATGTTATAGAATTATTTAGCATTAATGCTGGATCCAGAGGATCCCCACCTCCCCAGACAGCAAACCCAATTCCACTGAGAATACACTTATCAACTAAATTGTGGAATCCAGCCAGTTACTTTTATTTTCAGCTTATTCTTCTGTACCTTGTTCTTTGTATCCTGGAGAAACTCTGAAGCTTTGGAGACATCACAGAAGAAAGAAAAAGTGTGGCTGAGTATCATGAGCCTACTTCCAAATTTGCAAAGGATTTTTCCTAGGATCTTCATTTAAATATCAAATGACATTAACAATAGTATATATCTTAAGGTCCTGCCTACTAAGGACTTAAGTAGAAGTGTCCTAATACCACTTTCTGGTAGCTGCCAGAGAGCAACTGCTCTCCAGAAGTAAAAATAGAGGTACCATCAGAATGATCCCTCTCCAGGCTGCTCAAGGCCACCTCTGTCCCAGATTCATGTATGAACTTAATCTGGAAAGACTGAGATGAGTGGGCCCTCCTGGAATTAGAATGCCACTTAATTTTTCTTCCAACTGGGCTAAAAAATGGACTATTGGATGCTGGTTAATAGTAATATAGTATTTCACTGATCAAGAGAAGATCCTATTCCCTTTCTGAACCATACCTAGGTGTTTTTTTTTGTGTGTGGTTCTACTGGAATCCTTAGATTTCTCTAGTCAATAAGATCCTTAAATTTGCTCCAAAAGTCAATTATTGGCAGAAGCAGAGAGTCATCAACTTTTTCCCCCAAAGTTAGCTGTGTAGTTACAGACCCATAGGGAATTCATAATGTAAGTACACTTGTTTCTTGGCTTTGATAGGTTATTTTCATTCAGAAAACTAAGAAATGGAAGTTTGCTCTGTTTCAAATTTCAGTTAAGGTTCTCTGGTAATTCTGTTTAAAAACTCTTAACACTGGCTCCAGTGTTTTTAAGTTTGTATGAATTTGGTTTCTAAGCTCCTTTTTACATTTCCATATAAGAGTGTCCTCACAGACCTCTGCTTACTTGTTGTGGATTAATTAGGAAGACTTACTCATTGAGTCAAAACAAAATGTCATCATGATTTTTTTAAGGAGGCAGAAAGGCTGCTAGCTCCACTAGCTGTACAGTTAACAGGCTGGATTTAACTTGCAGCTTAGTTCTGAATACTGCAACTTCGGAGATAATATTTAGAAAATGTATGAGGCCAATATCAAGATGTGGATTGCAAGGACGAGCACTGGAATAAAATTCTACAGAAAGAGGAGCAATTGTTAGACAATTAAGTAGCTGGGGTGAATTTAGCCCATCAGTCAGTTTATTCCATCTCTCAGCATATAACAAATCAGAGATTCTTTCCAGCTCCTTCATGAAAAGGAGCTCTTTGGGTATCTGTGTTTCCTTCAGTGGAGTCAGACAAAATGTGGTATCTTTTTGTCTGTTTGTGTGCACAAGTGGTACAATTCCTCCCCAGGAATTAGAGAAGGAGCATATGTATTGTCTGTGTGAGAGCTAAATAAATGATAGGGTGGTAAATATTGTGCTGCATTCTGCTTATGTATATGTTTCTGCACATTCCTATGTTGTGTCTCTTTGTGCTTGTATAAACTGTGCACATGCTCTACTCTTACCACTCTAAAATACCCCTGGTGGCCCACTGGTTAGAATGCAGCTTTGCAGACTAATTCTGCTGACTGCCAACAGTTTGATCCTGACTGGCTCAAGGTTGACTCAGCCTTCCATTCTTCTGAGGTTGGTAAACTGAAGACCCAAATTGTTGGGGGCAATATACTGACTCTGTAAACTGCTTAGAGAGGGCTATAAAGCAATGTGAAGCGGTATATAAGTCTAAGTGCTATTGCTAAAAAGTGGGAGGTACTTAAATGGAGGAATCTGTTGTCCACCTGCCTTTCTTCAGGAATACACTGAAACATTTCTTTTCTTCATAACTCCACCCCAGATCTGGATCACTTTCATTATTTTGTCAGATTCTTGGCCAACACCAGATTTGGTCCCATTCAAACAGTTATCTTGCAGCTGGATAGACAACCAACCGGCCAATCTCAAGCCCTTTTACATAATTTCTTTCCAAAATCAAAGTCTGACAGATTTGCTGACAGGAAATGCCACATGTTATTGCTCTAAACCCCAATGCACCATTTCCTTAGAGAATATGGCAAATGAGCTTGTGATCTGGTTGATATGTTTGCAATTTTGTCATGTACTTCAAAGTTTAATGTATTCTACATGGACGAAAAGATACAAAAGAGAAGCTAATATTGGTCTAACCAAAATGTTCACACCATTTCCAATGCTGCATCGCTGATGCCTTCTCTCTATTGAGTGCCCTTGGCCACAGTAACAGAAGGGTACTCGGTGGGGCTATAAATTAATGATGCTGCAGATATGGGGCTGGCAGCTTCATCTCAGGTAGCTGAAATCAAGTGCACAGCAGCTTCTGCCAAAGCAGTGTCCTTTACTTCATTAGTAATCTGAATGAAACCTAAGTGAGATTGGCAATCAGTTTGTCCTGGGTCTTGTACTGTCTGTTCAATTTGCCAAGCTATAAACAATAACAGTGGGAAAGACAACTTAGCAAGCATCCAGGTCCTGACCGTGAAAGATCAAGCTCCTTCCTTGGATTATTCTTTTGCTGATGAGGGACTACGCACCTTGGTTAGGTCATGAACCAAACCAGTTTGTGAAATGCAAGAGTGCATTAGGTTACACACTACTGTCACTATACCTGATAACCTGCTGAAATCCTTCCTTTCTTCTTAGTTACAGTACACAAGCAAGTAAGCTAGAGATACCACTTTAGGAAAGAGAATTTGCCATCCTGCATTGTCTTTGAAATAGTAGATCTGACAAAATGTCAGTGTATTTTCTGGACATTGGAAATAAATCTCCAGAATGACCAGAGGGCATAATACAGATGATTATCTTTGTGATAATTGCACAAAAGAAGACATTTTAGTAAATAGGACTTAACACTCTCTTTTTATGCTTCTTAAAGATGGAGAAATATAGTGGCTCCTCACAACCAGTCATTCTAACCTCTACATGTACCAGAAACTTTTAATTTCTATATCAATATTGGACATAGACATGTGCACATCTGACATTCTTATGTTGGCATCCTTATGCTGTAATTAAGAATAGAAATGAATTTCTGAAAAGACCATCAGTTGAGCAGGGAAGGGGAGAGGTTATCTTACCTGCCATCAATATATTAACACAGTAGCATGTTGAGACACACATTATCATATTAGATGGCCACAATATTCCTTTCTTGCTTGCATCTCCCCGTCTTCTATGAATCTCTATTGGAACTCCTTTAACCATTACAGAAATATCATGGACTGGGAGGAAAGAAAAGAGACTGAGGGTGAAGACTAACTGAACTCTTCCCATATTGCAATTCTCTACTTAAAGTGAAAAGGAATATCAACAATCTGTTTTGCTAAATGTTTTTTTTTAAAAACAAGATGCATGTGGATTACTAAATACTTGTGAACAATTGTGGCCTTTCAACTGTTCTTATTTCAGTAAATAAAAACGTTGCTGTCAGATGAGCTGCACCTTTGTGTGGAAAAACTTTATTCCCTGATATTCCTAACGTAGTGCATTTTCCAATTTTTCCAAAAAAATTTTGAGGTCTGTGTGATCATCTTCTTTCCTAGCAACTATGGCATGCTGAGAAGAGGCAAAGAGCACCATGAGCCAATCGGAGCCATTCAATCAGGGCTGGGCCTTGAGCTATGAAAACTCCTGGAGTAATCAAAGTATCCTTGCATAGATTCCTCTTAGAAACAGGGATCATAAATTGCTCTCCTGCTCCCGCCACCCACCTGCATTTTTGGTACATGCTGTGTGCAGTCATCAATTTTTTCAAACTATCTCAAATGTTCAAAAGAAAGCTGTCTGGCTATCAAAGCATCATTCCTTCTGCATATAAATTAATAGTGAAAGCTGCAATGAACATAAAACATAGTCGTTTTGCAGCTGCTATGCTTTCCCCAACAGCTGCCACTATGGACATGAGGTTGTCTCTATGTAGGTGCCAGGTGTGAGAAAAATAACTCTGGATGCTAGAGGTTAGGAGGCAAAAGTCCAGCGCGCACTGCTTTCGTAATGAGGAAAATGAACTGGATCTTTTTTTAGCAGGAACTTTGAAATTGGTTAGAAGGATTGTCACTGGATTGGCTGATTGATATTATGAAATCTAATATATGAGATTGGAAAACAGCTCATCTCCATGTTCCCCCGAGCTCCAATGTTGCAAATTGCTAGAAAAAAGTCAGCTTGGCTTGCATGTCAGGATGACAGATTGAGGTGCACGGTGTCCATGAAAGAATGGTGTGGAAACAAACGCCATTCCAATCAAATCAAGAAATTTCAAATGGTCAATTAGCTATTTCAATGGAATTGCAGTCTCTTAGAAACATGCACATACAGATAAGGAATTATAAATACATATACCTTTGAGTGCATTGAAACAATATCAGTGTTTATTTGGCAGACTGAACTGAACCACAGACTAGCCAAATACATTTTAACCTGATTTTCTTTGAATAGCTAATGATTCATAAATTTTTCATATGAAGAGTGAGTAAAAGATAGATAAGAGTGATTTGCAAGCCTTTGATTGTGTGGATCATAACAAACTGTGGCAAGTTCTTAAAGAGATGGGCATACCAGACCATCTTATTTGTCTCTTGAGAAACCTATATGTGGCCCAAAAAGCAACAGTGAGAACTGGACACAGAACCACTGATTGGTTCAAAATTGGGAAAGGAGTCCGGCAAGGCTGTATACTGTCGCCCTACCTATTTAACTTAGATGCAGAGCAGATCATGAGAAAGGCAGGAGTAGATGAATCAAAAGTTGGAATTAAGATTGCCAGAAGAAATAACAACATAAGCTATGAAGATGATACCACTCTAATGGCAGAAAGTGAAAAAGAAATAAAGAGCCTCTTGTTGCGGGTGAAGAAGGAAGTGCAAAAGTTGGGTTGAAACTTAACATTAAGAAAACCAAGATCATGGCATCCAGCCCTCTGAATTCCTGGCAAATAGATGGGGAAGACATGGAGGTAGTGACAGATTTTATTTTCCTGGACTCCAAGATCACCACAGTTGGGGACTGTAGCCAAGAAATTAAAAGACGTTTGCTCTTTGGGACGAAAGCCATGGCAAATCTAGACAGCACACTAAAAGCAGAGACATCACCCTGTCAACAAAAGTGCATATAATCAAGGCTATGGTCTTCCCAGTTGCAATGTATGGCAGTGAAATTTGGACCATAAAAAAGGCTGAGCGCCAAAGAATTGAGGCCTTTGAACTGTGGTGCTGGAGAAGACTCCTGCGAGTCCCTTGGACTGCAAGGTGATCAAACCGGTCAGTCCTAGAGGAGATCAACCCTGACTGCTCTTTAGAAGGCCAGATCCTGAAGCTAAAACTCAAATACTTTGGCCACCTAATGAGAAGGAAGGACTCACTGGAGAAGAGCCTAATGCTGGGAAAGATTGAGGGCAAGAGAAGAAGGGGAAGACAGAGAATGAGGTGGCTGGATGGAGTCACTGAAGCAGTAGGCGTGAGCTTAAATGGACTCCATTGCTAAGCAAGACTGTTATTAAGTGAGTTTTGTCCCATTTTATGACCTTTCTTGCCACAATTTTTAAGTGAATAATTGCAGTTTTTAAATTAGTAACAGCTGTTAAGAGAATCTGACTTCCCCATTAACTTAGCCTTTCAGAAGGCTGCAAATGGTGATCGCATGATCCCGGGACACTGCAACTGTCATAAATACATGCCAGTTGCCAAGCATCCAAATTTTGATCATGTGACCATGGGGTGCTGCAATGGTTGTTAGTGTGAAAAATAGTCACAAGTCACTTTTTTCAGTGGCTTTGTAACTTTGAACGGTAGTTAAACGAATGGTTTTAAGTTCTACTTATATTTTCACCTCATCTTTTGATGACTCCACCAGATGCAAGAGCAATATACTCAGCAAACTGAGGTACAGTACCCCTCAGATGTCCGAACTGAAAGCATCTACCAAGCCCATTTACAGTACCACCTGCTTCCATAGAGATCTCCAGTGTTGGTGGCACAAAGACTGTCTCAGCCTAACTGGGATGGCTGGCTGGAATACGGTATATGTCTTCTCTCTCTGACTGAGATGACAAAGCCTTTAGAGACAGCCCACAATAAGGAGGCTCTACTGAATGATTTAATTGAGCCACCCAGGTAACTACTTCTGAGGTATATTCAAAAGGCAAACCTTTTATTCCAGAGCCCTTGACTTCCTGACATCTGCAAAGTTTCTTGTTCTCTAGCCACTTCCAAACTTGTTGTAAGAAGAAAACAGAGATGCCTTGTTGTCCTTGAAATATGAAAAAAGGAGTTTCTCCAATTCTCCCATATCTCAAAGAAACAGACATTTTCTATTTGTTACCATCACTGCAGTTTAAAGATTTCTTTTTCCAGAGACATAAATTATTTCCAACTAATGACTCTTTTTATTAACAGCTTTGCTCTGCATACTGGAAAAAATACAAGACAAGTTGTTAATTAAATGTTTATTGTTAAGATCTTTATATATTGTAGATTATAAGTCATTCCATCCATTAAATAAACCATTTAGCTCCATAAACCTGCATTACTGTCTGCTATTAGGTTAATCAGCATTCATAGCCAGCCACACTGTATTTTCATCTAATTGCCACAACTCAAACTTGTTTCACATTTTTATTTAATTAAACCCAGCCACCCACCAGAATTGAATTAATTGAGATTAAATTGGAGGATATGATTGCGCTGTTTTAAATCCATCGGCAAAGTATTCAAGCCCTCACTTTTAAAGCAAAAGTGGTTGCTATTCCTTTGCTATGCATAAGAGTAACCTGTAGTCATAAAACATGATACTGAAATATTAAATGCAAATAAAGTTGAATCCTGTTTTAATTTTTTTGGAGTGGGAGACCATTAGAATGAATGAATGAATGAATGAATGAATGAATGAATGAATGAACGAATGATTTTTCTGGGTTGTATCCAGAATGCATGAGTGAGATTCAAAAGTGGTGCATTTAAAAGGGACTTCAAGAAAAGGAAGCAATTGAGCTTCCCAACTCTGGTTGTGTAGTGAAAGTTTTCCTGTGATTTATTTCTTATAACTAAAGGAGATTACAATCTTAAAGTACCAAGTCATGAGTTGCTGGATTAGACAATAGTTACTCTAGGTGGGAGAAAAATCAGTGCTACTGTGAACTCTTCCATGGTAAGTATATGCAGTGACATTAAAGAAAATGACTTGGTATTACCACACTGCATACGTCTCTACAACATTATTAGCAAAATAGATAGATGGAGATAGCAGATCAATCAGGAGCTCAGAGCTCTCTTATCTCTATTCTAAAAGCTATAACAGAACTATTCTGAGTTTCTAGGTGGTTGTATAGATTCCACGACATTTTTAATCACAAATCACATTTTAGCCTAGCATGCCTTGTGGTTAATTTATAGTTTGGTGTGTCATGGAAATGTTATGTGGCTGTATTGGGTAAACCATGGTCGAGTTAATTATAAGCATGTTGTAGGACATAGTGGAGGTGCCTGCAAATTGCTGTTTATATTATTGGAAATTATGTCCATTTTAATTTACTCTTGCTATCTTGACAGTAATATTGGATTTAGAGGGTATACCATAATACTCTGACTTATTTTTAAAACTCCAGGCTTTACAGCAGAACATGTAAACAATATTTGCAAGGTTTCCTCTATGAGATATTGTTGTACATGACAGCATTTATAATAAACTGAAATAAATTATATTATCACTAGAAGTATTTTTTTCCTTAGCACAAAATCCAGAACAAGGATGGTTCACAGAAAATTACATTCCAGCACTTCAAAGCACGTTACACAAAGAAGGCTGGATCCAGAAAGGCAACATACAAAAACTACTTTTCACATTTTTTTTTTAATTGAAAAGTTTTAAAATACAATTTTCCTTTGAAAAACCCCCCTTCCCCCTCCCTCCTCCCCTCCCTACCTCCCCCCTATCTCCCCCCCTCCCCCTCTCCCTCCTCCCTCCCCTGCCTCCCCCCCTCTACTTCCCCTCCTCCCCCCCTCCCCCCCGACTTCCCAGAGCAAAATACAAGGTATATATCTAAAAAGCAATCATAAACAATCATATACTAACAATTATAAACTCTAAAATCCATCACTCTCTAGCTTATATAGAGTAAACCAATCCTTAACAATACTAAATATGTATAAAGAACTAAAATAAAAGAAAACTAGCATCATTCCCATCTATGTTCTTCCACAATTCACTATTACCTAGACATATTCTCACTTACACATCACAAGCACCTATCCCTATTAACCTCTCTAGCCAAAATAGGCTATAATAGATAGTTCTTACACAAATTAACCCGCATTAACCCACAAAACTTTCTTCCTCTTCCTCTGTAGTAGATTATCCATTAATTCCAAATTGAAAATTCTGTTACCATACATATCATCCCAAAACTCTTAAAAACACAACTACCACTTGACTATAAGTATATTGTGGAAGTTCCATAGATTTCTACTGGTCTTATTTTTTAATCTTTTTTGAAACTACTTTTCACATTGTGTTACAGTATGGTCTGTTTAACCGTTCTCTGGGAATAAATTGCAATTGGTTTCACACACACAACTGACTATGACATAAATCATTATTTACAAACCAAATTGCTGAGTACCTGCAACATTACAAATGAGAATTACAGAAAACACATGATATCTTAGTGTGAAATATGAGGGTTCAGAATATTTAATGGCTGAAATAAATGCCATTAATTTTCATGGGGTCTGTTCTATCTGTCCGAATCTAGCTCCAACTCATATGATTAATCCTACAGTCATATATACTTGGTTCCTAGATGGCACTGAGGGTGGATCCAGAGAGATAACTAAGGATATCTAATGAGTTTTTGATTCACTTGAGACTGGAACACTGGACTTTCTTATATAGGTCTCAGTGTTATTTTTATGATCTTGTCACAACCTGGATGAAATGAAGCATTAGCATAAGCTTCATGCTATTGATTCTTACACTAACTTTGTAATTGTTGAAATGGTACAAGTGGCTACTTTTCTGCTAGTGTTCCTCTAAGATAGTGGCTTTTTTCATATCACCAGGGTTAAAACAGCTAATGCACAGAATCCTCTTATGAACTTTAAATGGGGGATTCAGCCTCCAGGTGCAGAATAAAGCCAAGGTGTAAGACAATTCACAGTGCAAAACTATTTTGCCCTCCTGTGAGCAGTGATCTGAAGAGCATCTTTCTACCCCTGCATTAATTGTGCATTTCACTTGTCATAAATAAAAGTGATGTCAAAGAGAAGAGGTTCTCATTGCTTGAGGAGGATGGAAGAAATCCCTCCCTTCTGTCTTTCCTTACTCATATTGTTGTGTGTAGAGACTGGAGTCATGCTTCTATGATGGACATTTCATGAAAAGTGAGTGTGACAGTTACCATGTTTTAATTATGGTGTGAGTTAGAAGTAAAAAGAAACCGTGACACCAAAGAACATGACGCCATCAAAGCTGACACCAGCCAGAGCATAGAATAACTCAAAGAAGTAGTGCAAGATTGGAAGATGTAGAAAGACCTGGCCCAAAGATTTGCCAAGAGTCAGAATGAATGAATTGATAGCATCATCATATCATGGTGTAATGGGGAATCGGAGAGTCTGAAAGTGAAGGACAAGTTATTTGTGACAGGCAATTGTCTGACATCCAAGTCCAATGGACCAGTTAGATGATCAGTAGTTTGGTTTTTGTCTTAGTTTTGAAACTGAAGAATGAACAACTATAATTCTTTTGGGGGCAGCTGCAGTTACAGGAGGAATACACAACTCCTGGGTTCAGAATTATATGTAGATTCCAGCTGCTAATTTGCAGTCCTAAAGCACCCTCAGTTGGTTCCTGGAAGTTAATAACAGAATCACCACACAGGTGCAATTTCATGTTGTTATTTTGCATTTAAAACATTCAAAATAGATGTATTAAAGTCTCAAGAGTCCCCGGGAATTTGCTGTTTGCATCAGAATGACTAAAGCAGCATTGTGGCATTGCATTTTGTACTTCACAATGTGTGTACAAGAAGAGCAGGGTTTGCATTGTGTTAGCCTTCAGAGGTAGTCCAGACAGTAAGCACGACTAGGAGCAATAGCTATGTCTTTATTGTAAAATCATATTAAAAGGATGCTGAAATTCTGAAATTTCCCACCCCTTGTTTTTACTCTCCCCAAAATTTGGGAAGATCCCTTGCTTTCTCTACCCCTTCTCCTTTGGACTCAAATTTTATCAATCAAATTATTGTCTAGGCTGTGGCTCTTCCTTCTGTCTCCTAAGGTCATTCCCACATACCGTGATGTGATGTTGTGATGTTGCCATAGTGCTTTCATCATTTTTCCTCCCCTCCCCCTGTCAAAGCATGATCAAAATGGATTAATAAACAAGAAAAAAAGGAGTTAGCATTCAATACTATTGTAACTTTAAAAATTTTGGAAAATCAAATAACAACTGTGGATATGGGAGCCAAAATAACTTTATGCATATTTGAAATTCAGCCAAATTATATATGATTCGTTATTTTTACTGTAAATTCTGGTATAAGATAATAGCTGTATTTCAATACCATATAAATTGGATAAATGGATGGATGGATAGATGAATAGATGGATAGATTTTTTCCTGATTCTGAGTTTTTCCATCCTTCCTCCACTTTGTCTAGCTAAATGGGGAACATTTATCTGAAACATTCTACTTTCAAATTTTGATGACTCTATGAATCTGACTTAAGCTTTTAAAGACTTTTAATTTAAATTTGCAAAAGCTTTAATATTGCTGGTTAAGTTTGTAATGACTTTGCTGTTTCCTTCTCCACTGAACTTTCTACCACTTTATCAAGTGTAGATCTCCTGCTAGTTTGCAATTTCAAATTCTATCAAAAACATGTGGATCTATTAAAAGACTTATCCTCTGTCTTCCTGCAAGTGCTTATCTGGCACTAATTGTAATAGACTGTTTATATATTTAACGGAGGAAGATGGGATGAAGAGACACCTATTTATATTTGAGTAAAATTTGGTTCAGACTTGAAAACTATAATGCTGGAATAAATCACTGCAATTACTCATGATGTTATTAACTGTGTGTGTGTGTTCTGAGGATATAGCCAATTTTAATCTAGGGATATTTAACAACTAAATTACTTTAGAGTATTTTTTAAAAAATACCACATATACTATTTTCTGCCTCCCTTATTCATATAACATGAATACCACAGTGTAACAGGGAGATGAAAAAAAGATAGTAGCTCAGCTATTATTCCTAATTGCAGCTGATCTGGGATCTAGTGCTAGAAAAGAGTCCTTGTCCTGACTCATCAATGATGGCAGTTGATGAAATGCCATAAAATTAAAGCATTTCAGCAAAGAGCTTTGGTAAAGATGTCTCCATAATCCCTGTTTCTATTGCCTTTCTTGTTTTCATTTAGAAAGCTATGCATATCTTTCATTAGAACAGATAAACAGATGACTAGTCTTTATTTTAGTGTTCTAATTCCGAGATGGTTTGTAATATTGTTTAGATGCCTTCAAGTCAGGGAAACTCAACACTGAGAAGATACTTTGAGTTGCCTTCCATGGGCAATAACATCATCTTCTTTATTTACTACAGAGTAAGATGGTAGTGCAATATCTCATTTTAAAGAAATAATAATATGACTGTTGAGTTTACAGGTCTGTCAGATGCATTGTAGCATCAGTTAACTACAATTAGAATGGCTAATGTAGAAATCAGTATTTTACAATTAGATTGGCAAACAACTTTTGAAACTTCTGTACTGACTTTAATATGAATGATGAATCCTTATCTCCTACAGTAGTGAGAAAGAAACATGCAAGGTATATAGGAGAGGACAAATGATTTCCTATGAAGCACATAAGAAAATAAGAAAAAGGAATTATAAGAGGAAAAATAATGCAAGGAGGTTAAGCTTCTACGGTCTCTATTTTATCCTCATTTCCTCCATATTTTTCAAGGAATTGTAAATTGGAAAATATGTTAAATAAATTGCTTTCTCCCAAGGCAGGCTTTGCATTAACACATCTATTGCAGAACAACCAAATAAAAGTTTTGCCACACTAATGAAAGCAGCGAAAGCTTGGAATTTTATCTCAGTGGCTCAGGATGATCATAATATAGATGTAGCAATACCTGAAGACATGCATTTAAAATTTGAAGAATTTTACTGAAAGCCAATATAAAATCAACATCAGTTTAATGGGAAATGAATTATGGAAAAGGAATCAATTGTTGTTGAATCTTCTGTGCTGGTCAATCAGCAAAGCAGCTTATTTTCTGAGCTATTTGGGTGAGAGAAATTAAACATATTATTCAGTGTGAGAAATGGTAAAATGTCAGCCTGTAAAACATTTCCTGTAAAACAGGAAATAAGATTATTTGCAGCTCTCCTTTTGTTAGCTTCCTTTTTATTTTCCATGTGGTATTCAGTTGTTATTTTGATCCATCATCAGTCCAAAGCTATATTTCTTTGTAAGGAAGTGAAGCTGGGATTTTTGTGCTTGGGAAAAGCAGTTGCATCCAGGTAGAAATGCTTCCCACCTCCACTTTCCATAAGTTCATGCTTTCTTTCAAAGGGTACTAACTCTTTACTGTCCCCCCCCAACATGAGAGATAGCTTTTTTCATTCATTAATTCATTCCCCCATTCACAGCTTATTCACAAGAATACATGCCAGCATTCCAGCTGCCTGGCTAATGGAAATATACCCTGGCATTTCCAGAAATGTGATGTCCAGAGGCAGCCTCACCGATCCAAGCCATTCACCTATAGAAGCAAACACTAAGATTGTGTGTGTGTTATTAATTAAGAAAATATTGGATTGTGCAGAAATGGATAGATTAACTTTAGAGATTAAAGAAAAAGAGCAGTCAGTTTACTATAGAACTTGGAATAAATTTTATCAATGGCTAGATAAGCGAGTTAGAGAGAAAGGAATGTGATATGCAATTTTGAATTTATTTGAGTAAGAAAAATACTACACATTGAAAACTTAGTATTGTTTATGATAATTTACTATATCTATTATTGTTATCAATTAATAGCTTTACCATTTTCATTTATATATATTTACCCAGACAATATGCTGTTTGCCAAATATTGAATGTTATTGGGGGAAACCCCAATCCTCACCCCCAACCTTTCCTGTACCCTAACCCTAATTTCCACCCCCTTTTCCCCCTCCCCAACCCTATAAAAACTAATACATTTTTTTTAAAAAAAAGATTGTGTGTGTGTGTGTGTGTGGGATACATGTAGGAGAAAAGGAGATACACAGATGGTAAGCAGACTAGGAAGCTATTACAGGCAGGTTAGAGAACTCTCAAACAAATGCCAGGACCACAAGCTATGATAACCAGCATATCCTGGTGGGATCCTTGTCTGGAGCTTGGCTTGTTGCTCAGCTGGAGTCCTCCAAAGCAAGAGCAAAACTTGGAGTTTGGCTTGGATCTTGGCAGCAATCAGAGAAAAGAGCAAACACACTGAGGCAACATTTCATCCCAACTAATGGAAGAACTTTTGGAGGCAAAAGGAGGCAAACATTGTAGGCCACTTTACAACTTTGAGTCTGGTTTGTTTTAACAAATGACTATTAATGAATGTATTTGAGTGTCTACATCAACTTGCAAGGTCTGAGAGGATGGAGTTAACCCAGGGCAACAGGCTATTGTTGGGGAAGATGTATGCCATAATAAAGCATCGCATACAGTTATCTGCTACTTTGTGGTATGTCCACTCCTTGGAGAGAAAGGACTTGTATACTATACTTCTTTGTCTACTGAGGAAGTCCCAAAATTTTCAAGATAAGTGAGGAGAAAAAAGAACCATCTACTTTTGCTATCTGTTGACTTGTCAACCAGGCTTCCAAAACTATACTGTATACTTCACTTAATCTTTGTGGTGATAAGGAGTTGTTTGAGGTGTAAAATACCTTAAGGTGGCACTGTTGCTTCATAGCTAGGACAATGTATAGTTGCATTTTATTCATCTCTGAGTGCTAAGCATCAGAGGTTTTATACTGAATGTAGCTCTAAATTAATGGTGTAATGGGGCTACAGGACACTGAGAGTAACAGCAAAGACAGAATGACGACAATGTGCAGTGCAAATTCTCAAGCTTCATTGGTTCATTGAGTTGGATTTAATTCCTTGGGACTATGTGAGCAAATCGTTGCCATATTGACCTGTCCTTTGACTCAAAGCTCTTCCAATGCTTTTCTGGAAATCTCTTTTTTCTTGCTCTCTCAAATTATCCACTGTTTTCTCTTTACTCCCCTTTTTTTCAAACTTGCAAAACATAATTGTTTTTTCCAATCCATAATCTACTCACATTAAAACATGGCATAAGTTTCTCCCTGCCAATCATCCCTGCAAGGGAGCAACCAGTTTTTGTTTGGTCCTGGACTGATAAACTCAACCTGTAGTTCCTGGTATTTTTACTTTCATTCTCTAAATTATTTTTAAATTAATAATTTAAATGTGGTATCTTTTTCACTTGTTCTTCCTCATTGTCTAAATTTCACAATTGTAGATTACAACTGGTAAGACTATTGCTTTAAACTGAGAAATGCAGGCCTGGCTCTACAGATACAATTCTGGCTAAGATGAAGTTTGCCTCTACTTTAAAGGTTTCATACCTTTTTCCATTTTAGATGGTAAGATAATTGTTAATTGATTTGCTGGGAAATATAATGAATCAGAATTCTGATTCCTGAAATTAAACTTCTGCTCCGAGTTGGCTGTGATGGGAACACATAAACCCATAAACTTTCCATAAACAGATAATTCATTTAAAAACAACATCCAATTAATGTTATGAAAGTGCCCATTTATCTATTGACTTACTAAAGAAAGACACAGTAAGTTATTTTAAAGCCTGCAAAACTTTCCAGATCCTGAGATGGATGTATATTTCCCAGCAAAGTTCCATAGCATAGCTAACTTCTGCTTGGAATCATCTTTTTCTTGCAGATATTGCTTCTGGAATTATATTCTTCTGGGAGAAGAACAGAAAAGTTACTTCGAGAGTGATCAACTGTGTTGGAAAAATCAAACGTTTGCCTTAATTCTCTGTCTCAATATGTCCAGATAATTAGTTTAGCTATTAAAACACTATTAGGCATCCCATAAAATTGTATATATTGGGAAACATAACTGAGAAATCGAACACTTCCTTATTGTATACTTAGACTTTAGCAAGGCATTCAACAAAGTAGACCACAACCTACTTCTTGGCAAATTATAAAAATGTGGGATAGACAGCATCACCACCAGATGGATTTGTAACTGGCTGACAAACCATACTGAACCAGTCGTCCTTAATGGTACTATGTCTACATGCAGGAAAGTAAGCAGTGGGTATCACAAGGTTTCATCTTCGGCCCAGTTCTCTTCAATATCTTCATAAATGACTTAGATGAGGGAATAGAAGGGAACTATCAAATTTGCAGATGACACTAAACTGGCAGGAATAACCCACATCCCAGAAAGCAATCCAAAAAGATCTTGACAGACTTGAACAACGGGTCCTATCTGACAACATGAAATTTAATGTGGAGAAAAGCAAGGTTTTACACCTAGGCAGGAAAAACCAAAGACACAAGTACATTAGGCAAAACCTGGCCTCAAAAACAATAACTGTGAGAGGGACCTTGGAGTCTTAGTGGACAATCACTTAAACATGAGCAGCAGTGTGTGGCAGCAGCCAAAAAAGCTAACATACCATGTTATAAATCCTTAGTAAGGCCACATCTGGAATACTGCATCATTTTGTAATTACCACATTACAAAAAAGATGTTGAGACATCTGTTGGGGAAAAGTACAAAGAAGAGAACTAAGATGATTAAAGGCCTGGAGATAAAACATATGAAGAACAGTTGCAGGACTAGAGAAAAGAAGGACTAGGGGTGACATGATAGCAATATTCCAGTATTTGAGGGACTGCCACAATTTATTTTTCAAAGCACCAGAAGACAAGAAACAATGGGTGGAAACTAATCAAGGAGAGAAGCAACCTGGAATTAAGGAGAAACTACTTAACAGTGAGGAACGGCTTGCCTTCAGAAGTTGTAGGTGCTTCATCACTGGAGGCTTTTAAGGAAAGACTGGAGAGCCACCTATCTGAAATGGTATAGGGTCTCCTGCTTGAGCAGGGGATGGACTAGAAGACCTCCAAAGTCCCTTCCAAGTCCATTCTGATTGATGGAAAACTTAACTGAAAAATAGAACACTTCTTCATTGTAGTGTATTAGACTTTGTTGTTAATTAATTAAATATATCTTTGATTTTATACTGTTACTCAACTATCTTGGGTTGCCTGTATATGTTGTAGTTTTTGCAGACTCACTGGAGCTGGTTTGTCTAGAAGCTGAACAATTTGTTGAGGCAAATAAGATAATTACTAAAAAATATTGAGTGTTATGAGAGGCAATGTATATGATGTACTGACAAGCTTATTTGCTCCTCACCTCCAACTTCTTTACAATTCAGCTTTTCAAAACAATAAAAATAATGCAGTTATGTTTGGCATCAAAATGATTGCAGAATATTTCAGGTTCCATAACTGAAGCAAGAAAGAGGCTGCAAGCCATTGTGACATAAATAACTGAACTTAAAAAGCTCTCTGAATATTGCAAAAGAATGCACCAAGAAGTTGGCTATTCTATCGACTTCTGAAATAAAATATTCTTCTCTTCAGTCTCTTAACATGGACAGATTTAACATTTATAAGAACTTTTGAAAATGCTCACTCCATGGAAACTGCCACTGGAAATATTATAGATCTGCTGTCAAAAGTGAAAGCAAATATGAATAAGCCTGCAGTAACAAGTAAACAGAGAATAATAGGTCAAAATGAACTGCTATCATTGTGGCAGAAGTCCACATGTTCCAGCTCAATGCAGATTTGACGAAAAAAACATCTGCATAAACTGCAATAAAGGAATACCTGTTCAGAAAGATTGTCACAAAGAAAAAGGTTTTATGGCTCAATTGGCAAACTTGCAATCAGTAGACTGTTTTAACAGTTATGTTAATTTGAGTAGCATTTCAGAGAAGCTAAACTAAAGTTGTTAGGAATACAGTTTAAAACTTACACTGGAGAAAAGATTACCACTGGAGTAATATCTGTAACTGTAAGATGCAATAACCATTCTCCTCTTTAGACATTGTTAATTATTATAAGGGATTCCTAACAAATTTAGTCACTATGTTCCCCTCTTTAACTATAAGTGGAACAAAATAATCAAACAAGCTTTCACAAAAGTGCAGAAAATGCTGTTTGCACATTATAATCAGATAGGTAGACTTGTGAAGACCCCAAACATGACAACAGTATGGTTCTGACATTAACAGAATAATAGAGTTGGAAGGGACCTTGGAGGTCTTCTAGTCCAACCACTTGATCAGCCAGGAGACCGTATACCATTTCAGAGAAATGGCTGTCTAATCTCTTCTTAAAAACTTTCACTGTTGGATCACCCACAATTTCTGGAGACAAATTGTTCCACTTAATTATTCTAACTATCAGGAAATTTCTTCTTAGTTCTAGGTTGCTTCTCTCCATGATTAGTTTCCATCCATAGCTTCTAATCCTGCCTTCAGCTGCTGTGGAGAATAGCTTGAGTCCCTCTTCTTTGTGGCAGCCCCTGAGATATTGGACACTTCTATCATGTCACCCCTAGTCCTTCTCTTCATTAAACTAGACATACCCAGTTCCTGCAAACATTCTTCCTATGTTTTAGCCTTCAGTTCCATATGTCATGTGTAGTGAAACAGGGTGGTGAATTCCCAATAGCTTTTGCATCACACAGCTGGAGCAAAGAAGTATGCTATTGTTATTCAATTATTTTTGCCATATGTTTTGTAACTCTTGCAGATTCACAGAAGTGAGTTCAAGTAATTTCCATGAATCAGACAGCAGAAAAACTTCACTCCTCTAATACCTTTTGTTTGATCATTAGAAAAAATACAACACTCAAAACAGATCTTTTCTTACATCTGCTTTCTGTGCAGCCTTTTTAGCTATGAAGGCTTTTTTAAAAAAGCCAAGGAAGAGAGAAAAAACAAGCATTTGTTGCTCATTTATTGAACACTGGGCAGCTTAGATCTTCTCTGTCTCAGGGAAAAATACTTCTGCAGGCTAGTATTTGTAGATAGTATTTTTTTTAAAAAAAATACAGTGTCAGCTAAACAGTTCACCTATTTTCTTGAGATGTAAACTTGGGTTATGCTATTTAGTCACTGTGAATATGAAATGCGGGCAGAAAACATGCTGGTGAACTAAATAGGGCCTTGATTCATTAAAATATAGAGATGATACTGGGGATTGTATCCTAAATTTTCTTTAGCAAATTGCATTTTTTTTATAACTGCAAAAGATTTTTCCCTCTGTCTTTTAATATCCTGCACTAACATTTTATTGGCCTGGTAGACTCTCCTCTCCTTCCACCCAAAATTAATTTCCCTCTCTACTTAGAAATATCAATGCAAGAAATATAAGGAAAATAAGAAAGCTGTACAGAATTTATTTATTTAATGGCAACGAACGTCCTGGTTTGAAAGGAGGCTGGCTATTGGCACCACAAAGACCAGACTGTAATACGGTATGACTCTGTCAACCACACAATGAGATAAATGCTCCTCAGGGAGAGGTTTTACAATCAAGCCTATTATCTTAATAGCCTTGTGGTTCAATATTAAAGATATAAATTCCAGAGTATGGATGCATTGGTTCTGAGGGGTCTTTGGTCTGAGTCATTGAAATAACAGATCTTCAAAGTGACTGGGGACTATTAAAATATAATAGTTAGTTGTGACAGTAGCATCTCCAATTAGCTGATGATGCTCTATATCAATGATGGCGAACCTTTTAGAGATCAAATTGCAACTCAAAACCAACTTACATATCATCGGATGCCGGGTGGGCATGGCCCTTTGGGTGGGTGTGGCCAATTTATGGGCATGGCCTATTGGGTGGGCATGGCTGAAGTGGTAATGGCAGACTGGGTGGGACTAAAAAATTCAAGCAATCAATTCCAACTTTGCGAGAACTTTTTTTCCCCGCAAGAAGTTGAAATTGATTGATTGATTGAACCTTTTTTTTTTGTACATGGTGGCGGAGGCCTAAAGCAAAAAGGTTTTATAAAACCCAGCTGAAGGCCTAGGACTGGGGCAATGGCATGCGTGCCCACAGAGAGGGCTCTGAGTGCCACCTGTGGCACCCATGCCATAGGTTCGCCACCATGGCTCTATACCTATGTTACGTACTTGTGGTCTCTATGTGTTCATACTTTGTTTTGCTTCAATATATATATGTATTATATATGTATAATTGTGCTATGGTTTGCTACCATGTTTCCCTGAAAATAAGATAGAGGTGGGGTTTTTTTGCCTCCAAAAGAGGCACCAGGTCTTATTTTCAAGGGGGTGTCTTTTATACTCACCTCAAGCAGACCCACATCTTCTTGGGCCAAAGGAGCCGCTGCATTCTGCAGCTGCATTGTGGCCTGCATTTTGTAGTAGGCCTTTCTGGAAGGCCTATGCAGCTGAGTACTGAGCTATGGAGTCAGTCTATAGCTTGGTTCTTGCTGCAGAGGTCTTGCAGAACCGAGCTATGGATACTGCAGAAGAAGTGGGCCAGCGAGGAGAGGCCTGGCTGTAAGGTAAGTGGGTGCAGGGTGTAAGGTAAGTGGCAGCTCCACACCCATACCCCCACCCTAGCTTGATTTTTAGGTGTGTGCCTCACCCCATGCTTGGAATGGTATTTTGTTTCCTTCTAGGAATTGTATCCAAGTTAGTAAAGCCTATGTACAGCATAGGCTTCCTTCTCCCAAGATGCCCACCTCTGCTCAGTCTCAGTTTTCTCAAGGTGTAAGCATAGGGCTGGTAATTATCCTTCTTTATTTCTCTGCAGCAGAAGCGCTCCCACAGCTATATCGCTGGCATTAGCCTGAATTATAAATGGCTGGTCTGGATCCAGATGTTTTAAAACCAGCTCCATAGAAAACAGTCTTTTAAGTTTCTCAAAAGCCACTTGGCATTCTCCTGTCCATTTCAGCGGTTGACTGGGTTTTGGCTTATCCCCTCCCCTCTGGTCTTTAACAGATTTGGAATTGGGAGGGCAATCTGTGCAAAAGATGGGATGAATTTTCAGTAGAAATTTGCAAATCCTAGGAAACTTTGGAGTTGTTTCCTGGGTTTCGGGGGTGCCCAGTCTAAAACTGCCTTCACTTTCTCTCAGTTCATATTTATCCCTTCATTTTATATGTGATAACCCAGGTAACCCCTTCATGGATTACTGCCTTCTCGTGGTGAAGGGGCTTGCATAATTCAATGAAGCTATGAGCTATGCCATGCAGGGCCAGCGAAGATGAACAGGTCATAGCAAAGAGTTCTGACAAAATGTAATCCACTGGAGAAGGAAATGGCAACCCACTCCAGTATCTTTGCCATGAAAATCCCATGGACAGTTCCAAAAGGCAAAAAGATATGACGCTGGAAGATGAGCCCCTCAGGTCGGAAGGCGTCCAATATGCTACTGGGGAAGAGCAGAGGGCTAGTACTAGTAGCACCAGAAAGAATGAAGCGACTGGGCCAAAGCCGAAAGGACGCTGAGCTGTGGATGCATCTGGTGGTGAAAGGAAAGTCCGATGCTGTAAAGATTTATTCTCCATAGGAACCTGGAATGTAAGATCCATGAATCAAGGAAAGTTGCATGTGGGCAAACAAGAGATGTCAAGACTGAACATCGACATCTTAGGAATCAGCAAACTAAAATGGACAGGAATGGGTGAATTTAATTCAGGTGACCATCAGTTATCAGAAGAAATGGAGTAGCCTTCATAGTCAATAAAAGAGTAGGAAAAGCAATACTGGGATACAATCCCCAAAATGACAGAATGATCTCAGTTCGAATCCAAGGCAAACCATTCAATATCAGAGTAGTCCAAGTCTATACCCCAAACACTGGTGCTGAAGAGGATGAAATTGACCAGTTCTATGAAGCACCTTATAGAATTAACACCAAAAAATGATGTCCTTATCATCATGGGGGATTGGAATGCTAAAGTAGGAAGCCAAAAGATAAGCGGAATAACAGGCAAGTTTGGCCTTGGAGTACAAAATGAAGCAGGGCACAGGCTGACAGTATTTTGTCAAGAGAATATGATGGTCATAGAAAACACTCTTTTCCAACAACCCAAGAGATGGCTCTACTCATGGACATCACCAGACGGTCAACACAGAAATCAGATTGATTATGTGCTCTGCAGCCAAAGATGCAGTCAGTATAAACAAGACCAGGAGCTGCCTGTGGCTCAGACCATGAGCTTCTTGTTGCAGAATTTAGGCTTAAACTGAAGAAAGTAGGGAAAAGCACTAGGCCACTCAGGTATGAACTAAATCATATCCTTGATGAATATACAGTAGAGGTGACAAATAGATTTAAGGAATTAGATCTGATAGAATGCCTGAAGAACTATGGACAGAGGTTCGCAACATTGTACAAGAGGTAGCAACTAAAACCATCCCAAAGAAAAAGAAATGTAAGAAAGCAAAATGGCTGAGGAAGCTTTGCAAATAGCTGAGGGAAAGAAGGGAAAGGAAAGGCAAGGGAGAAAAAGAAAGATATACTTAATTGAATGCAGAATTCCAGAGAATAGCTAGAAGAGATAAGAATGCCTTATTAAATGAACAATGCAAAGAAATAGAAGAAAACAATAGAATAGAGAGGACCAGAGATCTCTTCAAAAAAAATTGGAGAGATGAAGGGAACACTTCATGCAAAAATGGGCGTGATAAAGGACCAAATTGGCAGGGACCTAACAGAGGCAGAAGACATTAAGAAGAGGTGGCAAAATTACACAGAACTATACAAGAATGAGCTTAATGTCCCTGATAACCATGATGAGGTGGTCACTGATCCCGAGGCAGACATCCTAGAATGTGAAGTGAAGTGGGCCTTAGGAAATCTGAGGAACAACAAAGCTAGTGGAAGTGACAGTATTCCAGCTGAGCTATTCAAAATCTTAAAAGACGATTCAGTAAAAGTGTTGCACTCAATTTGCTAGCAAATTTGGAAAACTCAACAGTGGCCACAGGATTGGAAAAGATCAGTTTACATTCCAAAGAAAGGTAGTGCCAAAGAATGTTCAAACTATCGCACCATTGCACTCATTTCACATGCTATGCTTAAAATCCTACAAGCTAGACTCCAGCAGTATGTGGATCGAGAACTACCAGAAGTACAGGTAGGATTTCGAAGAGGCAGAGGAACTAGAGATCAAATTACCAACATAAGCTGGATCATGGAGAAAGCTAGGGAGTTCCAGAAAAACATCTACTTCTGCTTCATTGAACTAGAAAGCAAGTTCTTTAGTTCAAGAACTAAAGAGCCTCTTGTTGCGGGTGAAGAAGGAGAGTGCAAAACGTGGGTTGAAACTTAACATTAAGAAAACCAAGATCATGGCATCCAGCCCTCTCAATTCCTGGCAAATAGATGGGGAAGAAATGGAGGTAGTGACAGATTTTACTTTCCTGGGCTCCAAGATCACCACAGATGGGGACTGCAGCCAAGAAATTAAAAGATGCTTGCTCCTTGGGAGGAAAGCCATGGTAAATCTAGACAGCACACTAAAAAGCAGAGACATCACCCTGCCAACAAAAGTGTGTATAGTCAAAGCTATGGTTTTCCCAGTTGCAATATATGGCTGTGAAAGTTGGACCATAAGAAAAGCTGAGTGCCAAAGAATTGAGGCCTTTGAACTATGGTGCTGGAGAAGACTCCTGCGAGTCCCTTGGACTGCAAGGCAATCAAATCGGTCAGTCCTAGAGGCGATCAACCCTGACTACTCTTTAGAAGGCCAGATCCTGAAGCTAAAACTCAAATACTTTGGCCACCTAATGAGAAGGAAGGACTCACTGGAGAAGAGCCTAATGCTGGGAAAGATTGAGGGCAAGAGACAAAGGGGACGACAGAGAATGAGGTGGCTGAATGGAGTCACTGAAGCAGTAGGCGTGAGCTTAAATGGACTCCAGAAGATGGTAGAGGACAGGAAGGCCTGGAGGAATGTTGACCATGGGGTAGTGATGGGTCAGACATGACTTTGCAATTAACAACAACAAACCCAGGTAATCAATATGATCTTTGTGAAATTCACATTTTAATAGTTTGGCATACAGTTTGGCAAAGCACAGTTTTTTCAGTACCACTCTGATTAGCTTAATGTGCTCATATTTTGTCTCGGTGTAAATAAGGATATCATCCAGGTAAACTAGGACTTCCTTATACAAGTGATCATGTAGGACTTCATTGATCAGTTGCATGAATACTGCAAGGGCCCCCTGTAACCCAAATGGGAGAACTTTAAATTGGAAGCAACCCAATGGGCAATTGAAAGCAGTTTTCCACTCATCTCCTTTCCTTATTCTTATGCGATAATAAGCCTCTCTTAAGTCCAGTTTTGAGAAAAAAATTCCTTTCGATAGGTGCGCTAACATGTCTTTCATTAAAGGTAATGGATACATGTTTTCCATGCACACAGCATTCAGTCTCCTATAATCAACACAGAGACGAAGAGTGCCTTCTTTCCTCTCTCTGAATAACACAGGGGCTGCTACCCGGGGTCTAACTGGTTCATTCTAAGTTCTTTTTGATAATTTTTTTCAGTTTGTTCAACTCCCTAGGAGTCATCAAGTACATTTTTGGTTTTGGAAATTTCGCCCCTGGGATGATTTCAATTGCACAATCTGTGGGCCAGTGAGGGGGGAGTTTGTCTGTCCTCTGCTCGCTGAAGCCTTCAGACAAATCTCAATATACCATTGGGAGACTTTTCAAGTCTGACTCATTGAGGGCAGAGGCAAAATCATGACGTAATCTACATCTCCTGCTGTTTTCTTTAGTGACAAGCGGGGCTTCTCCCTGTGGGAATCTCAGTTGCTGTTTCCTCCAGTTGATCACGGGGCTCCACCTCTTTAGCCAAGCCAGTCCCAGAACTAATTGCCACCCCATTCCTGGGGCCACAATAAATGTTAAAGTCTGTGTGGCTGCCCAGGTCGATGTATAATGGTCTGGTGGCAAAACTGGCAGGCACCCCCCCTTGCAACCGAACTGTCCAGTTGGCAAAATGTAATTGTAGTCTTAAGCCTCCTGAGGGGGATCCCCATTTCCCCCACTAACTCTGGGCTAATCATGCATCAGGTACACCCTGAGTCTATCAAGGCTGCTAATTTCACTGTCCTCCCATGGAAAGTTCTGGGGTTAGGGACTGTTATGGGGTCAATTGGCCCACTTAACAATGGGTCATCCTTGTAGTCATCTGCCATCCCTGAATCATCATAGCACTGAGTCAAAGCTTAATTATCTCGATTTATTTATTTATTTATTTATTTTATTTAAATTTATATGCCACCCTTCTCCCTGAGGACTCAGGGTGGCTCACAACAATAAATATTAAAAAACATAGGATGAAAAGTTTTTAAAAAGAATTAAACAATAAATACAATAATTATGTGACAATTTAAAAAACCCGATAAAAACCTAATTAAAAAACATAGTCAATCCAGACCTACTTGTTGGAACAACCAAGTCTTCAGGTCACGGCGGAAGGACCAAAGGTCAGGGGTCATCTGCAGCTCCGGGAGTAATTCATTCCAGAGGGTCGGCATGCCCACAGAGAAGGCTCTCCCCCTGGAGGTCGCCAGCCGGCATTGCCTCGCCAATGGCACCCTGAGGAGGCCAACTCTGTGGGAACGAACCAGGTAATGGGATGTTGACAATGGCAGCAGGTGGTCTCGCAAGTACCCCGGGCCTAAGACATGCAGGGCTTTAAAGGTTATTACCAGCACCTTGAATTGCACCCAGAGGGAAACCAGAAGCCAATGCAGCTCACGCAGCAGTGGTGTAACATGGGAGTACCGAGATACTCCCATGAGCACCCACGCGGCCGCATTTTGCACCAGTTGAAACCTCCGGGTGCTCTTCAAGGGCAGCCCCATGTAAAGAGCATTGCAGTAGTCCAGGCGAGAGATGACGAGGGCATGAGTAACCGTGCATAGGTCATCTCAGTCCAAAAAGGGGCGCAACTGGAGCACTAGGTCAACCTGTGCGAAGGCCCGCCTGGTCACGGCCATTAAATGATCTTCCAAATTGAGCCATGAATCCAGGAGGACACCCAAGTTGTGAGCCCTTTCTGAGGGGGGCAATACCTCCCCCCCATTAAAAGAAAAGGAACTAGTTGGACAGCCAACTAGTTCCACAGCCACTCGGTCTTGGAGGGGTTGAGCCTGAGCCTGTTCCTTCCCATCCAGACCTGCACTGCCTCCAGGCACCGGGACATCATGTCAAAGGCATCACTGGGTTGGCTCGGGGTGGAGATGAATAACTGGATATCATTCGCATATTGCTGATACCTCACCCCAAAGCCACAGATGATCTCACCCAGTGGCTTCATATAGATGTTAAACAGGAGGGGGGAGAGAACTGACCCCTGAGGCACTCCACAAGTGAGGGGCCTTGGGGTAGATCTTTGTCCCCCTGCCAATACAAACTGCGAACGGCCTGAGAGGTAGGAGGAGAACCACCATAAAACAGTGCCTCCCACTCCCAAGCCCTCGAGCCGTTGCAGTAGTGTACCATGATCGATGATATCAAAAGCCGCTGAGAGGTCAAGTAGGACCAGGACAGAGGAACAACCCCTGTCCTGGGCCCCCCAGAGATCATCTACCAGTGCGATCAATGCCGTTTCTGTGCTGTAACCGGGTCTGAAACCGACTTCCTTGGATCTCATTGCAGTCTCCCTGGGGAGCGATGGGGTCCTCAGGGCTCTCCCAGACAGTAGACTATCCCCTGTCTTGGCAGGTGTCTTACTGTGGCAATCCACACCCTTCTGAGATTCGAACCTGGGCTGATTGCACATTAGGCAATTGTTCTAACCCTTAGGCCACAGGCTGTTTCTCGCTTTGTTAGCTGAGAAGCAAGGGAAATATGTGTTAAGTGTTTGTTAAGTATTTAGAATACCTTGCTAGGCCCCAAACACGGGGCAAATCTTATTTCCTGTTTCAGCCTAACCCAAGGCCATCAACAGGCTGCAGTCACACAGTGACAGCTCACATTTGTGTATTTTTTGTGTGTGTGCAATCAGCCCAGGTTCAAATCTCAGAAGGGTGTGGCTGACTGATGAGAACAAATAAGTTTGAAATAGCTATATCAGTCTCCCTTTAATTCTTTGTTAGCAATCAAAAAAAAATTATATATAAAGGTAAAGGTTCCCCCGCACGTGCATGCTAGTCGTTTCCGACTCTAGGGGCCGGTGCTCATCTCCATTTCAAAGCCGAAGAGCCAGCGCTCATCCGAGGACGTCTCCGTGGTCATGTGGCCAGCATGACTAGACGCCAAAGGCGCACGGAACGCTGTTACCTTCCCACCGTATATATATATATATATTCGGGTTTTTCCCCGCGTAGAACTAAAGGTGTGGCGACGGAGTCCCATCCGCCATCATCAGGCTTTAGCTTCCTTCTTCTGGGAGAAGCATGTGGCTGTTAGTTCCTCTTTTTTGAACTGTCAGAGGGGGTGTGTTCTGTGGAGGTGTGCTCTGATTGGGTAGGGGACCAAGTGTGTTCTGATTGGATGGGAGTGTGTTTTGAATGGTGGGTGTGTTCTGATTGGGTGGGGGGGGTGTTCTGAGTGGATGGGCTGGTCTCAGCTGCCAGCTCCAGAACTGAGCTGGTGAGTTGTGCTGCTTTTGTTCGGCTTCGTGTTTGTGGTGGTGCCATGTTTTTATAGTGGGTGTCAGTTTGCTTATTGTGTGGTTTGGAGGGGTTTAAAATGGCTGATGTTGCAGCTGTAGTTAGGTTTCTGTTTTGTGGTTGTGTGTCTTTATCGTTGTGGGTTCGGATTTGCTTTTTGAATGGTTGTGTGGTAGTGATGTCATGTGATGTTATCATGAGTTTGGGTCTGGTATCATTCTTGGTGGTTGGGCCTCGTCTGTCAATCAAGGCGGGTTTCCAAATGGCTGGTAGACGAGAGGTATCATCTCGTTTATTCATGCTGTGGGGGCGTTTTTCTATCTCAATGGCTTCTCTGATTATTCTGTTGTTAAAATGTTCAATTTTGGCGATAGTTTTGGTTTTTTTAAAATCAATTTCATGTCCCGTGGCTTCAAAGTGTTGGACCAGGGATGAAGTTTGTTCTCCCTTTCTGAGTGAGTTTTTGTGCTCTTCAATGCGTGCACTTATTCTTCTGTTGGTCTGTCCGATGTATGTGGTGGGGCAGGTGGTGCATGGGATTTCGTATACTCCTTGGTTTTCTAACCCAATTATGTCCTTGGGGTTTCTTAGGATGGTGGATATTTTTCTGTCTGTGTAGAATGCTGTTTTGATGTTGTGTTTTTGGAGGACCTTGCTGATTCTGTCTGTGGTCCCTTTTAAGTATGGGAGGAGGGCTTTGCCATTTTCTTGTTCTCTGTCTTGGGTTTTTGTGGGTGTCTCTCTTCGGATTAAGTTGGTAATTGTGTTTCTTTGGAATCCATTGGCTGTTAGTACATTAGTGAGAGTGTGTAGTTCGGTTTTTAGGTGTTGTTCGCCAGCTAGGTGTTTTGTTCTGGAGATGAGTGTCTTGGCTACGGAGTTGATCTGTGCTGGGTGGTGGTGTGAGAGTGCGTTCAGATAGCGGTTTGTGTGTGTTTTTTTATGGTAGATAGTGTGTCCTAGGGAGCCGTTGGATTTCTTGTAGACTAAGACATCAAGGAAGGGAAGTTGATTGTTAGCTTCTGTTATATATATCTTCCCCCATTTTTGAGGCAATTCCTTTTAGGTTATAGATCTGTGGGATAGGAACCTACTTGATTTTAATTAGTATATAATACGGAATTCGAAGATATTACATTCCATGGCCTCTTAGAGCTGTTTTATAACCTTAGGGAAAGTCCACTTTCTGCGCTGTTTAATACATCAGCATACCATCTAATAAAGGTCGAGTCTATCAATAATGTATTTGAATTTCTGAAATTTACTCGCACTAACTTGCCCAATTGTAATGGAATCATAATGCTGGAAGAATCGTTGAAGGCTGTTGGGGTGAACTCAGCTGGATGCAGGAAATTCAGAACTAGAACATCTGTGACATATCTGGACAGCTTCTGCTTAAAGATATTGAGTGAATGTCACCCATCCACCCCGGGTTAATTGGTTCCACTATCAAATCATTCTTGATAGAAAGATCACATCGCCCATAGATGAAGTAGGAAGAAAAACATTGCTACACAATCAAGAAAACCATTCTTTGAAAAATGGAAAAGATCTGCATCCACTTTTGGACAGGCCTTTATAAGAAATGTTTAAAAATTTGACTTGGATTTCATGATGTTATAAAAAGCTACGTTGCTTACAAGATTGATATGAAAATGAGGAGGAAGGTGTGTTGGATATATTCATTGCTTTTAGTTATAAAAGTTATAATAAAGATGGGACACCAATATATAAATAGAATAAATATTAGGTTAAATATGGTTTATTTTCGGAGGATCAGCAGCTTCCCAGAAGGGCCATTGTGTAGGAAAAGGAAAAAAAAGGAGTACCAGAGTATGCAACTATATTTTCATATGGATGATTCTATCACACAGTTTTCTGAAATGCTCAGGTAACTGACATTATGTTCTCAGAGGCCTCCTTTGCAGATTATTCACACCAGTGCTTTTTTTGTAAAAGAAAAAGGTGCCGGAACTCACACGTGTCATACAACCCGCCTTGCCTACCCTACAAGGTTCCATCCAAAAAAGGTGCCGGAACTCCGTTCTGAGCGTTCTATGAGAAAAAAAGCTTTGATTCACACAAAGGGAATAACCAGTAAGATTCAAGATTCAACACCTAAGAAAATACAACTAATCAGACAAGTGGGAAGACAAACACCAATATTAATCATCTTCTTCAAGGCTAAAACATTCTAAAAGTGATGACGGAAATTGGGTATGTCTAGTCTAATGAAAGAAAGGACTAGGGTGGGCATGACAGCAGTTCCAATATTTGAGCGACTCCTACAAAGACAAGGGGGGTGGGTGGTCAAACTATTTTCCAAAGCACCAACAGGCAAGACAAGAAACAATTGATGGAAACTAACTAAGGAGAGAAGCAACCTATAACTAAGGAGAAATTTCCTAATGGTGAGAGCAATTAACCAATGGAATAGCTTGCTTTCAGAAGTTGTGGGTGCTCCATCACTGAAGGCTTTCAAAAAGAGACTGAAAAACCATTTTGTCTGAAATGATATAGGGTCTCCTGCTCAAGCAGGGGGTTGGACTAGAAGACCTCCAAGGTCCCTTCCAACTCTATTATTATTCTACGTTTTATATCATGCCTTTTTACTGGCCTTATAGGCAGTTTACAATTTAAAATTGTGGATTGCACAATCTAATCAACATGATATAAAAATGGAGTGGCATTTAATACATTCAGCTTCTATCAACTCTTACATAATATATGTAATGGTTATAAAATCAATAGATGGGACAGTCACTACAGGAGATAATTCTGAGAGGAACTTGGTTCTGGCCAGGCTGATGTGTAGCCAAGGGAAAATAATAGAGATACTTCAAGTTATGATGAGCAGATTATTCTACTGACATGCTGGTTATTTATTTAT
Organism: Vipera ursinii; assembly: GCF_947247035.1. NCBI lineage: Eukaryota > Metazoa > Chordata > Lepidosauria > Squamata > Viperidae > Vipera > Vipera ursinii. The sequence continues at coordinate 124,072,408 of NC_139512.1, forward strand.
TTATTTATTTGTTTGTTTGTTTGTTTGTTTGTTTGTTTGTTTAGCTTTCATGAAGAGAGGGAAGCTGTAATGACTGGGGATGCATCATATTCAACCATTTTATAGTAGTATAATAGATCTGTACTGAGGCGTTATTAAGGTTGCGCATGTGATTATTTGTTTTCCATTAAAAAGGTTATAGAATTTCTACAGTATTCTAAGTGTACTTCTGGCATTGATTTATAATGTTACATAATAAGAAATAAGAAAACTCTTATTTTTTATTTGTATGCCTTTAGCCAAGGATTACACAATTCCCATGACAATATTAGGAACCAAGGCTAATCATGAAACCCCTGAGGTGCTGTATATACTGTCTGGCCTACAAACACAGGCTAATAGGTCAATTCTGAAGAAATTCCCCAAATAAAGTATTATCCGCACGCTATTTCAGTTTGTCTGCTGTTTACTTATATGTGCGGTAAGGATATATTTTCATATTAACTCCCCCTCACCCTAAAAAAACCTCTAAATGTCTGTTTACCTGTTGCCTGAAGTACTACAAGCTACCTACATAAGAAACTTATTACTTTATTCTTCCATCTACTGTACTTCTCTTTTCTGTGGATTCCAAGTTCCCTAAACAACACTGAATGGTTCTCAAGAGTTGGCAAGGAAGTTCTTGGTGCAAGGGCAAAGTTTTTAGTGAACTCAGGCTTATCCAATAAAATGAGCTGGTATCTGCAAGGGTAATGAGTTATTTTTTTTATTTATTTATAAACTTTATATGTTGCCCCTCTCACTATCAAGCGACCCGGGCCAGCTTACAATGCTATAAAAAGTTATCTAAAAGTACATCAAGGAAGCAATATTAACTTAAAAAGAACATAGGACAAAATAATTGTGCATAGAAAGCCATTTTATCTTTCCAAAATGCAGCACAGAGTAACCACTGAACTGTTTGAGGAGTTCCAACTACAGGTAGTCCTCGACTTACAACAGTTCCTTTAGTCACCATTTGAAGTTACAATGGCACTGAAAAAGGGGCTTATGACCATTTTTCAAACTTACAACCATTGCACCATACCCGCAATGATCAAAATTCAGATGCTTGGCAACGGGCATGTATTTATGATGGCTACATTGTCCTGGGGTCATGTTATCCCCTTTTCCGACCATCTGACAAGCAAAGACATGAGGGAAGCCAGATTCACTTAACAACCGTGTGACTAACTTAACAACTGCAGGAATTTGCTTAACAGTGGTGTCAAAAGAAAGATCATAAAATGGGGCAAAACAGCTGTCTCACTTAGCAACAGAAATTTGGGGCCCAGTTGTGATTGTAAGTTGAGGACTACCTGTACAATGCTGTCTAACAAATGCTTTCTCTTTGTTATGACTGTTTCTGTTGGTCTGTCCTACCACTTATTTAATGGTCGCAGATAGTAACAGATGGTCTAACGGTCCTTCAGCTGAGTTTAGGAGTCATTTTCACTTCTAGTAATGCTGCTGAGCAACAACGGTATCTAGGTTTATGAATCTCATATAACTGCATGAATGGTTTATGATCTCGGCTTACTGGCTGAACGTTCTATTTCAAAAATGGAGGAATTTGTTACTGCTTGTTCTTCCCAGCACTCCTTTCCTAATGGAAACTTACAGTACCTTAGTTTCCAAACTGTTCTACTTCTCACATCTATCCCCTGCTCTATTTAAGATTATAAATACGTACAGATGAGTCTTGAAAATTTTCAAATCTTTCTGCGGGACCCTGAAGAATGGAGAAGAGTAAACACAGTCTCAGTATTTTAAAAGGGGGAAGAGATAGCACCTGGGAGATTACAAACCAATTAAGATCTGTACTGAGGAAGCACTAAAACAGACGTGAAGCAGAATGTTTATAAACATTTAGAAAAGAATGTTACTGTTACCTGAAGCAGCATGGTTTTCTCAAGAAAAGTTGCATTGAATCAAGCAAGCAAGCAAGCAGGCAAAAAAGCTAATACAATCCTGGGTTGTATAAACAGAGGCATAGAATCAAGATCACATGAAATATTAGTACCGCTTTATAAAACCCTAGTAAGACCACACCTGGAATACTGCAACCAATTTTGGTCACCATACTACAAAAACGATGTTGAGACTTTAGAAAAAGTTCAGAGAAGAGCAAGTAAAATGATCAAAGGCCTGGAGTCTAAAACATATGAACAACAGCTGCAGGACCTGAGTTTGGCTAGTCTAAAGAAAAAAAGAAACAGGGGTGACATGTATTTGAGGGCTACCACAAAGAAAAGGGCATCAAATTATTCTCCAAAGCACCAGAGGGCAGGACAAGAAACAATGGTTGGAAATTGACCAAAAGAGAGAAGCAACCTGGAATTAAGGAGAAAGTTTCTAACAGTGAGGACAATTACCCAGTGGAATGGCTGGCCTCCAGAAATCATGGGCCATCACTGCATCACTGGAGATTTTTAAGAAGAGACTAGACAGTCACTTGTCTGAAATGGTATAGGTTCTCTTGTTTGAGCAGGGGGCTGAAATAGAAGACCTCCAAGGTCCCTTTCTATTCTATTCTATTCTATTCTATTCTATTCTATTCTATTCTATTCTATTCTATTCTATTCTATTCTATTCTATTCTATTCTATTCTATTCTATTCTATTCTATTCTATTCTATTCTATTCTATTCTATTCTATTCTATTCTATTCTATTCTATTCCAATCCAGGTCTTCTTTGGTAGAGGAGAGCTACTAGGATAAGAAGAAATCTGGAAGCCAAGTCCTATGAGGAATGTTTAAAGGAGCTGGTCATGTGTATAGGTAGTTCTCAACTTAGGATTACAGTTGGGACCAGAATTTCTGTTGCGAAGCAAGGCAGTTGTCAAGTAAGCACGGCCCAATTTTACAACCTTTTTTTTCCACAGTTTTTAAATGAATCACTGCGCTTGTTAAGTGAATCACGTGGTCATTAAGTGAATCTGGATTCTCCACTGAGTTTACTTGGTGGAACGTTGCAAATGGCAATCACTTAACCCTGGGACACTACAATATCAGAAATATGTGTCGGTTGTCACGCATCAAATTTGTAGCCTTGGGGATGCCGAGACAGTCATAAGTACTTAAGGACTGGCTGTAAGTCCCTTTTTGCAGTACCACTGTAGCTTTGAATGATTGCTAAACAAATGGTTGCAAATTGAGGACTCCCTGTTCTTGCAAAAGAGAAGACTGAAGGGAACATAGAGGTTTATAAATATTTCAAGCATTGGAACATGCAAGTGCAGGTAGATCTATTATCTGTTGATAGAACAAGACAAGACCTATTAATTGAGATTAAAAGCGGATTCAGGTTGACAATTAGGAGGGATTTACTGATGACAATACCCCCCCTCTCCTGGAGGTTTACAAATGGAGATAAATGACCACCTATCCAAAATGGTTTAATGGACTCACGTACCAAATTGGAGTTTGAACCTTAAAATTTTAGGTGAGCAAACTTAACCTTAAACCAGTGGTGGGATTCAAATATGTGAACAACTGGTTCTTTGTGTGGATGCCACTTCCAGAAATCCATTCTGGGCCTGGGCAACCAAAAAATTAGCTACCGGTTGTGCCGAAGTGGTGAGAGCCAGCTGAATCCCACCACTGCCTTAAACCCAATTTGTAAGGCATTTTTTTCACCCTTAAATTTTTTTTTGAATTTTTGTGGAAAAGGGAAAGAAGACCTTCCATGGAGCTGTTTGGTGACAATGACTCTGGTGACATGGATGATAGTCCACCATGAGCAGACTCTGAATAACCTTCACCTTTCTTTTTTCTTCTTTTTGTGAATTCTCCATCTTGAGTGGGTTCTGAGATGATTTTGCCCAGCTTCTTGCCTCTTCTGTCTGTTTTCATTTAGATAATAGCTAGTTCATACAAATTGGAAATCTAAGTTGCATATTAAGTACTGCCTAGGCTAGGTGAGTGGATTTTTTTATCAGGTTATTTTTTTAATCACAAATAGATTTTATTACTATTATTTCGAGAAACTGGAAATGGAGTAAAAGGTGTAAGCCATCTTTTTACAAATGAAATGATCTGCCAGAATTTTGGATCCAGAGTTTGGTAAAGGAAAAAATCTCCAGGGTATTGTCCTGTCCTGTCATCTCCTCTCCTCCCCTGCCCTCCCCTCTTTTCTATTCTCATGTTAATATAGCTAAGTGACACAACAAATCCTGCTGGAACTAGAAGGATTTGGAGACTTTCAAATTTTCCCAAAGCTGGTAAATGAAACAATTGTAGAGAGCTAGATAAAGGATTAAATTGTAATGTATTTTGTTTTTGTAGATTTTGGCACAAATTGTGGCACTGAAGGGTGTTTCTTTTCCCCAAGAGTTTTTGTTAAATATAAATCCTGTGAAATGAATTAATCATATACAATGCTTCAAAAGGAGGGCAAATTGGAACTCCAGTATTATCTGAATTTGCATTCCTCTGAGACTATAGAACAGATTTTGTTTCTATTTTCCTTGATTTACAGCCCACTCTTTTCAATGCACTTGTTGACTATCGCAGCAGCTTTTCTTTTCATGCATTACTGCATTCTTGTGTAGTTTCTCCTCATTTAAATGGGGCAGTGTGTCCCTAATCATCCACTGGAATTTGATTTAGCACTCTAAATTTATATTGACTAAGCAACATTTTACTAATGCAGTGATAAATTTCATGTACTGAATAAGTGTTTGGAAAGTGTTTCCCAACACTTCAGAGTGAATGGTTATTGAAGTGAAATATTTAAGTAAACATTCATGACAGGTGGTGGCATCCAGCTGATCTTGGTTTATCACAAGGAGTTCATGCACACGCTGGTTTCTGTCTTTTTTTCCCCTCCATGTCCATTATTTTCTAGGTCTAGAAGGTTGTTTTTTTTCCCAGTCAGCCAAGAGAACCCCACTCCTTTCTAGCACCGAAGATGTTATCTAGCTGGGTAATGAAACATCTCGAAGGAAACAACACAGCTCAAATATCACCAAGGACTCCATAATCCTAAAAAAGCACTCTACAGATATGGTACAGATATGGTTACTCTGAGTGCAATGCAATCTCCAGGCTGAAGGCTAGGTTGAGAAATCAAAAGACAAACATGACAAAGGACTTTCATTTTATTTTTTGGTGCCAGGAAGAAAATGGATCAAAATAAGGAAGTCTTTGCATTATTTAAATTAAAAAATAAATGGTGTCCAGACTAATTATCTTACAAAATTTTGCTAAACCGTCTCAATCCAGACAGGATTTTCTTAAGATAGCCTAGACTTGATTGAACATGACTGCAGGACAAGAACAGCTTAAACTTTAAATGGGGATATGCCCTTCATTTATTTTTTTAATTTAAATAATGCCATCCCATTGGACAATTTTTAATTTAAATAATGCCATCCCGTTGGACAATTTTCTTTCTGTGGGTCCTCTTCACTTTTCTAACTAGGAGAACAATAACCAATCAGTTTCCTACTTGTGGCTAGAATATATACCAAACACACACACACACACACACACACACACACACACACACACAGAGGTTCAAGAGTGTACATTTGTCTTCTTATGTTTCTTTCTAGCATTTTTTTGGGTGTGTGTGGTCCCTTTGACTCATTGTTGAGTCCTGCTCATGCTTTCCTAAACAGTCTTAAAATTTTAAGACAAAAATACTCTAAAAACACATTATTTTAATAGGTGCAAGAAATAGGAAGTGTGTGTACATGTGTGTTTAAGTATGTGTGTATAAATATGTGTATAAACATTAAATTACATTAAAAGTATATATTACTTGCCATTTTCTTCTAAACACTACCTTGTTTCACACATGTTCTTGGAAGATTTCTCAGTGTAGTAATAATTTCTCTGAAACAAATATTAATAGAAGAGAATATTTGTAGTTCAGGGTTGAACTGTAGACTCCTTGCTTCTCTCTGAGCTTGGTTGTTTTCTTGCAGATATTCTGTTGCCCTACTAGGTAATATCAACAGTATTACTGAGTGTGAGGAATGCTCTCTGTTTATAATATAGTAGCTTGCCCTGCCAGTGTTGATCCTAGTGTGGTTTTCACCTTGGTAGTGCCTTGATTAGGATATTATTTACTACTTGAATGTTTGTTTGGTTAATTCCTGCTTATCTGGGTATTGGTTGCTGAAGAGGATTATTCAATAATCAATATTTAAGCCGATTAACATTCTCAGAATTATCTCTAGAATATATACAATTAATGGAATCTCCTTTCTATATTTCAGAAATCTCTATAGTTTTTATTTCTGTTTAAAGTGGAACATTTTCTGGTCTGGATAGACTGTCAGGAGAATTTTATAAAGAGTTTAAAGATATTTTAATACCTGGTTTTTTATTGTTATGCACTACTTTTAACCAAGAGGACCTTTACTGAAGTATTGAAAACATTCTAAGATACTTTCCTTAAAAAGGGTAAAAAATAATCTTAGGAATTGGCATCTTAGAGGCCCATCTCACTTCTCAATGTGGACTATAAACAATACATTAAATTGTTAACCAACCAATTAAAAGTAAAAAAAATATGAATGATAATAAGTAAAAGTATTCATATAAACCAACCTCTTTTATTCTGAATTGAACTATATCTATCCTTTTCAGGAAATTATTAAATATTACACAGATTACTACAGTTACTAAATCTTCATTAGCCATATGTTCTTTAGAGATATTCAAAGCCTTTGATTTCCTGCAACTAGTGTACCATATTTAATATTAAATAAACTTATTGGGGTGTTTAACAGAAAATGAAAGCCAGAAAGAAATGGGAATGCCAAAGCTTTTATTTTGCTGGCAGATATTAATTTCTTTCATTTAAAAAAAACTATGAATTTGTGTAAAAAGTTTCATATTGTTTGGTATTTATTTTTTGCTACAAAATAATAGCTAAAGTTTACAAAAAGTATGCAGACTCATATCCATTCTACAACCAATTCAAAAGCCAAACAATGATTGATGACAAGCAACGTGACGTTTTTCTTTGTGAAAAAGACTGGTGAAAAGCCATGTCCTGTCAGCTAAAATGCTATCGATAACTTCTGATGCCTATGCTCTCTTGATAGATCCAGATCCATCAAAATACATGATGGACATAAACACCAAGTTGCTAGCACAATCCTATTAGAATATAAAAGCAGCCAAAAAGAAATTCCAAAGAGGGCATGGAAAAACTGCATAATGTCAGCAATGTGATTCAGTGTCTGCACTGAATATCTAACGATGGCAATTTAAGAAACAAATTAGGTATAAATAAATATAAGCACTCCATGAATACAAAACTCTAACCTAAAAAAAGAGGAAAATTAAGCACTGCATTTTGAAAATATTTTCAAATTAGGCTGGTGTAAATTTCCTGAAGAAAAGATGTGTTAGAATTATTGTACAATCCCTAATGGCTTGTTCCTGAAATATGTGAGGACCGGCAGCTTTGAAACAGAGCATGTGCTGTGTTGCAGAAGGTCAACCCCAGAACCTTCTCTTAAAGGACATTGGGCAGGGAGGGAGAGGGAGAGGAGAAAAGGGATGGAAGACAAGAAAGTGGGAAGCCACTGAAGAAAGGGGGAAAGCTATGAGGGAAACTGGGTGCACAAGATGAAAGAAAGCAAACATTGTTATTCTTATAATGCAGACCAAAAGAAGGGACTGATGGAAAGGTGAGAGAGGAAACACATTAAGCCTTATCATAGTATAGTTACTTTGTGAATCAGAATAGATAGTCGAGGCTGAATGATATACCTTTTCTGAATGGTAGAGAAATGGTAGAGCTTGTAGAGAATGGACTGCAAATGTATCTTGTTCCACTTCAATTAACACACTGAATTGTGACTTGCATATCACTGCTTTCAGTTCCATATCTGCAAATTGTGGAACAGAATGGCTTTCTTCCCAAGTTGGCTGTGAAAGAAAACACAGTAAAAACTTACAAAGCACTTAACCAAATTTCCCAGCCATCAAATAAATAATGGCTAATAGTAGCATCTTTACTAGTATAAGAGCGTATTCCATCTCAGCCAATATTACAATCTCTGATGGTTACCAATACTATAAAAATGGTCTGAAATAGACTGCTAATGTCCTCAATATGAGACTCATTTACAGTGACACAGTTCAGAATTCACTTACACAAGTTTGACCTCCTCAATTATTTATGTCAATTAGAAAGCGTCTTGTTCAATATTGTTAGAGCTTAATGCTACCAGTTTCAGAGTTTGATTTATATCATAGTGCAGAGAATTGTTCTGTTCCAGCCTACGACTGGCGCTGTTTGTGTGTCAGGGACAACCCCCTTTTCCTTTTAACAATCAATAGGCTGGAAAAAACCCAACCCAAATTTATTTACAGTTCCAAATAATAAAGTCTTTCAAACAAAAAAGCAGCAGAATATTTTCTTCAACCAAAAATACATGATTCAAAACATCCAACAAGAGTCAAACAAGAGTCAAACAGATTAGCAAGAACAGACCAGGATTCTCTGTGAATGTATCCGAAGGGTTGCCTTCAGCAACCAGCACCGCCCACACCTTCCTCTTTTATTATCTGTCCCAAGGCGTGGCTTCTCAATGCCTTCTTCTCCTTTCACTGAGTTGCCTCATTGATTTTCTCTGCTCTACTCTGCTGGATTGCCTTCTGCTTCTAGCGTCTCTGAACAGATTCAGCTGTGACTCCTCTGAGTCCGACACCTCCTCCTCACACAGCTGAGCCTCATGAGGAACATGACTGGAGGGGCCAGGCTGAGAGTCCTACAGTGCATCAGAGCCTCCCTCCAACACTGAAGGGTCTCCAAACCTCTCCTCCTCCTCCTCTTCCTCCTCCTCCTCCTCTTCCTCCTCCTCCTCCTCCTCCTCCTCCTCCTCCTCCTCCTCCTCCTCCTCCTCCTCCTCCTCAGATTTCTCTAACTCAACTGCTGGGAGCACAGGCTGACACTGAATCACAACAAGAATATCCGTTCCAGGTTGTCCAATATTCTGCTCTTACAATTTTCTCCATAGCAGAACTCGGGCACCGTATTTTCTAATAACATCCCTAACTGATAACTTGAAAATAGCTGCACCTTACATTTATTTTTACAAAATGCAATAATAGCTTCTGAAAGAAAAATAGAAGGAACTTTTTATTTACACCTTCAGCATTTACTCAATAATTTAGCCTAAATATAATGTGGTCATAGCTTGAAACTAAAGAACAAGGACCTGATCTGATCAAAAGCCAATTCTCTAAAAAGTTGGTTTAGGTGTGTTATGGGAACTCTTGAGACCAAACTGTGGCAACAAAATAGTGAAAAACTGGAGTGAGATAGAGGAGATGGCAGTTTTTTTAATACTATAATTGAAGTCAAATGTGACATAGTTTGAAATCTGGGTCTGAAAGCATTCAAGAAGGAATCAACAGCTTCTGCCACCTGATAGGTAGACTGTTTTTTTTCTTGACTCTTCCCGAGTGTTCAGATAGTATGTCAGGACCCAGCCAAATTCACATCTTAGGAAATAAGAACTCCTGGATCCAAGTTTGTCCAAAAGGAAAAGTTTACTAGGATGAGATTGGTTGTGGCAATACAAGACGGGATCTGACATTGAGTTACATTTCAATACTATATAAAGCATTCCCATTTCAACCCCCTCCCCTCAAATCCATTTGGTCAGGCTCACATCATTTACTTAGGTGTCAATCTCCTTGTGTTTATTGTTATTGCTTTCTTCCTTTCAGTTCCAAATGGAGATGCAACCCAGAACTCTCTCTCTCCCCCTGTTCCCCCCAGATCAAAAGCTTTCCTGGTCTTTGAAAACAGCCTACTGCAATCTGAATAACCATCCTCTCCCCCCCTCAGAGAGATGGCAGAATCCCGAGAATAAGCACAATATTCTAACCATACATTTATGAAATGTGATATAAATGGATTCTGACATAGTACAAGAGATGAGATGTATTGATGTTAAAATGTTTTTTTAAGTTAAATACCCATTCATTTAAGATATATCACTATACCTCATAATTGGAATAAGTCTGACATGAACTAGAGATAATGCATTTCAGTCTACCAACAGAGAAAATTCTTATCTCTTCTTTAAGCTAGGGATCTCTTTTTAAATAAACTTTCCTTTTAAATAACATTTCTCTCCTCCAGCTTTTCATTCTGTTCTCAATAGTAAAGAACATTCTTCTTTTAGAGCAATGCTTAATACATGTCAAGGATATAGTGCATTAAACTATGAAGTACTGACAATCCTCCTCAGTCTTAAATGATAACCCAAGGAAATTTGTGGGTCTCTTTTCAGAGACCTAAGGGAACAGCAGTTTACGAATTTAATTCTTTAATTCTGGTAAAAATGTAAGAGAAGGCTGCTTCCGGTACAGAATTCACATTGTCATTTGCCTCCTGCTTTTGTAAGAAATTGTGTTCTTCCAAATTTTCTTTGAGATAACATGAACAGCACTGATTCCTTTAGGTACTTTCCAAAGCAATTATTGTTTGACAGGAAGCCACATATTAGTGTTAATTGCTATGAGCTCTGGGAATATGCTGTGCTACAAACCAAGGAAAATCAAAGTGATTAATCCATGAAAAGAATTAGAGTGCCAGTCACTCACTTTTGCTAAGAACAAAAGAAAATCCCTACAGAAAAACACAAGCTTTAAACAGTTATGGAGTGCATAGTCTACTGAATATAGATTGTATAGTAAATTCTAACTTTTTCTGTTCAAGATTAAGGTTGTATTTCAATGGAGAATAGATATTTTTGTCTTCTTCCCCATTCAATAATCTGCAACCTTTTTAAAAAGAGCAATATGGCACAGTGTTTATGTTATGAATTGGGCTCAATTGTAACACCACGTGGTAAGATGGAGCAGCTAATGGCTTTCCAGCAACCCAGACTCCAGGTCTCCAGTGCTGCTATTGGCTGCCCCTAGGTGGCAATGGGTTGCTTTAAACCTATTGGCTGCCGCCTAGGGGCCAGGCTATAAATTGCTGCAAGCTGCAGCCCAATTCTCAGTTACTGCAAGCAATAAACCATGAGCTTTGTTGAACTCACTTGCCTTGTCTCCTTTCCTGCGCGAAAAACTCACTATACAACAGTTCACGTAATTGGTGTTAACATAAATTGGAGGATAACTGTTTGTTACCAACTCTTGTAACAGGGAACATTTTAGCTGCATTCCAGAATCTAGTGGATCTCCTAAAATCATAGACTGCAATGGCTGCTGTTCATGCAATTCATTAATATATTTTATTGATAACTTGTCTTTTGTATAGAAGTTTAAGGTGGCCTACATAGCATTTCCTTCTCCTATTTTTCTTCAGAGTATTGTTTCCTATTTTTGAAGAAACAAACAAAAATGCTACTTTCTCAATGATGACCAAGATGGCAGAAAATTCCTAGTATGATGTTTTGTAGCATTTGTAGTATTGTTTATTTAATTCACTTTTCCATTTTATTTAGCAATTTATTTTTTATAAATATGTCACATAATAGCAATAGCACTTAGACTTATGTACTGCTTTATAGTGCTTTACAGCCCTGTCTAAGCAGTTTACAGACTCAGCATATTGTCCCCAAAAATCTGAAACTTATATATATATACTGTCATTTTTTCTCCTTTTACATGCTTTCCATCTTCTACACTCTTATTTCAGTGACTATATCTCTGACAATCTTAACAGAATAACAGAACTGGAAGGGACTTTGGAGGTCTTCCAGTCCAGCCCCCTGCTCAAGCAGGAGACCCTATATCATTTCAGACAAGTGATCGTCCAATCTCTTCTTAGAAACCTCCAGTATTGGAGCACCCATAACTTCTGGAGGCAAGTCATTCCACTGGTTAACCGTTCTCACTGATAGGAAATTTCTCCTTAGTTCTAGGTTGCTTCTCTCCTTGATTGGTTTCCATCCATTGCTTCTTGTCCTGCCTTCAGGTGATTTGGAGAAATCCTATTGCCACAGAGCAACTATCACCAAATACCTCAACATTCTGCTTTTTCAGTTTTTGTTTTTTTGTACCTTTGTGTCAGTGTTGATTCTTTGCAAGTGCCTGGATGAATCCTGCAGTTTTCTCCGCGAGGCTTCAGAAGTGATTCATCATTGCCTCCTCCTTTCTAGGGCTGAGAGGGAGGGAGTAACTGGCACTGGTCTTGTGCCTCTGACAGGACTTGAACCTGTATACTGCTGGTTTCTAGTTATTGCCCTAACATAACTGGCTTTCAAATTATGGTCTGTTTAATATATAACGATTTGATTAAGGAAAAATTTATTTCAGCCTGAAGGAAGCAAGCAAAAATTCTTTTAGAAGTCAAGTTTGGAAGTCTACATACTAGCAAGTTCATCCCTTTTCTCTGGCTCGCTTATTATCCTCCAGACTTAACTTTTTCAATTATTCTTCACCTCTTTAGCTGTTATTAAAACTATAATTATGTTTTAATCAGTAGAGGTACCCACCTGCCTGCTTAAAGTAGGATAAGGTTAGTCAGACTAATACCCACTGGAGATGGGATTTTTGTTGTTTGTGTTTCAGGGATTAAGACTGAGTTTATAAACAATCAGGCAGCCCAGCAATTTGGATTCTCTGACCCAACATCCCCTTTCTATGAATACCTTCACCAACCACCATTATACTTAATGTTATTCAGGTCAGACCAATATCATGCCATTGCTAATTTCCTTCTGGCAATTTCATCAGTTTACTAGGCTCTGCCCTTCTCTCTTCCCATTACTGCCTCTCTTGTAGGGAAGTCAGCCAGATTTTTAAAGTTTTTTTAAAGTTCCAGCATTGTCTTAAATGCATATACTTTACAAGTCTATACTATTAATCTGGATGGGTGAACTTCAGCCTCAAGTGGTTAGATCAGCCTTTTAAATACAACCATTTATACGATCCTTGGATGGCTGCTTCAGTGATTCACAACAAATATATACTTGATTTCTAAATCTCTTGAAGGATTATAGCAAAAAGTTGGGAGGTTACTTAGTGCTCAAAGTTAAGGATCCTTCCAAGTGTAAAGACTGCACATCTAACAAAGCATACTGAAGCGTAGGTAATGTGCTCAGTAGCACAGCCCCAAATGAGATTTTTAAAAAGCAATATATAACCATGGGGGTTTCCTTTGGACAAGGTCTTCCCAAAAGTGATTGGATCAGATGAAAAGCAAATGGTTTGCTTCCCCAGGCATAAGAACAAAGATTGGATTCAAGATGAAAAGCTTGGTGAACCAAAAGAGTACCGATGGAAGATAAAAGATATACTTAAGTAATCATAGTTTAATGCGTTATTGCTAGTATGCTACCTTTTTCATCAGGGGGAAATGGACCATATAAAGCATACTGTTCTCCTTCCTAAGTCTCATATTTATTTAAAAGGCTTTATAGTTGTGAAAGCCCAGCTATTTTTGATGACAGGTTAGCAGAATAATAATAATAAAGAAGAAGAAAAAAAAGTCAGGAAAGTTAAGCCTAATCGCTTCAGCAAAATAGAAGAAAAAAGTCTTCCGGGATTTCTGAGAGAAATGACTTATGATGCCCGTTTAAAAATATAAATCGGTATGGGACATTTTCTAGTCAGATACAAGCAGCATTAAGTTTCTATTGATTTCAGTGAGAAAGTTAAGTACCTGGGTTAAATCTTGCCTATTAAAATTAATAGAATGTAGGAGAGCTTAATGGTAATGTTTTTCTGCACCTGGAAAATATAAATGCTAGGGATAATGTGAGTTTTTAAATAGGAGATTTAAAAAATAAGAAATTTTAATTCTGCAAACTATTATGGCAGGATCATCTCTTTTCCTGATATCCTAATAATGCATCTGAGGTAGGGAAAAAAATGGTGGGTGGGAGGGAGGGTGGATTAAACCGAGTGCTATTTTTCAAGCCTGACCTATATCTTTTACCTCTAGGAATTATTGGGGTGAGACTTCCCAAATTCCTAGCACTAATCTTATAGATGGCTTCTCTAGCTGAAATAATTTCCAATTATTCTCAAGGGCCACCTAAGTCCAGATAAAGATAAAGGTATATCAAAAGGTTAAAAAAAAGAAGCATATGGAAAAAATAGTTGGTGAGGAATAGACTAAACAACTGCTATTACAGTTGTTTTCCAGTTAACTCCATGCCTCTCTTATCTCATATAAGAAACCACTGTCATGAAAATGTTATGTGCTTTCACATGGTTTGTTGCAAGAACATACCATAAGGCCTACACCAGCATACACCAGGTACAAAGTTTTATGAAGAAAGCACACGGGAACAACTCTTAATCCAAGACACGTGAACATAATGATTACATTAATATACTAATGAGAAAATAGATTAGCGACAAATGTATTAGCTGCTAATCCAGTGCAACAGGCTGTTGATATTATTCACATATGGAAGACAGAAAGCAGGACTATCTGGAAACGGAGAAGAAGTGGATGATCATAATTTATTACTGGTGTGTATGTGTGGGGTGGAAATTGAATTTCTACAAAGTTTGGAGGGTTTTCTCCCTCTCACACCGTTACACAGTGATACAATTACACAATTATTAGCTGGACCCTACCTCTGTGTGTTTTTTAAATTCTACCATTTGTTTATTGGAGGGGGGGTAAACCTTAAAGGACATTTGGCGTTGTACTTCATCACCAATTCTTTGAAACAGAGCTAAAGATTCTTTCTTAACTTAATTAAGCATCACTGTACAAACTTAGTGATGTCTCATGGCCCAACAGTTTATTTGATTCCATTTATGTATACTGTTAATTGTTTGCCTACTTGTTTGGAAACAAGTCCCACTGAGTTTAATAGGGTTCACTACCCCAAAATTTACAGAAAGTGACATGCTAAGCATTAATTCCTCTCCTCCACAGTGGACAAATGGCAGCTCAGAGGAACAGCAAGAGAAATTATTAAGACATTTTACTTAAACATATTAGAACATTCCCATTCCACTTTTAGAACAATCACTCCCACCATTGCTGACCAAAACTGGTTAACAATAAAATAGTTGTAAGTCAAGTGAGGTTTTCTATCCATTTATTTGTTCTGGCTAATATTGAAATATGCTATATTACAGATACAGGTAGTAATTGTTTAACAGTGGTAATTGGGACCAGCAACTCTATTGTTAGTTAATGTGGTCATAAAGTGTGACATCATGTGAGTGCACCAATTTAGGAATGCAGTGGCAGCAGTCCAAGTTGCCATTCTGAGGCAAATCTCATGTACTTGCAGCATTCCGTTTGATTGCAATTTGTGACCTCCTGCTGGCTTCCACATTGACTATGCTTGTCAGAAGTCAGGAGTGAAGCTAGTTTCTGGGGAACCTTGATTTCTGGGCAGGCAGTGCTATAGAGAAGATGTGCTTCTGGGAGTCCTGATATATGACATTGTTTAAACAAATGTTTAAGTTTCTATAATCTTCAAGGGCAGCCTATGTAGAGCCCATGTAGAGCCTTGGTGGAGCAGTGGGCTAATGCCTCCTTAAGTAACACCAGCTGCCTGCAATTAGTGCAGGTTCGCATCCCACCAGGCTCAAGGTTGACTCAGCCTTCCATCCTTCCCAGGTAGGTAAAATGAGGACCCAGATTGTTGGGGGCAATTAAGCTGACTTTGTAATAAAGCTGCTTGGGGTGTGTGTGAAAGCCCTAATAAGCAGGCATATACATAGAATGAAGGCTACTGCTAAGCTTGTAAGCCGCCCTGAGTCTTCGGAGAAGGGCGGGATATAAATGGAATTAAAATAATAAAAAAAAATCAGTAGTCAGCCCATGAGGTGATCAGGGCATGAATGACTGCCTGAAGGACACCCCAATCTGGATCAGTATATGCTGCAGATAAGTAATGAAGTCTTTCTTTTGAATTGATGGAAAGGCCTCTCATTCACTGTCATAGAGACAAATAGATTATGCTTGTGCTAACAGCAGTCCCTTTTCACATCCAGACTTTCACAGGGATACTTGAGTGATTATTTAGACAGGTACAGAAGAGGACATTATGGAGAAGGCTGATCTGTTCTTCCTTTAATAAAAATAAATGCTTGCTCTTATGCAGTAGAAACTATGTATTCCTGTTTCTGCTTGGTAACAGGCTATAAATTATATACAGCTCCGGAGGAAATGGCAAGGCATTAGTGTTTTTAGCTGTGATCCATCATTGTCATACTGAAGGGATTTGTTAAAAATATCCTAGTGATATTGACAGCTACAAAAGCTTCTCATTCTTCTTCCATTATTTCTAATGTATGTTACCAATAAGTAGCCTATCCAGATTTTGTCCAAGCATGCCAAATTCAATTTTCCAAATAGCTCACCCCTCCTTCCTCTCTCTCTCTGTAAGTTTCAAATAATGCATACTTTTCAAAATATTACATTGAAGTTATGACCATCATAACTGCACAAGGAAATTAATGATTGCATAAAGGCAGTCCTTGGGTTACAAATGAGATCTGTTCTAATTCTGTTTTTAAGCTGAATATGCAGGTAAGTCAGAACAGTTATTTAGCATCAGTTCGTCAGATATTTGTCTTAATATATAGGATATATTTTACCTTTCTATGCATACAAAACACTTAAGAGACATTTCCAAATACACAAAAATATCTTAAAATAATACAGTACATAAATGCCTTACAACTGGAACATTAAAAAAAAAGAAACTGAAGGCTTGTTTGTATCTGGATAAGAGCCAGCTATTCAAACTAATGCAATCAAGGCTAGAACTGAAAAAAATAATAATAATCAAATGATTCAAAGTGTAGATTGTGCAAAGAAACAGAAGAAACAGTACAGTATATTATATACTAAACTTGTGCAAGAAGATTGCACATACTGATTATAAACAACAACATAACACAGTTGCCAAAATGAGTCACTGGAACACCTGCAAAACTTACCATGTGCCAGTAATGAAAAATTGATGGAAACAGAATTGAAAAAGTAGTTGAAAATGAGCAGGTTAAAATATTGCGGGATTTCCAAATACAAACTGATAAAGCCTTGGCACATAACACACCAGATGATAACTGTGGCCGAAAAGAAGAAAGTATGGATAATTGATTTGGCAATACCAGAGGTTATTAGAATAGAAGTCAAGGAATTAGAGAAGATCACAAAGTATCAAGATCTAAAAATGGAAATTGAAAGGTTAAATTGGCCATGGCTGTCACAGTGGGTATTGGCATACTGGGTGCCATATCAAAAAAAACTTAGATGGCACTTAAAAAAATCTGTATATTGACAACATTTCCATCTATCAATTACAAAAGGCCACATTGCCTAGATCTGCACCTATTTCACACTGATACATTACAATCCCCTAGGTTCTTTGGAAGAACTCAAGGCGTATGATGGCCAATACCAGCTAAAGAACTGGAAGCTGTGATTTCACATTGCTGTGACCTGATTATAATAATACTAATATTATATTACATCCTGGAACGATACCTCTAACACCATCAAACAACAACCTCTGCATATCCCAGGTCCTCGGGAAAGACTTGGTAGGTGGATAAAAATACCAAATCCAATCTAAACTTCAGGATGACTGTGCAACCAACCAGAATAATAATATAGTAATAATAAAAATAGCTATATACAGTACTGTACTGAAGACAGAGGGAGAAAGAGACAATCTTTGTTTATATGTATGTGGATATTATATGTGTGTAGATATATTTGTGCGTAGATGTTGATATGTGTGTAGATATTAACAGATAGGCTAATGTTATTGCTTGGGGGCAATGAATCCAGGGATTTTAAACTCAAGCCTTTCCTTTTTGCTTCTTAAACCTAAGAACACGTTGCCATATTATTAAGGTATCTCTTCCATTATTTGGAAGGCAAATGCAAAAGATTGGGTTACAATTGTCATCTTTGAAGAATGGTATTTGTACCATTTATCTTGTGCTTTTGAATGTTGTTGCTTGGCCAAGAATTTCCCTTTCAAGATTCTCCTTGTGCTTGAAGTCTTTGAGCCTTTTATTGCAGTAAAGTAAAGCTAATATGCATATTACACTCATTTTGATAGTCTAATCAGATAATCAATAGCCTTTCCATTTCAATGATTAAATTCTGTATTGCTTAGTAATAATTGTAGACTTCATCAGGGCAGAAGGATAAGGATAAATAAAAGAAAAAAATTAAGGCAACTACATACACACCTAATACAGACATTGGGCAATGATATAGTTGGGCAATGGGATCCACCTTAAAAGAGCACGCAGCATTCTCTTTCCTTAAGCTGATGAACTGTTGAAGCCACACAATGTTTTCATGAGCATCACAATAATAGTGTGTATGTGTGTTTTAGTTATTACAAATATTGTATTTAACTCATTTTTAATATTACAAGCTTTATGACAATATTTTTGTAAGTGTGAGTTCTCTGTAAGTTGGACATTGGTAACCTAGAAATTGCATGTATTTCAAAACTGCATTGTACATGCTCTGTAGAATTTATACTTATGTCAGTATGCTTGATAAGTAGATGCAAGTAATTATTAGGGTAATTGATAAACAAAGGAAGAAAAAATAATTTTTGAAGGTAATATTGGCACTGTAAATTTCTGGGCCTGAATTGTAAAGTCAAAACTATCCATTTGTATATTGGGCTAAAACTAATTTTAAAAATCAAACCTCAAATATTGATTTCTACATACCTCATGACTGCTGCCTATTTGCATTTGATGTTTTTTTTCTGTGTCACCTGGGATAAACTTGGGGGAAAGTATTTTATTTTCAAACATTGATGTCCATATGGTGGGAGACAAGGGGGCAAATAATGAAATATGCATGTTGATGTCATCTTGAAAATGATCTATTTTCTTGTCTCATACAACAGAATGCCAGTACTTAATTACATTTACAAGATAACATTGCAGTATGTTATCATTTCCTATCCTCACAGTTAGATGTTGATGACGAACTGTTCCCCAGATTGGCTATACATGTAGTCCTTGACTTACAACCATTTGTTTAGTGTCTGTTCTGAGTTACAATGGCACTGAAAAAAATGACTTATGACCATTTTTCACACTTATGTCTGCTGCAGCATCCCTGTGATCATGTGATCCAAATTCAGATGTTTGGCAATTGGTTCAGATTTATGATAGTTGCAGTGTCCCAGGGTGATTTGACCATCTTTTGTGACCTTCTGTAGTGTATGCTGCTAAGCATACACAGGAAATACCAGCACAGCAGTGGGCTGGACAGCTCCAGGTGATAACTGCTTAGGCGGGAAAGCCTGAACAGAGTGAGTCATTGACAGCCCAGGCATGGTCAGCTCTGGCAGGAAGCCAGGGTTTAAACCTATTGGCCACCTGCACTGGCGGGAAGCCCAGGTTCAAATCTATTGGTCACCATTCACCTGGGCAGGTATAAGAAACGCCAGGTAAACCCCTTTGTCCCCAGCTTCATTCCGAACCAAAATAAAGAAGTACTACCCAGCTCAAGTGTCCGTCTCTCTGTGTGACCATGCGACTTTGTACTGGCGACGAAGGTGGGATACTGCACCGGACAACACTAGCCACAGAAGGAATCCAATCGGCAGCCCCGGATCCAGACGCAGGACGACCAAGATGGCAGAATGACACAACTGGGTCAGTATCCCCTTTTCAATAGCGGCTGCCCCGAGGAGTGGGAAGCGTTCGTGGGGCAGCTCGAATGCTACCTACGAGCGAACGGGGTGAAGGAAGACCGGCAGAGAGTGGCGGTGCTACTCTGCAGCTGCGGCACAGAAACGTACCAGCTGGCAGTCGGTCTCTGCGCTCCCGATGACATCCACTCCGTCGGGTACAACGAGTTGCTGGTGAAGCTGACCGAACATTTCAAGCCCGAGATGTCCGAGATCGCCTGGTGGTATCGGTTTGAGAAGCGGGACCAGCGGCCAGGTGAGTCTGCCAAACAATACATGGCAGCCCTGAGGCAGGCAGCAGGCCTCTGCAACTTTGAAAACTTAGAAATCCAACTGCGGGATCGGATTGTCTGTGGGTTGAGGGACAGGAAGCTGTGCCAGAAAATTTTTGCCAAACAGAAACTGACCCTGAGGGATGTCCAAGAAGAATTCCTAGCCTGGGACACAGCTGAGGAGTCCGATGCGAGAGAAGGCGGATCCATCCACCAGCTGAGAGGTACAGCGACGCAGACGAGGCAGAGCTGGAAGTGGACACCATCAACCGGCCACAGCGACCCTTCAACCCCAACCGAGACAACGTGAGGGAACCGAGACCAGCCACGGTGAATGAGAGAGCCCAGGAGTACAGATGCGGAGCGAACGTTCCCCGGTCTACCCAGCTCCACGGCCACAGCGTGAATCGTCCCCGGTCTACCCAGCATTGCGGTTGCGGGCCCCGGTCTACCAGAACAGCGGCTGCGGACAACCCCGGTCTACCCAGTGCTCCGGAGGCGGCATGAACAGCTCCCGGTCTACCCGTTGCGCGAGCTGCGGAGGACAGCATCCCCGGTCTACCTGCCGATTCAAGTCAGCGAAGTGTCAGTCGTGCGGAAAAACAGGGCACATCGTGGTGGTCTGCAGGAGCAAGCAGCGGGACAGCCTGCACGAGGTGGAAGCCGAGTTCTAGTATGCTACAGGTACCGGGAAGCGGTCGCCGGGACTGACTGTGAGCCACACGGCAGGACGGCCGGGCGTTTTTCTAATAGGGGCTCCTGCAGCATTAACCCCAAAAATAAAACTGAGGGTGAGGCTGCAAGGGGTCCCCTGCATGAAGGAGTTGGACTCAGGGTCAGCCGTGTCCATCATCTCTGCCAGAACGTTTAACGAAATTTGCAAGCGGAGCGGCCAGCGTGTTCCCTTGAGGCCATCCAGACTGACGCTCTCCGATTTCCAAAATTCACCAATTAAAGTCCGGGTGGAGGCGTTGGTGAGGGTTCAGTACAAGGGCTTCGAGGGAAAATTAAGTGTGCTGGTCGTCAAGGGACAGTGGACTAGCCTTGTGGTGTTAGGGTGGTTCAACGTGCTGGGCATCGGAAACACAGGGATTCACCAGACGCAGAGCCGTTTTTCCCTCAAAGCTGTCTGCAAGGAATTTGCGGACATGTTCGATGGGCAGTTGGGAAGGTACACGGGTCCCCCAATCTCATTTAGGCTAGACCCCCAGGTGCAACCCATAAGGATAAAGGCAAGGCGAGTTCCGTTCGCGCTAAAGCAGAAGATAGAGCGGGAATTGGATAAGCTGGTAGACCAGGGGGTGTTAACACCAGTCGATGGAGCGGAATGGGAAACTCCCATCGTAACACCGCTCGAAGCAAATGGGGAAATTCGGATTTGCGCTGATTATAAAGGGACCATTAACCGAGCTTTAAGTGCCCACTCCTATCCGGTCCCTGCGGTCAGCAGTATCCTAGCGTCCCTACAAGGCGGGTCAGTGTTTGCTAAATTGGACCTTGCTCAAGCTTATCAGCAACTGCCGGTAGACCAAGGGGCTGCTAGAGCACAAACGATCATCACTCACAAGGGAGCGTTCCGGGTAGACCGGTTGCAGTTCGGGGTTAGCGTAGCGCCTGGAATTTTTCAGGAGGTGATGGAAAAGACTCTCAAGGGAATTTGTCCTTATTTTGACGACGTCCTGGTCACAGCTAGCTCCACGGACGTACTAGAAGCCCATTTGAAGGCAGTCCTTGAGAGGTTCAGGGGCAGGGTTGAAGCTCAAAAGGGAGAAATGCAAGATTGGGGTAACTGAGACAGAATTCCTGGGGGTTCAGAATAGATGCTCAAGGCATCCACCCATCTGCATCAAAGGTTAGGGCAATCAAAGAAGCCCCTGCTCCCAAAAACAAGCCTGAACTGCAGGCATTCTTGGGGCTCCTCAATTTCTAGCACGCATTCCTGCCACACAAAGCCACAATTGCAGAACCCCTACACAGGCTGCTTGACAAGCAAGCACTCTGGAACTGGACTGACAAACATGCCAAAGTGTTTCAAACACTAAAGAACATGTTAGCAAGCAATGCCACAGTCACCCATTTCAGGGTGGACCAGCCAATCTGTCTTGCGTGCGATGCATCCCCTTATGGGATTGGAGCAGTGCTCAGCCATCTAAGGGAAGATGGAACACAGGCTCCCATCGCCTATTATTCCAGGACCCTGTCAGCTGCAGAGCAGAATTACGCCCAGATAGACAAGGAGGCACTGGCAGTGGTTGCTGGAGTAAAGAAATTACCTTTATGGTAGGGAATTCTTAATCTTCACAGACCATAAACCACTATTAGGATTATTCACAACAGAGAAGCAAACTCCTCAGATTTTGTCACCTAGAATGTTAAGGTGGTCAATATTTCTCTCTGCATATTCTTGCAAACTGATACACAGGCCAGGAAAGGAGATGGGGCATGCTGATGGCCTCAGCAGACTTCCCCTGATGAACAGTGAGCCGGATCCAGCACCAGCTGCTCAAATACTGGCAATTCAGGAACTGCCAGAATGCCCCCTCAACGCAAGGGACATAGCCACAGAGACCCCAAAGGACAAGGTTCTGAGCAGGGTACAATCGTGGGTGAGCAGTGGGTGGCAAGGCAAATCGCCATGGCAAGAGTTCACTGCTTATTTTTCCAGAAGGCATGAATTGTCCACACACAAAGGATGTCTCTTGTGGGGAAATAGAGTCATAATTCCCACAAGGCTCAGGGAAAAAGTTCTCCAATCATTACACGAAGGACATCCAGGGATAGTAAGAATGAAGGCCCTGGCAAGGAGCTACCTGTGGTGGCCAGGGTTGGACAAGGAGATAGAAGCACGGGTAGCGAGGTGTTACACACGGCCAGAACAACCACATGCACCAGTCCACAAGTGGGAGGAAACACACTCACCCTGGTCCAGGTTGCATATAGACTATGCTGGCCCCTTCCAAGGTCACACATTTCTGGTAGCTGTAGACAGTCATTCCAAATGGCTTGAGGTGGTGCCTGTAAGCAATATGACCTCAGCAGGAACCATTCAAGCATTGAGGGGGATGTTTGCCACACATGGGTTGCCTGATGTAATCGTGTCAGATAACGGAACACAATTTACTTCCTCGGATTTCCAGGTGTTCCTGAGGACCTTGGAGATTAGACATGCCACCTCGGCTCCCTTCCTCCCTGCCAGTAACGGATTGGCAGAATGATTCGTGAGGTCAACAAAAGATGCTCTCAAGCGCATAGTGCAGGGAAATTGGAAGCAAAGACTAGCCACATTCCTCCTTCACCAACATGCAACACCTTGCACTGCCACAGGCAAAAGTCCAGCAGAACTCAGATGGGGGAGACGCCTCATAACAACATTAGACAGGCTCCACCCAGACAGGGTAGCCGCAGACACCGGGACTCCTAACATCAAAACACATTTCAACTCAGGAGACCTCATCTGGGCTAGGAACTACAGCACGGGTCATCCATGGGTGCCAGGGAAAATACTAGAACAAACAGGACCCCTGTCCTACAGAGTAAGGGTGGAGGGGGGGACTCCTTTGGAAGAGGCACCTGGACCAGCTGAGGAAAAGGGCTCCTGAAAGGGTGGTAGAGGACACACTGGGGGCTGAGGAGGAAGAGCCAACACAAGAGCCAACACAAACACATTCACCTAGGAGGGTGGCTGGAGAGGCCCATTGGCAACCTCTGCCCAGGCAGGAGACTGACAGAGAAACCAGGCAGTCAACAGAACTCAGCAAATCACACACACAGACACACAACAACCTTCCACAACAGGAGCAACGAGAAGGAGAACATAGTCATTTCACCACACCACCTGGAGAACCAGTACCAAGAAGGTCAAGCAGGCCACACAAGGCGCCAAGCTACTCGCAGATCATGTGCGTTCATAGGGGGGTGGCAGAACAATCATGTTGTATCAGTTGTAACCATATGTATGTAAATATGTACAGTGTAAATAAGTGTATATAGTATGGAGACGGTTTGACAGAGGAAAGTCCTCACTATGGGGGAAGGGGTGTAGTGTATGCTGCTAAGCATACACAGGAAATACCAGCACAGCAGGGGGCTGGACAGCTCCAGGCGATAACTGCTTAGGTGGGAAAGCCTGAACAGAGTGAGTCATTGACAGTCCAGGCATGGTCAGCTCTGGTGGGAAGCCAGGGTTTAAACCTATTGGCCACCTGCACTGGCGGGAAGCCCAGGTTCAAATCTATTGGTCACCATTCACCTGGGCAGGTATAAGAAATGCCAGGTAAACCCCTTTGTCCCCAGCTTCATTCCGAACCAAAATAAAGAAGTACTACCCAGCTCAAGTGTCCGTCTCTCTGTGTGACCACGCGACTTTGCACCTTCTGACAAACAAAGTCAATGGAGAAGACAGATTCATTTAACAACTGTGTTACTAGCAATAGCACTTAGACTTAAATACCATTTCACAGTGCTTTACAGCCCTCTCTAAGCGGTTTACAGAGTGAACATATTGCCCCTCCACAACAATCTGGGTCCCCATTTTACTGACCTTGGAAGGATGGAAGGCTGAGTCAACCTTGAGCTGGTGAGGATTGAACTCCTGGCAGTAGCAACCTGCAATACTATACTCTAACCACTGCGCCACCATGGCTCCTAACTTAGCAACTGCAGCACTTCACTTAAGTGTGGCCAGAAAGGTAATAAAATGGGCCAAAGCTCATTTAACAAATGTCTTGCTTAGTTACAGAAATTTTGGGCTCAATTGGGGTTGTAGGTCGAAGACAACCTGTAGTTTCCTTTTTAGTCATCCATGAAACTGTTTTTCTGATGGTTGCTAAACTATGCTCATTGAGTAGTCTATCAAGTTCTGTGTGTTTCTGGGGTAGGGAATGAATGTATCTCCCTGTTTATCCTTATGTTGTATTGGATCCAGCACATGAAATTTCATCATAAGCAATACATGTATTAGTGCTTGGGAACTGTGTTGTTATGTGGTACTTTTTGAAGAAATAGCTGAACACAGCAAGGTTTGTTAACTGACAACTGATAAATTGCCCAGGGAAATAATATCTGCAGTGAGTATAATAAAAATAGAAGGGGAAAAATGCTGTAATGATTGGATGTCAAAAATTGACTCTTTGCAATCAAATCAATTTATTAGTGCACAAAGAGGTAGAGATCAGTGTAACTCAAATGCAGACAATGGCAGGATAAATTAATCAATAAAGCTCCAGACAAATCATACATTTCCTTCCTTTGATGTCAAAGCAAAACAGAATTGCTTCCATTTGTTTAGTTTTTCAGCATATAGCACTGCCTGTTCCTGATTATGCAATTAATGAAGGAATGGCTGAACATGTTTCTAAAAGCTTAAAATAGGCATTTCAATTCCTGTGAGAAATAAACTATTTTCCATAGGACTTTGGATAATAATCCCACATCACAACTGGGTTTATATAATTGTTCAGCATACAACAATGCTGAAACCAGGAGAAATGCTTAATCATGCAAGGGAGATTGGTAGCTATATAACTTCAATATATAAATACAACGCATATGAAGAAAGACAGGCAGGATACATTATAGTTTCAACTATATCTGAAAAAAAAATCATGTTGGATGGACCGATATACAAAATGCCCTGGACAAAGGAGAAACATGCAATATCCATTACTATTATCCCTCTGTTTGTTTTTTTATTCTTTGAGACATAATTCAAAGAACATAACGTAGTATATGTATTCTTCCAGAAGAGAACTGTGTGCCACATAACTCCTATCCAAAAAGAAGTCACTTTGAAAATATATGTGGAGAAAGCCCATAAATGGAATCTTATAGCACTCATGAGAAAACATTTTTAAAATGTTAGCTTTATTCCAAAAACACACAGTGTAAGTAAGGCCGATCTCCCAAAATCTATTGCTATTTCTAATAGAACTATGTATAAATTCCATGGCATCATTGGAAATTTATACATTTTTCTCTTTTTGTCATAAATATTTTTCTCTTTTAAAAAATTCTTTACTATGCTGCATGCTGCCTAGCTTTGGCAATGGAGGTAGTAAATAAACAAAAAACAAACAAACAAACAAATAAATAAATAGCAGTTAATAAATTGATTAAATAAATAAAGAGCAGTGCAGCTAGTTGGATAGCACATTAAAACATGTTCTGATTAACGTAAAATAAAATAAAAGTTTGGGAGCAAAATATTTGTGTGTATTTTACCATTCTATAAAAAACAGCCAGGATCTGCTACTTTATCATTCTTTATACTGTCAACAATACACTTAATTCCTTCATTTTTGATAGATTTACCATGTACTATAGCTCAGAGGTCCCCAAGCTTCTGGGCACCAGGGACCAGTTCCGTGGAGAGAGGTTTTTCCGTGGACTGGAGGGTGCCTGGTTTTGTGTGCTGCCTGCGTCCCGTGAATGGGGCTTTGCTTGTTTCTGCGGACTGGTTGCTGGCATGCTGCGGCCCAGTACTGATTTGGAGACCCAGCTTATTTCTGTTGACACAGTTAATTCAGTACAGAGAAAGACAAAGCTTGTAAGCCGCCCTGAGTCTTCGGAGAAGGGCGGGATATAAATGGAATAAAAATAAAAAGAAAAGAAAAGAAAAGTAAAAGAAAGAAAAATTCATATTCTCTTAAGCTACAGTAGCTCTCTACAAAGTCATTTTTATAAACTACTTTTCTTTTGTAAAACTAGTCTTGTAGTCTTTTTTGGGACTACAGTCTGGGAAGGGGGGGGGGGAGGGAAAAAGCCAGAAAGCTACTACCTTTCCAACAAAAACAACAACCACTGACTTAGACCAGGATCAGTTGGAATAATTGCGTGATCTCCCAAGTGTAAATGATCCACGCTTCATTAATTTCTACGTCAGTCAGAGGAAATTAACTGCCCTAATCGCATTAGAGATTTACCAATACAACCTAAGCAATGCCCTGCTGCTATGGCCTGAAGCTATTCCATTTTACTGGACAGCTTAGTTATTACTGGGCTGCCCATTCAATTAAGATTTCTTTTTATTAACCACTTTTTAACATTACATTCAACAGCCCCTTTGCACAGTTTAATGTCCTGCTTAACAAGCATGATAAAATTCTCATTAGCCTCTATTATAGGTTTTTGTGGAATCGGCTTGCTTTGCTAGAGCACTAGTGTAATCTAATTAACCTTACTGGTGATATTGTTTCTGTCTCGCACTCGTTCAGTCCCCTGTTCGCTGCCACTAATTTCCTTGATGTTGATTAGGCCTCATGTGGCAAGCAAAACCAAGGAACTCAAAGTGATTTATGCTAAAAAAAAACCAACAACCCAAACTTTAATGAGACCTCAACAAATTTACTGGGAGAAGGAGGTCTTGCAGAGGTCACGCCTTCCAGCAAAGCGTGAGATGAGGTTATAATAATGGAAGGATGCATGCAATTTTATATGGACAATTCACCAAGCCAAGGTGAACAAGGACATCCACTAACAAAGGGCACCCTGTAAAAACAAAGCAAGGAAAAGATCATTTGGAAGAGATTTCATATTAAACTGAAGAGCAATTGTGCAGTTTTAAAACTGAAAATACCCAAGGGCCATCATGGAAAGAAAAGTCTCCTCTGAGTTGAACTTGACTCCTGGTACCTTCGGGAATATATTTGTGTGGTTTTCTTGCTGTTACAGAAGAGGTTTTTCATCACTGTCTTCCAAGTTGTTTCTCCCTCCCCCCCACTTCCAGATGTAGCCTACAACCCCAGAATTCCCTAGTGGTCTTGCATCTAAGTACTGTCAGGTCTCACCCAGTTTAGTTTTGAAGACCACTGTTAGCATTTACATTTTTTTCTTGAAGGATTTGTGATCAGTAGGAGCACTCTGACTCATAGAAAAAAAAAAGGATTCAAAGAGGAACTTCGACATATTTGAGTCACTCCTCAAGCTAAACAATATTGGGACTTGTTTTGCTTTGGGTTTAAGATGGTTGGGCTTAACAAGCCATGGTTAAAAAAGTAAACGATGGGTTAATGTGATGTACAAGTCACCTGAGCTTTAAAGGGTAGTTAGAATAATATTTGTATTGTAAGCTGAATTGCTATCTGGTTCAGTGGTAGAGTTTCACTGAGTGTATGTAATGGTTTTAGTGGTGGACAGAAAATAAGGTGGCTAAATATGATCATTGATTGACACATTGCCGTTGGGATGATGAGCTCAGCACATGCTTACCCCTTTATAAGGCCAAGAATGCTACCAGATTGCATCAGTACTGCTACTGTTGTTCTAGCATTATATGGAGCCGTGGTGGCGCAGTGGTTAGAATACAGTATTGCAGACTAATTCTGCCAAATGCCAACAGTTTGATCCTGACTGGCTCAAGGAAGAAAAGAAAAGAAAAGAAAAGAAAAGAAAAGAAAAGAAAAGAAAAGAAAAGAAAAGAAAAGAAAAGAAAAGAAAAGAAAAGAAAAAGTGTATGCTATATAGCAATCAGATTGAAGAAATTGCTGTTTAGGAAGCAAGGTTGACTCAAGTAGCTCAATATGGTATCAAGAGCCATGGTGGCGCAGTGGTTAGAATGCAATACTGCAGGCTACTTCTGCTGACTGCCAGCAGTTCGATTTTCATTGGCTCAAGGCTGACTCAGCTTTGCATCCTTCTGAGGTCAGTAAAATGAGGACCCAGATTGTTGGGGGCAATATGCTAACTCTGTAAATTGCTTAGAGAGGGCTGTAAAGCACTATGAAGCAGTATGTAAATCTAAGTGCTATTGCTATTCTAACCATTATGTGTTTCAGTCTGCAGTCTGGGCTGTGGCTCACTACCAGATAGGCAAGTGTGTGCTCCACTCATGCAAGTGGAGGGCACTTGCTCTCACATGTGAGTGGAGGGCACTTGACCTCACAGCTCCATTTGTACACTAGCGCCCTGCGCTCACTCGAGTGGAGCTTTGCACCTAAGTGCCTGCCATTCACTCAAGTGGAGCTGTGAGCGCAAGCACCCTCCACTCATGCTTGAAGCTCCATTCTGCCTCTTGCTGTGCATGTGTGTGTGTGCCTGCCACTCACAGCTCCCTCCTGCCGTAATGGGGTGGGCTGCCAAGCTAAAAAGTTTGGGGACTGCTGTGTTATTATATCTCCTGATAGAGCTAACCTCTGTTTTGTTTATTTATTTATTAGTTATATGCTTCCTCAACTCTCAACCCTCTAAGCACCTTAGATAATTCATTCCAACTCCATAAATAAAAAAGGGAATAGGAAAAATAAAAATCTAGACCAAGTCAATATGTCAGTCAGTATGCAATATACTGTGCCCAAAGCAGAGTGAATTGCTGTAATCTATCCATGAGAAAACAAGGGTATGAATGACTCGCCTTCCATTCTATTTATTTGCCAAGTTCTTTTTAAAGGCTTAGGTGCTAACATATGACACAGAATGCCTACCTACTCATTATTAATTTTAAACCTTTTCTCCATCTCCCTCTTCCTCATCCTATTGGAAGTTGGCAATTTTCAGTGTTATTTGTTCTTTTATGTTACTGTCCAAAACAAGGATGTTATATTTTTGCCAAACCATGTATGTAGATTTTCCAGCCAGGACAGGCATAATTTTATAGCATTTAGTTTCCCCTGAATTCCTTGTATACTTAAATGAAAGAGTGATATTTCTCACTTTTTTAGTATTCCAATGTCATTTTCTTAGGGGTACCTTTGCCCATTGGTTGCAGACTTGTCTCGCTTTGTTTCATGTTACATCCATACTATTTTAAGTGATTTTCTGTAAATCCAGAAGGTTTTTGTCTTGTTTGTCAGTTGAATCGTTGGTTGTACTTCTGCTTCATATAAAAGAATTGGGAAGAAAAGCACTGTGTCAATGAATTTCTAATCTTATATTCCAAAATCAAGCAAATGTGTTTATTGCTGGAAATATTGTTAAACATGATCAACATTTCTGCTTATTTCCATGCTGTGATCCATCTATAATTTAATATAATCCCCAGGTATTTATATTGCAGCATCCTCTCACAAGGGCGAAATTGTGAATGTCACTGGGACAAGAAAAACAAAGCAAAAGAATGCCAAGAATACAAATGAAGTTGTCCAACAAATGAAAAACATCAAAACAATAATTTCATTCTGAGATCAAGACCTACACGCAATCATCATAAAGCACTAAAAGAATTTAAAAGCCAGATGAAAAAGATCTCTCTTAACACATTTGTGACTTCAGAATGAGTGCATGTGAGTGTATGCGCTTAAAAAAGAAAGAAAGAAAATAAATTGAATCTGCTTTCAAAAGGCAAAATTCTCAGTAGGTTAAAAAAATCAAATAAAAAAGAAATCACTACAAAGTGCTGAGTTAAAAAAACATATTGTATATTTTAACCCCACTTTTCAGGAAGCAGCTCTTCATCAAATAAAAACAATTTTAAAACTAAATAAAAGTTAAGAATTAAAAGAAAATATCTTAAAAGTCATTCTCTCAGATGGTATACTGTAGTTTACTAGCTCAGCCGTAATCAAAACATGTGTTCTTAGAAG
Source organism: Vipera ursinii (assembly GCF_947247035.1). NCBI lineage: Eukaryota > Metazoa > Chordata > Lepidosauria > Squamata > Viperidae > Vipera > Vipera ursinii. The sequence continues at coordinate 124,102,804 of NC_139512.1, forward strand.
TCAAATTGGAATAGAGATGCACAAAGAGGAAGTCATAAATCCACCTTGACAAGAGAATGGCAGAAATAGCAAAAGGACTGAACCCTAACCTTAATATGCCAATCATATGCCAGATGTATGCCACAAATGTATAATTTGCTACATTAGTTACAGTTATTCTTGCTAGACAAGCCATTTGCAACCTCGCCAGTTCTCCATTTTAAGCAGAAGAATCAGGGAAAAGATGTGTGAAGATTTTGGAGTCCAAATATGTCTCAGTGGAAGACATCTGTTTTCAAATAAACGCACCCCCTCCCCCAGTCAATGAAGACTTCAAGAATAGCTCCCTTGACCATTGGATGACCAGCTGGCTGCAAAAAAATTGAGGCTTTGCCATTTAAAATACCTTCCATTTCCCAAACAAAGATGTTCAGGGATTAGCCATGAAGGTATCACTCCCAGTTTCAGCTCGCTTTGCCTGACACCTGCCTTGTGAATTCTGATTAACCTTTGCCCATTTTAATCAATACCCCACCATTTTTATTTTCTTCTCCCAAATTGTGTGCAACAAGACCAGGCCTTACTGACTCCTTTTACCATTGGGAAATAAGCAGTGACTTTTTATAGAAAAGCATGATTAGATAACTTGGGGTGTTTGTTTGCATGAAGGAATTTCAGACCTGTCAAAGGCTGTGATGAACCTTCAATGGAAAAGGGAGAAGAGCAATTCAGCAGACAGGTAGATATAGATGACAGCTAGAAAGAGAGCTATGATTGATTACAACTTGGCCTGAATAACTTAGCAGCCACAGCTGAAATAGAGGGGACTAAGCCAAGGCTATGGGGTAATGCCAGTTCACAAAGAGAGGAAGGGGGATGATGGAGGTGGGTGGACAATGCTAGTGTCTGTTAGAAAGGAAGTTGACAGAAAATTGGAAGAAAAGACATTGGGAAAAGAAGTCTCATGCTGGCTGATAGGTGGAAACACAAGTGTCGATTGGTAGCTGAAGGGCTCAGCGAAGTACAGAATAACAGTGTTGGAAGGGACCTTGGAGATCTTCTATCTAGTCCAATGGTTCTCAACCCAAAGATGCTTTTTCATGAGGCAACTGCACTTTCTTGGGGTTTTTTGAAGACATTTCACTTCTCATCCAAGAAGCTTCTTCAGCTGTGCCTGGATGGTGGGGAATGGAAGGATTTAAACTTCTTGCAGGCAGCTGGTCATTTGCATTCTTTTAGAGCAGGGTTGTCAAACTGCTGGCCCATGGGCCAGTTGCACCATATGGAGGCCACGCCCACCCCACATGATGCAGTGAGTTTGACACCCGTGTTTTAGAGAGTTGTTGAGGCCACCTGGAAACTTATCTGTGTTGACAGGGTCACCTAAGTAGTACAAATGGGTGTGGAGCCTTCTTGGAACTGTTGAAAGGACTGTGTTGTAGACTGGAGATAGATGATGTCATATCCCTCCCCCTCTGTTGAGAGAGGGCTGTTCAATTTTGACATAGATGGCCTCTTTGACCCCTCTTTCAAACCAAAGGTCAAAATTGGATCTCTCCTCGATTAGTTTCCATCCATTGTAGATTGTCCTTCCAGATTTCCAAGAAGCCTGGCTTTAGGACTGATGGAGTCCCAGAGGAGAAGAAAGCTTATAATTTCTTATTGTCCATCTTTCTTGTCCATCAGTAAAGACCAGCTGTGTAATGCACAAAAAGGTGAAAAGTCCTTTTTTATGTAAAGGACATGGAATATGAAGAAGAAAATTAAGTAGGTGCTTCTTTGATTTCCTCATCAATATATGGGGATATCCTTAGAGGAATGAAGAGTCATAAAAAGTCAGTGACTTTCTGTCATTTTGAAGCTAATATGAATGTTCTTCTATCATGGAATTTATCTTTGTAAAATTGCCTTCTTGTACAAAGACAAACAAGAAAAACAGCTGCTTATACCCCCATCTCTCTCGGTACTATGTGACTTTTAACTGGAAAGATGCTTCATGTCATAAAAGTAGGCCCACGGTTAGAGGGAGGTCACTTATGGTAACTTTCTTTTCTTTGGACCCATGAAAATGCTTTATAGTGTGCCTTTTTACATAGTATGTAATCCAGGGATACTTATCATGTCTGTGGGTACAAGCTTGTAGGTCTGGATGTGCAGCCTGCAGTTGGGTATAAAATCTTCATTAACAACATTCACAACAATTGAACAGCATTAACTTTCAGCAACTTTTCAATGCTTGTGTTGTGATTCAGGGTCAGCCTGTGGGTTCGGCAGTTGGGTCGGACGACTCAGAGGAGGAGGAGGGGGGTGTTGAAGAGCTTGCTGATGATGGCCTTGAGGTTCCGCAGAGCCCTCAGCCGGGCCCCTCCCACCTGGTCACGACGGAGACCCAGCTGTGTGAGCCTGACAGCGTGGATGAAGATGACCCACAGCTGGCCCTGTTCAAGGACGCCCGACGCAGGAGGCAGTCAATCAGGAGTAAACAGAGGAAGGCAATGGGGCACCTCGGAAGGAGGCAGAGAGAGGCCACGCCCTGAACTGTATTTAAGTGGAATGTGTGGGAGGGCTGGTTTGCTGAAGGTAACCGCTTGGATAGTTCCTGTTTCATAGCTCCTGTTTCATGGTTGGTGTCTTGTCTTGCTCTGTTTTATGTTAATAAATTTGGCAGGCTTTATTCCAGCCTCTTGCCGTTTGTAAAGCGGTTGTCCCTGCTTTTGCTGCAGGGCCGGTAGCAGGCTGGTACAGAACAGCTTGTGGATGGGAATTGTGGGAATTGAAGTCCATACAGTTTCCAAAGTTGAGAAACATGGGTTTTGGCAATCTTAAGAATCAAAATTTCAAAAGGAAATAAATAAAAACAAAAGGAGTGTTGAAGGAGTTTCTGTTTCCATGTCAACTTTCTAAACTGTACTAAGACTTCCTTCAAAGGATGACACTGTAGATGCTGTAATGGGTTCATTGATTATAGTGACTCCCTTATTTTAAAATATGTTTTTAAAATGGTATTTATTAAAAATTTATTCAAGTAAAACAAGATAAGATTAAGATAACACATGGAACAATTTTGTGATCTTTTTCAAGAGTGTTTGTTGTTCCAGGATTAAACAAGAGAAAAAGCACAATGTTACCCCCAAATCTAACTGTAAATTCAGAATTGTTATTATTCATTCAAATAATAACTACAGGTAAGAATCATGTGATATAATTCCGCAGGTTAAAATGGGAAGTGTGCTATTAGGCTGCATCAGCCAAAGCATAATTTTGAAATCAGGGGAAGTGAAATTCTATTTCTAGTCCTATGTCCTATTCTGCACTTCATACTTTCAGAAATTTTTAGAGAATTTGGGAAAGGAATAAAGGATGTAGATAAGCAGGAGACCTGGAACTAAGTTATATGGTGTGTGAAGAGACAGAATGGTCTGAATATATTTAGCCTTTAGAAAACGGGATGGAGGGAGACTATTTTAGCTCTTTTCAGGAATGCTAAGGGATTCTGCTAAGACCTGTTCTTGAGCATCCCCAATACAGGACAATTTACAGAATTATTTACAGTGAGCTGGACCACTATACACATTTGATTAATAAAATGAGGACCCAGATTGTTGGGGGCAATAAGCTGACTTTGTAATAATGCCGCTTGGGGGGGTGGGCGAAAGCCCTAATAAGCAGGCATATACATAGAATGAAGGCTAATGCTAAGCACATTGATTTGTGCTTTAAATTGTAAGCTGCCCTGAGTCTTCGGAGAAGGGTGGGATATAAATGGGATTTAAATAAATAAATAAATAAATAAATAAATAAATAAATAAATAAATAAATAAATAAATAAATAAATCTTACTTCCAAAGTTTATGTTACTTGAAAGTAAGGAGAAATGGATTAGGGTTGTGTATATTTTATATGTGAGGGGTAAAGTGTAGGAACTAAACTGGGGATGTTGGCCAGGCTACTGTACACAGTTGTTCTTATAAAGATTAATCTTCATGTAGGCTACCTTGAAGTTTCAGAGAAAAACTGATATATACATGGATTAAGTAATCAAACAAACATTGCTACACAATACAGAGATACAGAGAAATTATAATTAGATCACTTAATATACAGCCAATGAGCAGCCAGCATGGAAGAGCCAGAAATCAGATTGCAGGTATTAATAGTGAATTGTAAACTAGTTGACCCTGCCTTCCAGAAGCAATTATTAATGTAGAGCAAAGTGTGCATGAACAAAAATGCCATGACAAGATTCGACACTACCCACAATGTAGGTTGACAGTTTTTGCTGAAATGGATAAATTGACTTCTTTGATTAGATAAAAGGTGATAGGAAGTTTCTTAATGGACTTTTTGTGTACAAACGAAAAAGTGATTTATAGTTTTGATAATTAGACAGGATAGATTTCAGAAAGAATAACAATATGATGTAACTTTAGAGTGAGAGGTTAAAATATAAATGTAGATATAACTACCATAGAGAATATCAGAAATTACTTCCTTATATCTTTTTTCTTTCTTTCCTATTCTTCAATTGTTTTTCTTGTGTCAGAGCATACACAGTCTTATTGTGCTGAGGTAACCCAGGAGTAAATACAGTAAACAGTGGTTTGTATTAAATGGTGGTTTATCATACACTAACTACAATATACTGTACACCAGGAACAAAATACATACACATGGTAATACAGCAAACTGCAACACACAGCAGTTACAGCAGGAAACGGATGAGAGAGAGAGAGAGGCACTCCAGCAAAGCCTTCCCTTTTATATTCAGGCTCTTAAAGGGATACAGACACAGACCCTGCTGAGTCATTCCTATCATTGCATCATCCACCTTACATTACATCATTACACTGTTCCGAAATCATGAGGATTGTGGAAGCAAAGGTGCAGGTTGGGAGGGAAGAGAGATGGAAGAAGGCACAGCCTATTCACCACCTGCTGCTCCCTTTATTCCTGCTGACCTCAACATTGCATTTCATCCCCCAAGATTGTTTGTTTGCAAGGTTTAACAGTTGTCCAATCAGCCAACTCTGGGTGGCATACAATTTCTGATTATATAATAGGTGTTTAAAACAATACAAATAAATAAATTCAATCATGATTCAATCTCCCTAGAGAGATTGAAACTGAATGAGATGGTCCCATGGTCACTACTGTGAGAACAGACAACATATCAATGGAATGGATAACAGGAGAGGAATCTCATATGTTTTTAGTCTTTCTCTCCCACCAAATATAGGAACCAGATTTTGATTACCCTATTAGTGAAACATTGTAGCTTACTGGTTGAATACTTACAGTACTTTGTATAGAAAAGGACTCTCCATCAATGACTAGCCTATTCAAAGGATTCATACAGCAGCAGAAGTGACCAGGCTTCTGTGTGAAGTCCTTGGGAAAGTGATTCAAGTCAGTATAAACAGTAGTCTGTTCTGATACAAAACAATTTTCAGATTATTATTTTGAGTGCTTTAAAGTTTGGGAATAACCCTTGTTGTTCCCTGTGCTGTTTTGCCAGTGTACACCATGTGACAAATGTCTCGCAAGTAAAGTTAGATAGGGTGACAATTGTTCAAGCTTTTTTTTGGAAAGATGTATAAACCATTGCCTGAAGGTGCTTGCAGGGAAGAATGAGATATTTTGCTCGACATTAGGTCATGTCAACTTGGGAAGAAATGAACAGAAGATCTGCAGTGTTGCATTTTCCCATATTTCAGAATGTGTGTGTGTGTGTGTGTGTGTGTGATTCTGTTCATTCTCCAGCTGTATCTCTTGATGGCGGCTTCCCTCTGGGACTTCTCTGGGACTTTATTCTGTGCTGAGTTGAAAACATGCATCATCTATGCTATGAAAAACTGGAAGAAGGGAACTGCATCTGCCATCTGCATCCCAGCAACTTCTCACATAGTCAGCACCTGCTATGTGACATTGATGTATTGAGACTCAGAGACTGATGTTAACAGAATTCGTGTGAAATAAAACTAAGTGTTTTACCATCTCTCGGGGCCATCTGGAAAACCTCTTGATGCATTTTCTATGCTCATCATCACCAGTTAAGTTATGCGTCACTGCCAAACACTAAATGTGGAAGAAGAATAGTAGGGAGGAATTAAACATGACACAGTGGATGCTTAGATATGTCTACTCAGAAGTAAGTGCCAACAACTTCAATGGGTATTCCTAAAATATGATTACATTTTTGTTTTAATTGTTGTTGTTAAAGTTCATCTTCAAAGGGCACTTTTTTCTTTTTTTGCAAATTTTTGAAATAAAATTGCATTCAGGTTCCCACCAACATTGTTGCGAACCATGAGAGCTTACAACCACAGAGATAATGTATGAAAGGGGCAGTATTCCTAGAACAATTATATTATATTAAATAATGCTTACTTTCTTCTGCAGATTGTAGCATCTAATCACTCTTGACTGAGCATAGAAAGCAAGCCAGATTACTCCTGTTAGAAGGATAGATGTTAGCATTCCAGAGCTCTTGCATAGCTTGGACATTTGGAAAAAGCCTTACAGAAGACAGCAGGAAATAATTATGATACTGTCAACAAAATGGCCAAGAAGTGGTCATCAGAGGGTAAACTCAATCTGAAGGTGTTTTTCCTTTCCATGCTTTTTTGTTTTAATATATTTTATTGATTTTTTACAATAAAACTCTTTAGTGCTTAGTAAACAGCATGTTGTTTGGGTTCATATATTTAAAAACAATCAATAATAATTAATTTCTATAATTCCGTAATCAATATGTTAGTTAATGATATATTTCCTTAATCTTCTCTTCTTCCAGTAGTATTCTCCTTTTGTCAACATTAAACAAATATAATTCTTAATACTTTCAATACATACAGTACAAGGTTGGATATAAACATTTTTCTAGTATTTGTACAAATAACAGTAATATCAACATATAACATCTTTTCTGATCGGCTTACGTATTTGTAAAAGTCATCTTATTAAGTCACTATGTGTCCTGTTATCAAGATTCTTATTCAAGCTTAATTTCCCCTCTGTATTCAAACCATTCTTATCAGTCATAATTTTCTCAAAGTTAATTATCTTTAAATATCCAAACTTTTCATTCACATATACCATCCCAATATTTTTACATTTCATATATTATAAAAAAATACTATACTACCTGTATATCTTGTCCCTCTTACTGTAGGGCTCCTTTATATCCAAAATTTATCTATTCTTTTAACCATATTCAAACAAGTGTTTAATCATATAGTATTCCATCTGGTAAGTCAAATCAAATCTCTTGAATCTAACTCTAGCCTTCTTTTGCCAAGTAACTTTCCAAGTCAATATGTTCAGCTTGCCAGGGTATTTTTCCTGTATTTTTGTGAATGTTGTTGGAAATAGGAAAGACAAGTTAGGTAGGATGTACTTTTTTTGTCTCCCAAACTCTAATGATTTTCCTGGCAGCTCTATAATCCGTTTTGTTAGATCTTTCTTATCCTCAAGTTTGTTTTGAAGCCCTGAAAGATAAAATATCTCTTCCATTTCGATTGTTGTAGCAAAATCTTGCAGATTTTCTTTTGTTTGTATTAAGCTGTGGTTCTCTTCATTTGTAACTTCTCTATTTGGGTCACTTTCCTCTAGTTTGTGTTCTGTTATCTGATTTCTTTGTTTATTCTTTATCATTGTTTTCTGAGAGTTTTTAAATTATTGGTTTAGGTTAAAGATGTGCTCATTTATGTCATCAAAGTTGTTTTTAATCTCATCAGGATTTGAAATGATTATCATTTGAATCTGTCACAGCATTGCATACATTTCCTCCTGAACATATTTGCCTTGTCTTGAAGTATTGCTCATACAGATCTCTGATGTTCTAGGCTAGAGCCTTCAGAAGGGACTATTGGTTGTGGTTTCCTATCATACCTATTAGATGGGTATGCAACATCCATTTTACCTCCACCCTCCAGATAGTCTTTCACCGGTACCTTAGTCTTTGTAATTAGCCAGACCAGCCAGTCTTAGAACCGAAACAACCAAATCTTATATAGTTCTTACCTTTATATATGGTTTTTATAATCCAGTGTGTTTCCAGTTATCAAAGCACCAGTTATAACTGTTCTTCTATTCAGGGGTCTTACATTTATCAGCCAGCCAAAATTGCAGTCCAGAATGTTTAACTACCTAAGAGTTTTCCAGTAAATTCCCCCCTAGAAGATTAGCCAAAAGTCAAGGTTTTTCTTTCTCTGCAAACAATTCTTGAGCTTAGAAATCACAGTTCAGTAAGTATTTATAATCCCAGAAGGTCAGCAGTTTTTAAAACAAATCTAGTTCTCACTCTGTAGTAGATAGCCCACTGTATTTTCTTTCCTCTGTTCCCAGCTGTTCTCTATTAGGCTAGAAGTCACTGAGGTTCAAAGGAACACGTTGTTCTCTATTTCTGGGTGCCTTGCCAATTTCTGAGTCAATGCAGTGGTAGTTTTATACTCTAATCCTCCACTAGATGTCAGTAGCTATTTATTTTCCAACTTTTAAAACAAAGAATTATTTTCTTATAATTTCATCAATACTCTTTCAGATGTGAAATCTTAACAGTTTTCATAATTTTCAGATTTATCCAGTTATTAACTTTCAATGTATTTCTGTCCCTCATAAAAATTAATTTGCTGCTTCCATCTATGGAAGGGTGGGGATGTGATCCTCTCCCTTCTCACTTTCAGATGATTTTTTGCTTCTTGGGGATCTTTTTCAGGAAATCAGTTACAAAATAGGAGAGAGAAGATCAATATTCTCACCCAGTTCCAAGCACGCTGTTCACAATTGTTTTGGTTAGTGCTTTTGGACTTCAGCTGCCGGTAGCTTGGGCTAGTCACAGAGGTGTAACTAGCCTTTCTCCTGTTGGGTTGGAGGGCTTCCCCTTGATCAAACGGATTGAGAGCCATTGTTCTGCAATCATCGGGGCCCCCTCCTTCGTTGCCTCTCCAAGGTGACTTTAGACCCATTTAGGGTCCCCTGGCAAGGTGAAACCAGCCCAGGGGGTATGGAGCCCCACAATCCCTTGGCTGTGTAGCTACAACACAAGACCAGAAGTCCAGAGTCTCCTTTCAATGCTTCTTTATTGAATCTACCATGGACTCTTGGTGGTTTATGCAGGTTCCCAGGTAGTTCTTTGTCCAGGAAATTGCCTGATTCAGACCAGCTATAAGTCTTTGGACACCCAAAATGGAGCCCTTTGATAGATTTAAAACATCTCGATGTACTAATTGTTTTTCAGATTGCTTGCAGGATAAAGAGTCAGCTAGCCTTATCAATAAGGGTATGCCAATCCACAATGGGATTTTAAGCAACTTCCCAACTGGTGTGGATTTATATCTGTGGATCATTACCAGCAAGTAATGCTACCTAAATCTTGATAATAGCAAATGCAGATGGATGGTCTGTACCTTCCTTGATATCCTGACATGTACACTGTTAGCTTCTTTCAAATATTAGTTTGACTGTGGAATGATGATTCCTCTGTGACTTCTCTTGGCAAGGTATTTATAGCCTCAGCAATGCCATAGAGCAGGGCTTTTCAACCAGTGGTACAGGTACCACCTATGGTACATTGGCACCTGGCAGGTGGTACACGACTATCTTAGAAAAGTGGTAGCAGGGGAGGGGAATGAGCTGAACTGGTGGCAGCACCGCATAAGCCTGAGCGAGAAATGGCTGGAGCTGCAGGGCTGTCAGGGCTCAGCGGAAGCACCAGGATCAGTGCCAGTCTCCAGCTGGAGCTTGGCGCTGATCCTGGCACTTTTGCTGAGCCCAGAAGAAGCGCCGATCAGATGGAATGTTGCAGCATCTCCAGGGCCTTGTGATTTACATTCAGATGCTTGGCAACTGATTCATATTTATGATGGTCACAGTGTCCCAGGGTCATGTGAAGTGACCAAAACCTGCTGTAGCCACCCAGCAGATGGGGGAAATAAAAACCAAACACCCCCCCACCCCACCCCCGCTGCCAATTCTCAACAGAAATGCTTACAACAATGAAAACCTTGGACAGGAGGAAGAGCGCCACTGGGTGGGCAGGCAGGTGTATTGCTCGGCTGTGGCTTGGAGGGCACTTTTTTCAGGGCCATTGTAACTTCGAACAGTTACCAAGTGAACTGTTCTAAGTTGAAGACTATCTGTACTTCATCACTTTTTTCCTTTTCCCCCCTCATCATCAAGTTTTTGACACCTTGCTAGGATACTCGGATGTTGCCATATCCTAAAAGTGGTACAATGGGTGAAAAGGTTGAAAAGCCCTGCCATAGAGAACGTTCTCTAAATCCCTTGAAACAGTCTGTGGCTACAAAAGGTATTTAAAGGGATCCATGGTGAACAAAATGTTTAGAACCACTGCCTTGAAATACTTGCCCCAAGCAATTTAAGATTTGTACTTTATATTGGGTACTGAAATGAACTGAAATCCATCTGTTTAACTGACCATATTTGAGTAGTGCTGAATGTTGATAGCTAACCTGGCAGTTAAAATTATCCATCAGAAAGACCACAGACTCACTCTTGCTATAGAAGAGCGCCAGAATTATGTGTAACACAACAGAACAAAAACAAAACAAGGAAGTTTACTTCATTGGGTTGACAGAAAGCAGAGGTGGCAGCGGATAAGTTCACATCTGAGCAATGACTGGATGGTTAACTAGTAACCTTTGAAAGTTTTCTTAACTATAGCAGGAATTCAGTAATACCTTGTTTTCCTGTTTCAAACAGGTGCAAAAAGAATTAATTGCAGATTGAGAAAAACTGCAGGTTGATAGAAACACGCCATGTTTTCTAAGCTCTGATTAGCCTCTCTTAGCTTCATTTCTGAAGGGGAGATGGTTTGTGATTGGGAGGAGGGTGGCACAAAACTCAGAGCTCCATGCTTTCCAAACAGCTGCTTTCTCTACAGCATTATTATCCAAGTGCTGGAGGGCTCTCCAAAGTGAAGGGATGGGCAAAGCCATCAATCAACAGCAGAGATTCCCTCAGGTGAGCAAGTAAGGGGGTAATTTTCCAGTCACCGCTGCTTTAATTGCATGATAAGATTTAGAGCTTTTGTTGGGTATTCTTTAGAAATGGGTGACAGGCTGGACTGAGCGATGCACTGTAATAGTTCTGCAACTTTAAAATGGAAAGAAAGATTTCATTGCATAATTGCTATTTTAAAAAAAATGAATGGTAAGAGGCAGTTTTAACCTGGTTTGGATATTTGTCTCTTTAAGAAAATAACTTTTTAAATACTTGTGAGCAAAACAAAGTGATGACTGCTACTCTGGAGCACTGAAAACCATTTCTGTCCATAGAGGGATTTGTTTAGGAGATCAAATCCCAAATTACATGGAAAGATTCTTCTAAATTGAAGGTAACACACACACACACACACACACACACACACACATATTGCAAGTGTTTATGAGTACAAATTCTCTCTCTGAAAGGATTTCATCATATATAGATGGAACTGATTTATTTTCACTGGCACCAATCCATGGCACAAACCACATCCTGGCTGCATCTTTTCTTCTATAACTTTACCTTCATCTCTCTCCCCTCCACCAATCTCACTCACCTATGAGTCAGATAGGCTAGTTGTACCAGTGTTAAATAAATATTTCCCCATTTATTAAGACACAATTCAAAAACAGTCCCAAATTGTATAAAATCTGTAAGGCTTTCTCACTTTTTACCTTGATGAGAAGTTGTGAGACTGGTGGTGATTAGAAAAGAGGGAGGAAAGGGATTTTAGACAGAGCAACAAAGAAATATCATGTCAGTTTGGGGTAGCTTTAGAGTATTTCAGTTCCAGAGGATCTTGAAAGAAACAGACCTATTTCAGTTGAGTATCAGGCCAGAATTAGGTCAGAGGCCAGAGACAACATTGGTCATGTTTATTGATGACCTGGGGCACAGCCCGCATGGTGTGTTCATCCTGGTGCTCCTCAATCTCTCGTTAGTGTGTTTTTTCTCTCTGTCTCTCTATAATGACACCTGTAACCACACACACACACACACACATATATATATAAAGGTAAAGGTTCCCCCGCACATGTGTGCTAGTCGTTTCCAACTCTAGGGGCCAGTGCTCATCTCTGTTTCAAAGCCGAAGAGCCAGCACTTGTCCAATGACATCTCCGTGGTCATGTGGCCAGCATGACTAGATGCCAAAGGTGCACAGAACGCTGTTACCTTCCCACCCTAGTGGTCCCTATTTTTCTACTTGCATTTATGCGTGCTTTCGAACTGCTAGGTTGGCAGAAGCTGGGATGAGTAACAGGCGCTCACTCTGTTATGCGGCACTCGGGATTTGACCTGCCAAACTGCCGACCTTCTGATCGACAAGCTCAGTGTCCTAACCCACTGTGGTCATGGTGTGTGTGTGTTCAGTAGGCAGAGATTTTGTTGTGTCCCATCAACTATGGAATGCCATGGAATTTCACTCTGTCTCCCTTCTTATTGAATATCTACATGAAACTGCAAAGTGATCATCAAGTTGGTGTTAGGTATGATCAATGCAATAATAATAGCCAATGGGACAAGTGATATCCAGATTCTGTTCCCAGTGTCTGGAGGCTGTGCAGGTCTTAATGGGGAGGAAGAATCAAACTCAATCTTGACAAAATTGAGTGACTTTGTTTTGCGTTTTGGGGCCCTCCTGGTTCTGAGGATATTACATTTTCAGGATTCAATGAGTTTGTACTTCCCTATGAAAGATATAGAATAGAATAGAGCTGGAAGGGACCTTGGAGGTCTTCTAGTCCAGCTCCCTGCTCAAGCAGGAGGACCTATACTATCTCAGACAGGTGATTGTCCAGTCTCTTTTAAAAAACTTCCAGCGATGGAGCGCCCACGATTTCTGGGGGTAAGATGTTCCATTGGTTAATAGTTCTTACTGTTAGGAAGTTTCTCCTTAATTCCACATTGCTTCTCTCCTTGATTATGGCAATCTTAGACGCACATGCACCTGCTGCTTCACAAGCTTCAGGATATAATTCAAAGTGCTGGTTATTACCTATATAGCTATTCATGGAATAGGGCCTTATTACTTGAGGAACCACTTGATTCCACATGTTTCTCCTCAACCAGTGAGGCCAGGCAGTGTGAATCAAGTGCTGTTACCTTCTTTGATCCAGGAAGCGGTGCCTTCTTCATGGTAATGCTTGCTCTCTGAAATGCCATCCCTCCAGAGACCCAGATTGTTGCCACCCAAACAACTTTCTGAAAATAATTAAAAATGTGTTTGTTCTCCCAGGTTTTGGGATAGGATGGTTGTGAAGTCCCTGTGCTTTTGTATTTTTGGTATTGAATTAGTCTTGTGGTTGACCATGTTTTTAGATACCTGTGGTTTCTCATTCTAATTGTGAGCTGTCAAGGAGTTGGGTGATTTTAAAGTTCTGGGGAAGCTATTAGTAGATAAATTGTTTTTTTTTGGGGGGGGGCAGATTCGCTCCATGGATAAGTGGTAAGCCATCTCTCCTTTTGACCATCCAGACCACCTTTTTTTCTTTCCATATTCCCATATTATAGGACAGGGGTTCCCAACCCCTGGTCCATGGAGCGGTACTGGGCTGTGGCATGCCAGCAACTGGGCCATACAAACAAGCAAAGCCCCATGCACGCGATGCAGGCAGCACACAAAAACCACACCCCCTCTGGTCTGCGAAAAAAACCTGTCTCCACATGACTGGTCCCTGGGGCCCAAAAAGGTCGAGGACCTCTGTTATAAAGTGTTTCAAATCAGGCTTTAGGACTGTAGATGGCAAAATTGCTGTTTCCTTATTCTCTCTTCTCTATCATTTAATCAATACTTTGCATAGATAGTTGGTCTTTTTTTTAAAGTGAAATAAGAGGGGAAAAACAGGAAATTGGAAGTTGGTGTATTGCATTCACTCTTTCATTTCCCTGAATAGCCAGATTGGACTCAATCAGTTGATAGACTAAAGACTTTCTCTGTTGAGCTCAATTGTTTGCTGCTTCTTTCCCTTCTTGCCAATGCTCCAAGTAGCTGATTCAGTTTAATTATAGCATAATTGGATGTCAGAAAAAGAAGTCCATTGTTTATGCTTCTTTAAGGACAAAGAATTAAATACAGCCTTCCCATTCACCATCTATTCCACTGCAAGGCCCCTGGTGTTTCAGGGACTTTAATTGGCCTGTTAAAATCAATGATGTTGCAGATCATTTGAGCTGTCCCCAGAAGTGCTTTATTCTTCATTGTCCTTAATTTAACACATCTCCCTTTCTCTGGGTTTCTTTCCCCATGCACTAACATATACACTTGGCTATCACTGAAGAATTGGAAGAAAATCAAACTGTATAGAAGGTTTTGTGTGTGGGGTGGTGGTGAATCGTTAAGGACTAAATAGGTCATATACAGGGCTTATTAAAAATGTTTCTAATGTTCAATATTTCCTCAGGGAAGGTTTGTCTACATACAATTTAACTGTCAGAGGATGCAATTTCCAAGTGGACAATTTTTTCTTTCCCCATAGTCATCCTTTGATGTGCCACAATAGCTTTGATGTGCCAAGATAGCTTGATGATTTAATTGGTTTTCCTGCCCATTGCATAGGGTTGGGCTAACTGGTCATTGCAGAACTTTGCAACTCTAAAATTTTATGATTCCTAGAAGGTGCACAAAACTCCACAGTCCTGGGATATATCAAGGGAGATTATCTGTCTCAGGTAAAGCCTGGTATTATTTTTTAATTCAGAATAGAGCTGAAAGGGGCCTTGGAGGCCTTTAAGTCCAACACCCTGCTTAAGCAGGAGACCCTATACCACTTCAGACAGATGGCTGTCCAGTCTCTTAAAAACCTCCAGTGATGGAGCAACCAAAATTTCTGAAGGCAAGCTGTTCCATTGGTTAATTGTTCTTACTGTTAGGAAGTTTCTCCTTAATTCCAGATTGCTTCTCTCCTTGATTAGTTTCCATCCAATGTTTCTTGTCCTGCCTTCTTTGTGGCAGCCCCTCAAATACTGGAATACTGTTATTTGGGGCCCTCTATTGCCAGTCAACCTGCATTATTTCCCCCCATCTATTGTCTGGTATATATGACAAAATTGGAGTCCTTCTTGATTCAGTACATGAAAAATGGCAAGTCACATGTTGAAGGAACAAGATGGATACAAATGGTCCTATTTGTCTGTGAGCCCTAGAAAGAAAATACCTGTTTGAACTAGTATGGTCAACAGCTTCTGCTCTCATCTTAGCAGATACAGATACAGATATGATGATGAACAATTTATTATTGGCAACAACACATGGAAACATAGCCTTCTGGGAGTATAGCAAAGCAACTTATCTGATCATGAATTCACTTGAGTAACTTAGTATTTTATTTACCTATTTGATCAACATAAGTACTGTTTACAGCAGAGATTCCCTTAATTGACGCTCAGCGCCTGATGTAGTTTTCATGGCAATGAGAAGAGATTTGATTGTTGCCTTTTTTTTACTTTTAATATCAATGTCATCCCTCTACAACCCATTAATTCTACCTCTACCTCTTTCCCAGGTTGTTGAACTATTTCTTGCCAACAGTATTCCGTATGCTGAAGCAGATTTGGACATACCATTGGGCTTATTTATACATGAATATAAGGGCAGAAGTGAAGAAAAACAAGAAATAAATTTAGTTTATAACCAATATCATTCCTTGTACTTTTATGTTATTGTATCCTGGGAAATCATCCTTATTTATTCCATAGCTGCAGACTAGCATGAAATTCTGGGCTAAATAGAATTGCCAGGATATTAGAATTGAATAGAGCTGAAAGGGACCTTGGAGGTCTTCTAGTCCAGCCCCCTGCTTAAGCAGGAGAACCTATACCATCTCAGACAAGTGACTGTCTATAGCCTCTTCTTAAAAATCTCCAGTGATGGAGCGCCCACAATTTCTGGAGGCAAGCTGTTCCATTGGTTAATTGTCCTCACTGTCAGAAAGTTTCTCCTTAATGCTCCTCTCTTTATTCAGTTTCCAACCATTGTTTCTTGTCCTGCCTTCTAGTGCTTTGGAGAATAATGTGACCCCTTCTTCTTTGTGGCAGCCCCACAAGTACTGGAATACTGTTATCATGTCTATTATCATGTCTCCCCTATTTCTTCTTTTCTTTAGACTAGCCAAACCCAAGTCCTGCAGCCGTTCTTTGTATGTTTTAGTCTCTAGGCCTTTGATCATCTTAGTTGCTCTTCTCTTATTTTTTTTCCAAACTCTCAACATCTTTTTTGTGATATGGTGACCAAACATGGATGCAATATTCCAACTGTGGTTTTACTAGGGTTTTGTAAAGCAGTACTAATACTTCGTATGTCCTTGATTCTATGCCTCTGTTTATAGAACCCAGGATTGTATTAGTTTTTTGGCTGCTGCTGACACTGCTGACTCATGGTCAAGTGATCGTTCACTAGGACTCTCACAGTTACTGTTTTTAAGCCAGGTTTCACCCAGTCTGTACTTGTATCTTTGATTTTTCCTGCCTAAATGTAAAACTTTGCTTTTATCCACATTGAAACTCATGAGTTTGTCTTCTGGGTGTTGGCTACTCCTGCCAATTTGGTGTCACCTGCAGATTTGATGAGTTCCCTTTCATTTCCCTCATCTAAGTCATTTATGAAGATATTGAAGAGTACTGGGTATAAGACAGAACCTTGTATTATCCCACTGCTTACTTCTCTCCATGTGGATGTAGTGCCATTGAGGACTACTCGTTGAGTACAGTTTGTCAGCCAGCTACAGATCCATCTGGTGGTGATGTTGTCTATTCCACTTTTTTCTAGTTTACTGAGGAGTAGGTTGGTGGTCTACCTTACTGAAGCCTAAATATACTATATTCACAGTATTTGATCTATTAGTTTAGTCAATTTATTGAAGAATGAAATAAAATTGGTTTGGCATGATCTGTTTTTGAAAACCTTTGCTGGCTACTAGTTATAGCTTTGTTTGCTTCTAGTTGTTCACAGATCTGTTTTTTTTTATTATCTTTCCAGGATCTTCCCAGGTATTGATCTTAGATTGATTGGTCTGTAGTTTCCTGGGTCTGTTTTCCCCCCCTTTCTTGAAGATGGGAACCACATCAGCCCTTTTCCAATCCTCAGGTATTTCCCCGGTGCTCCAGGATTTTTGAAAGATATAGTGCAGTGCCAGCTCCTTCAGAACTTTGGGATGTAATCTGTTGGGTCCCAATGATTTATATTTGTCAAGGTCAGATAGGATTTCTATTAGCATTTTCTTGTTTATTTTAATTTTTGTTTCTAGTTTGTCTTTTGCAGTGTTTTTTTTTTGGGTATGTTAGGCTATAGTTTCTTTTTGTGTGAAGACTGATGCAAAGTATGAGTTAAGCAATTCTGCTTTCTCTGTATTGCCTGTTATTTCCTTGCCATCTTTTCTCTTTAGTGGACCTACAGTTTCCTTGACATTTTTCTTGTTAATATATTGGAAGAAACTTTTTTTTTATTATCCTTGATTTCTGTTGCAAGTCTTTGGTTGTTCTGAGCCTTTGATTTTCTGACTTCATCTTTGCATGTTCTGGCTGGCTGCTGATAATCAGCCTTAGTTATGTGCCCCCGTTTTTTGTATTTGTCCTTTCTGACTTTCAGTTTGTTAGAGAGATCTTTGTGCAGCCATGCTGGTTTCTTCTTGAGTTTCTTGTTTTTCTTTTTCAGTGGTATTGTGTTTGTCTGGGCTTTTATGATCCCATTTTTCAGAGTTCCCCACACTTCTTGGGTTGTTTTCCCCTTTAGGATTTTCATCCATGGGATCTTTTCTAGGTTCTCTTTGAGTTTGTTAAAGTCTGTTCTTTTGAAGTTTAAGACCCTGGTTGGATTGTTTTCTGTTGCTAGTGTTTGCATTATATTAAATTCTAGTATGATGTGGTCACTTTCGCCCAAGGTTCCAGTAACTTCAACTCCCTCTATCATTTCTTCTCTATTAGTAAGAATTAAGTCCAGTATGGCTTTACATCTAGTTCCCTCCTCCACCTTTTGGATGACAAAGTTGTTGGTTAGGTTGGTTAGGAATCTGTTTGATCTCCCGCTCACTGCAGAGTTTGTCTCCCAATTGATATCTGGGTAGTTGAAGTCTCCCATTACTATTTTAATTTATATTTTGATTGTTCAAAATCAGAGTCTGTAAGCAGGCCCTGTTAAATTATGGCTAGGATCCTAACAAAATATTGAATTCAGGAGGGTATTTTGCTGCATGGACTATTGCTTCTTAGGCTATTCTGGTAAGCAGACTTTTTTGACATATATTGGCAGTCTGCACATGGTCCAGACTCTTCCATTCCAATTTTCAATTATATTGTCAAAAGGGATTAGGAAGACTTCAGATCCATACCTTGAACCAAGGCTGGATCTTTGATCCCTTTTTCTTTGCAGAACACAGCGCAATAGGCCATCACATTTTTTCAAAAGAAAGAAACTAGAGAACTATCATGAGATCTGTTCCATAAATATATGTCTATGGAGATTCTCAGTCATCCAGGTCATGGTTATCTCAAAGGTGCTTTTCTCAGGAGGCAACTGGACTTTCTTGTGTTTCTTTTGAAGATGTTTTGCCTCTCATCCAAGAAGCTTCTTCAGCTCTGACTAGATGGTGAGGAGTGGAAGGATTTATATTGCTTGCAGACAGATGGTCATTTGCATTCTTTTAGAGAGTCATTGAAACCATTTTGGAGGTTTACCTATGTCTTCAGGGTCACCTGAGAAGTGTGGAGCCTTCTAGATAAATATATATTGCTAAAAATAGAAAGAATAGCAAGAATGACCAAGGGTTGAGGGGTGTTGGGAAGAGTTTTTCATCTCTTTTCTATAAGCCTGTGTCTGTTCTAGACCAAGTATGATGTAATAGTCCCTCATGAATCTTTGCAAAAGAAAATGATACTGTATGCACAATATTATTCAATCAAGCATGAGGCACTGAAAGCTAATCCTCCAATCAAAGTAAGGGTGAAAAATTCTGGCAGAGGATTAATGTATGACAGAAACAGCTAAATGTATGTATACATGACTAAGGTATACATACTAAGATATTGTATGACTACAACATTGCAGAAGACAGAGTCAGAGGCCAGAAAACAACAGCTTAAGTCTAAAGAACATCATAAAAACTATAAAGAAGAACCACCTATAACTTTATCTATGAGATGACATTTTCTTTTAAAATAGAAATATAGAATTGGAGGCTTGGGAGCTATATGTAGTCCTTCAAAAATGGCTACTCAGTTGTGATAGAAGGAGATTAAGCACATATTTTTAATGGTATTTAAATATAAAATACAGATGAAATGAGATAAAATTTAATCTTTCTTTCTAATATTTTGGGAGTGCAAACCCAGGCATGCCATTCAAAGATCTTCAGCCCCTTTAAAATGTAGAACAAACATGTCAAACTCACAACATCATGTGACATCGCACAACGTATAAGGACTATTTTGCCACTGCCGGCAATGGGGTGGGCATGGCTTCCATGTGACGCATCTGGCCCATGGGCTGGCAGTTTGACACCCCTGATGTAGAACAATAGAATATTCTCTATGGACATCCTTCAAAGAAGCTAATATATGAGAGCATCTGGGAAGTTGGCAACAGTGTAAGAAAAAGGTCATTAATATTCGGTCCAGGAAAGTGCTCATCTGTTTTTTTTTCATTATCGAATTCAATATGACTAAAAACTTAGCCGAGGCTCAACTTTAAAACAAACAAACAAACAAACATCTGTTTGGTAGTTTTTCTTAGGCTTTAATCACTTGTTCATTCAACTTCTTTCTTCTTTGCAATAAAGATACTTATTTAGCTGGATATATATCTGCTATATGAATTGCATCGGGTGACATTATTGGTATTTATCACTTTAAAGCCTTTCATGGCATGGGATCAGGCTACCTGAGGAACAGCCTCTTCCCTATTTCATTGACCATGTCACTGAGTCAGGTAGGGAGGATATATTGTGGATCCTGTCAGTTCAAGATTTTCACTTTGCAGGGTCTAAGAAGAGGACTTTCTCTGCCATTGCTATGAAGATCTGACTCTGCCAATTGGTTTTGCGTCTAAGAGTGCAGCCTTGGGATTGGCTGGTGATTTGAAACTACTCCCTTTACCTTTTAAAACCTGTTAAATGTTTCATTTTATTTTTTAATTGGAAAAATATATATATATTATATATATATATATATATATATATATATATATATATATATATATATATATATATATATATATATATATATATGTGTGTGTGTGTGTGTGTGTGTGTGTGTGTGTGTGTGTGTGTGTGTGTGTAAATTACTAACAAAGAATTAAGGGAGACTAAGATACATTTCTGACTCTTTAGTTTTCATCAGTCAGTCATACCCTTCTGAGATTCGAACCTGGGCTGACCACATTCTTTGTTAGTAATTTACACAAATATATGAACTGTCCGGTGTGACTACAGCCTGTTCGATGGCCTTTGAGATAAGGCTGAAAACAGGAAATAAAGATTTGCCCCATGTTTGGGGCCTAGCAAGGTAATCTAAATAGTTAACATTTGACTCATATATATATGTGTATATATATATATATATATATATATATATATATATATATATATATATATATATATATATATATATATATATATATATATATGTAAAGGTAAAGGTGCTAGTCGTTTCCAACTCTAGGGGCCGGTGCTCATCTCCATTTCATAGCCGAAGAGCCAGCGCTTGTCCGAGGACGTCTCCGTGGTCATGTGGCCGGCATGACTAGACGCCAAAGGCGCACGGAACACTGTTACCTTCCCACCGTAGTGGTCCCTATTTTTCTACTTGCATTTTTACGTGCTTTCGAACTGCTAGGTTGGCAGAAGCTGGGACAAGTAACAGGCGCTCACTCTGTTATGCGGCACTCGGGATTCGACCCGCCAAACTGCCGACCTTCTGATCGACAAGCTCAGCGTCCTAACCCACTGAGCCACCGCGTCCCTTTTGTATATATATATATATATATATATATATATATATATATATATATATATATATATATATATATATATATATATATATATATATATCAACCATAGCTATGTAGGTGAGATAAGCAGTATAGAAAATAAGTAAATAGATAAACAAACACCTTGTCTTCCAGCCCAATTTATGTACCCAGTCATTCTATAAATTAGCAATTAATCCAAGGTCACACTTCATGTTTTTTTGAGGGTGTAGGGTTTTAAACAGAAATAGCTCTTATCGTAATCCAGTATTGCTACCTGCAACATTGAACTGGCTCTTGAGATATAGCTAGCTGCTTTGGGAATTTATAACTGAGAAGAAAGAGAAATAAATATAAAGCAAACAAACATCTCTGCCCTCCCCATAAAACTCTGGAATAAAAATAAATAAATGAATGCTATATTGACAATGATTATATCATAAAGTGTTCAAAAGTGGTTTCTTCCAAAGATAAACTGCGCCTTTCATTAAGTGGGTATGTCTTTATATTTGGCTGGCTTTAACCATGACACAGAAAGAGAGTTCAAGATTTCATCTAGCTGGGAAATCTGTATCCTATGTAATTGTTGTGTTAATAACACAGAGAACTATATCAAAAGGGAATTGTTTTTTGTGATGCTGAATAAACTATTGGATTTAGCCAAAAAACATCTCCAGTCAATTAAGGAATGACCCTTTCAATAAAATTGTTCATGAAGCAAATTGTATGTGCTTGAAACCTTTTAGTTATAAGCAAATGATCATTTTATGCTAGCAATAGGATTAGATGACTATAAGAGTATGTCAGCCAAAGACAGAAGACTACTTGTTTTGAAGGCCAGGTAAGTATTTTAGCAGTACTATACCTAAGCTTAGCCAGTAGGTTGAGAAGTGATAATATAATGAGATCCCTGGGTAATTTAGGCCTGACCCTTACTTAGCTTCCAAGCCTAGACAAAGTCAGCCAAATGTTACTACCTGCTAAAATATTTAAGCTACAGCAAGGGAGAAAGTTGGAAAGACTGTGATATCATCAGAAAGCAATTATACTTGTAATTGAAGTACTATTCCTTACTCACAACTTAAATGAATTTTACTGAATATGTGGCAGAGTCATGGGTTGCTATTGGTTGTATGCTTCTGCTGTGGGATAATCTTGATCAAATAGGTATCATTGAGTTTGAAAGTGGAAGGATGGTGTCTAAGTGCTCTGTGAAGTTAAAACACCCTATGATGTTTTAAAGTTGCATAAATAGAAAATCTAAAAAAAATACTGTCTAGATATGTCCATCTTTTCAATGCTAACTGTCACTTGGAAAAATGCAGTTCTAAACATTAACTTGACCAGAGGATGTGGCAATTCTATTCAGAACATTATTTTTTCCTATATGATTCAATTTCTAAATAACACATTTAGCTTATACGTGAAGAACAAATTCCTTGTTAACTATTGTGAAGGGCAAATTGGTAGATGACAATTTGCTTTGTTGTTTAAAAATGTTATATTTTCAAAGTAAAAATAATCAAAAATACATTTCTGGCTATGCACATGTCAACTTGTTTTGATGAAGCAGTGAGCAAATGTCAGTTTGTAATTGTTTCATCCATAATTAAACTTTTTTGTTTTTGTTTTTCTCAATTTTTTTCAGTTAGCTGTAAAATTTAATTTCATCCTGTCATTTCAGCTTCTTCAGAGCATCTGTAAACAATTCTGTATTTCTTTCTTCTTAATTGCAAACACAGCCATTCACACGGTTTTGGTAGTGGAAAAACATTATGAGAAAGTATTAAAAGAATATTATTTAAAACAATTACGTGTTGATACTTTTCAGGTAACTCTAAAAAAATGAAGGATTAAATTGATAAATCGCTGATGTGGTTTCCATCTTTAAAAAAAAATGGATCCAGAAAACTACAGACCTATCAGCCTGACATCAATAACTGGGAAGATTCTGGAAAATATAATCAAGTCATAACCAAAAGCCAACATGGGTTTGTCAAAAACAGATCATGTCAGACAAATCTTATTGCATTGTTTGACAATGTAACAAAATTAGTGGACCAGTAAAAAGCTGTGGATATAATTCATTTGGACTTCAGTAAGGCATTTGATAAAGTAGACCACAACCTACTATTTGATAAGATAGAAAAATATGGATTAGACAGCATCACCCCCAGATGGATTTGTAACTGGCTGACCAATCACCCTCAACATGTAGTTCTTAATGGAATTTCATCTACATGGAGAGAAGTAAGCAGTGGGATACCTCAAGGCTCTGTGTTAGGCCCCGAACTCTTCAATATCTTCATAAATGATTTAGACAAGGGATAGAAGGGGAACTCATTAAATTTGCAGGTGACATCAAACTGGCAGGAATAGCCAATACTCCAGAAGACAGGCTCAAGATACCCAAGTATCTTGACAGACTTAAACACTGGGCACTATTTGACAAAATGGAATTCAATAGTAAAAAAAGTAAAGTTCTACATTTAGGCAAGAAACACCACATGCACAGGTATAGGCTAGGTGGTACCTGGCTCAATATAGCAACTGTGAGAAAGATCTTGAAGTCCTAATGGACAATCGCTTAAATATGAACCAGCAGTGTGCTGCAGCTGCCCAAAAGGCCAACATCATCCTAGGCTGCATTAACAGAGGGATAGAAAACCTCAGAGATGTATCCTAGACTGGAAAGTAAAGGCAACAATGGCAAAAAACTTGCCTACTATTGCTAAGCAAACAGCACAAATGTGCATATTCAGCTGGAGGTGACTGTGATTAGGAGACATTACTAATAAACCATTTGAGGTCATTACATTTGTAATTTCCTCCCTTTCATTTGACACTATGCTCTTATAGTCCCTTATAAGATCTTGCAATCTTCTTAATTTGATAGGAATAGACATTGTTGACCTACAATTAGTGATGCCTTCATAAAAAACACAATGGACTCAAACTGACAATGGGCTGCTATTGATGCAGCCTCCTTTCTTGTTCCACTACAATGACTGAAGGACAGATCTTTATATGGGAAAATTAGCTTTCATAATGTGTGAAAACATATAGTAACAGAATCCTGCAAATCTGAATCTGTCCCTCAACACCCCCCCCCACTTTATATTTGTGTAAATTAGGGAGGGGCATGTCTGAGACGTTTTCTCACCTTATTTTTTTGGCCTTGACTCAGCTCCATCCTGTCCTTTAAGGCCATCCCCTCTGCATGTGAACAAGGATATGGTTTGAATGCAAGAATAAAATTAAATATGTGTCAGGAGCTAACACTTGCATATCAGTCTTATGTGTAAGGCAAAATCCTGTATTAATGGAACATGGCTAATGACAGTTCATTAGCTAGTAAGTTAATGTTTGCCTTACTTGGTATAAAAATGAAAAAAAAAAACAAGCATCAGGGAAGCGGGGATTAGCAGCAAAATGAAAATATGAAAATAATTATTGAGTAATTAGATGGAAAGCAAAGGATGTTTTTCAAGATATATTGAAAAGGACAAACAATAATAATAAAAGTTTTTGCCATCTAATGAGTAGATTTGGTGAAATGTCACATGGAATACTTTTTGTATTGTACGAGAGAATTCTTCTACCTCTCAGAATTAATTGACTAGTGCTTGCAGGGAAACAAATATCTGCAAAGTCTGTTAGAGGCAAAAAGGTGACTGGGTCACATGGAAATGAAGTTAATACTGACCTGAGTAAGGTGCTGTTTTCAAGGCAAAGACAGCAGATGTTATTCTGAGCACTCTACAAATATGCCCTTCTTCACTCCCAGACTTAGCAGTAGCAGGTCATTTATTTATAACACTCTTCACTAGCACATTTCTTGCACCATGATTACACACTGGAGCCAGACACATTTTTAAATGCTCATTACTAATGACTTACCTGCTGTATAAAATATATTCTAGTACAAAAAGTTAACTATTTTTTGAAAAAAATTAACAGAGCCCATGCCCTGTCAAGCTGAACACAGCCCACCAGCTATATATAACTGCTTCCATTGGGCTTAATAAATACATTTTGCTGTGTGCCAGTCTGTTAAAATTAAAAAGTGTCAAACACTGGCAGGCCACAACTCAGGTCTGTTGATCTACTGTATAAGATAGAATAACAGAGTTGGAGGGATCTTGGAGGTCTTCTAGTCCAGCCCCGTACTCGAGTAGGAGACCCTATACTATTCCAGGCAAATGGATGTCCAGTCTCTTTTTAAAAGCCTCCAGTAATGGCACACTCACAACTTCTAGAGGCAAGCTGTTCCACTGGTTAATTGTTCTCACTGTTAGGAAATCTCTCCTTAGTTCTAGGTTGCTTCTTTCTTTGCATGATTAGCTTTAAAACTATCATGTCCTGCTTATTTGTTTCCCCCTCCTTTATTCCCCCTATTTGGATGTGATGTGTTGATCTGTTGAACAGAGATGTATACAAAAAGTTACCTGTTGTTTCCTTCAGCCTCTTTCATTTCTTTTTTCCTGAGAATCAGAGAAAAAAGTGTAACTGTCAAAGGTGCCTGATAAAAGTCAGAATGATGTCACATGTGTCATGATACTAATAAACAAATTTGTGTGATGATGATGTCATGTGTGTGATATTTCTTTCCTTTCCCCCCTACTTCACGGGTGTCAAACTCGTAACGTCACATGACATGTTGCGATGTATCATGACTTTTTTCCCATTGCCAGCAATGGGGTGGGCATGGTTTTGGGGTGATGCATCCGGCCTGCGGGCCAACAGTTTGACACAGCTGCCCTACCTGAATGTCCTTAGTAATTATGACATAGGCATGGATTTGCATTCCTCATGATATAAGAGTCTGCAATCATACTTAAACAAGAAGGAAAGTCACAAAACTGGGCAGACGATTGATTATGTGCCATCAAGTCATTACTGATTCTTAGCTACCACATAGACAGATTTTCTTCATGACAATCTGTTCCTAACCTGTTTTTTTACAACTTCCAATAAGGTACCTTTGCCTCAGTAATTGAGTCCATCTATCTTGCTGCTGGTCACCCTTTGCTTCTCTTTCCTTCCGTCTTTCTCAGCATTAAGCCTTTTCCAGAGAGTAAGGTCTTTGCATTATATATCAAGTAAAAATTGTGGATTGATTTTTTTTTCTATGATCCATTTGTTTCTTGGCTGTCCACAGTATTCTCAGGATCTTCTCTAACACTAAAGTTCACAGCCTAAATGCTCTTCCTACTCTGCTTCTTTAAAGTTTAACTTTTTCTTTCATAGAATATCACAGGAAATACCATTGCTTTCACAATTCTGATCTTTGCAGGGACAATAATTACTTCCACAGCTTTTCAACACAGAGAAATCTGTTTCACATATAACACATACAATCTCTTCAACAAGTTCTTTCTTTCTTTCTTTCTTTCTTTCTTTCTTTCTTTCTTTCTTTCTTTCTTTCTTTCTTTCTTTCTTTCTTTCTAATTCTAGCTAGCCACAGAAGGCATGGAAAGGTGAAACATGCAGTCTGGTGCAGAGAAATGAGTTTTTATGTAGCTGTGAAATGAGTAAGACACCTCTGAAGAAAACACAACAGATGGATGAATAAAAGGAGACTGCAATAAAAGAGATTGCAGCTTAGTTTCAATGAAATATCATCTTAGTATTGTTAAGTTTCTCACTCCAGTCCCTAAGATTTACCCAATCTAGAGTCCACAGCAAACCAGGCCAACTGTAGATCAAAGCAATTGTTGAACACATGCTGAGTTGCAATTGGACATATTTTACTTTTATAATTAAATCATTCCATGTAATTATAATGAAATCAGCACTATAAATAGATATATTGCCTTTTCTTTTGTTACCATAAGGTTCCCCCACACATGCGTGCTAGTCGATTCTGACTCTAGGGGCCAGTGCTCATCTCCGTTTCAAAGCCGAAGAGCCGGCGCTTGTCCGAGGACGTCTCTGTGGTCATGTGGCCGGCATGACTAGACGCCAAAGGCGCACAGAACGCTGTTACCTTCCCACCGTAGTGGTCCCTATTTTTCTACTTGCATTTTTACGTGCTTTCGAACTGCTAGGTTGGCAGAAGCTGGGACGAGTAACAGGCGCTCACTCTGCTACGCGGCACTCGGGATTCGACCCACCAAACTGCCGACCTTCTGATCGACAAGCTCAGCGTCCTAACCCACTGAGCCACCGCGTCCCTTTTGTTACCATATTTTTGTTACCATATGGCTTCAAATTCTTGGGCTTATTTTACTTTCTCCCTTCTGTATGTTGTATAACATTGCTATCCCAAACAGGAATAGTGTGATAGGGGTGGATGGATGGATGGATAATTAAATTAGTCTTTGTGGTGAGCATATAAAATGTTTTCATAAATTATCTGTTTTCTCCACACCTCTAATTTTACCTACCAAATTAGAATTTCTTACCTTACCTTTTAGCTTTCACAAAAGCAGAGAATTCTGAGAGTAAACAAAAGAGGGACAAAGACAAAGGCAAATCCTGCAGTTTAAAAACTAAAGGAAGACTGAAACCGAAGGACCAAGATGGGATTCTGTCTTGCTTGATGGAAATAAGCATATGAGCAAATTATATTTTCCTCTGGTTCCTTTCATTGCAAGTTGTGGCCATTCTACCAGTGCTTTATTGCTACATAATTGATGAGGGAGCTATCAACCTGTTTATTCCAGAAGTCAGAAAAACTAAGGTCTACAATCAATTTTAAACCAAGCAAAGATTTAGTAATGTTAGATGTTCTACCTACAGTACCTCACAGATCAAATAGCAAGTATCAAAGAGGAGTTGATCCTAAAATTCCTGTGATTGGCATAGAACTGAGCCCAGGCATAGGCACTGACTTATGGCAACAAGGCTCTGAGGCCAATGAAGCAGATGAAGTACCTCAGGATGTTCATGAGGCAATCTGAGAACTTGCACAGGATCATTTAATGTCTAGACATTTTTGTCAGCTCCCTTAAGAAGGGCTAGATAAATCCTTAAGAAAGCTAGATATTCCCTTAAGAAAGGCTAGAAAATCCACAAACGTTGACTTTGCCATTTGGAAAGTCTCAAACCAAGCTGAAAAGCTTCCCACTGTAGGTCATGGCACTCCTACGAAAACTCTGGGGTACTGAGACAGATACTCAAAGAAAGACATGTATGCAGTCCTTAACCACAGCAACAAAACTGTGTCATTTCAATCTTTCCTAGAAAAAGGTGCCAGAATAAAAGGTCCACAATATTGAAGACCTCAATCTGGAGTGAAATCACAAAGCTCAGAACAATCCTATTGAGTCAAAACAAAATCAGAAGAGATTCTTCAATATAATTGAAGGTGCCTTCTTTCCATTCTATTAAAAAAAACACGGAACAGTATAAAGCATTAGTAGAAAGCTTAGAATCACCTGTACCAACTGAGAGTGAGAAAGAATGTTCTCTACTATATGTTGCGATAGAGAAATATGCTACTATATAAGAGGTCAACAGACTAATTGAACACTATTGAGTGCTGTGTTAATTAATTGTCTTATTTAGAAAGAAGAGGATGTGAGGAAGTTAGTAAGTTGTTGCACAGAATTTGCTGAATGAGAAATACTGATATATTTAGTGAAAAAATGTTTCAATATAGTTACAAATATTTTCATACAATTAATGCTTCAGATATGTTACCTTTTATCTATCCCAGAGGACCTGGTTGAGTTGGATGGCTATAGAAATTGAATACATTTTAAGAGATGTATAGGAAAAACTAGGGAGAGAGGGGATTGTGGATTGTCTCCTGTTAGCATTCAGATAAATGTGTCTTGGATAATCCTGAAAGAGTTTACTGCTATATAGAATAATGCTTATTAGGTTTAATGAACTTAAAACCTGAAGACAAGATGAGATTTATTAGAGTTCATCTCAAACTACATTGAAAAAACATTCTCTTTACATGAAACTCTAGAGTCTTTGGCAAATGGTACATGATATTTCTAGACCAGTGCAAAACCATAAAGGGCTCATTGCTCTATAAAGAAACTATTTGAAATACAGGGGGGACTGCTAATATCTAGAAGATGAAGGTAAACACTAAAACAATTGTGATACATTCAAGAACTGGGTGAAGATAACAGCATGACATTTAACAGCAACCAATGTAATATTCTTCATTTGGAAAACAAACCTTTGTGTGGTTTTGTGAATACTTCATCCTGAGCAACATTGTCATTGGATTGCCTTAGCCTTGATTTAATTTAATTTATAGTTTGTCTGTTTATTTCAATATATTTATCTTCTGTATAAGTGAAACGTTTGCTGTAAGATCCCACATTAGTATGAATCTGGGAACACATTTTCTGTTTTTTATTCATCTATGAACTCCAAGAATTGTTGATCTCACTTTCTTTCTAATGTAGCTATTGGGAAATAAGTGTGAATTTCCATCTTGAATGTGTGCAGTGTTTTAAATTGTCTTATGTTGTTTTCAGATTGAATATGGATTTTTAAGACCAATGCCATTACATGAAGGAGCAAAACTATGAATCAGGGGAACCACAGCTGAAATCTTGGTTTCAGTGCATAGCTGTCCTGGTATATCTTGGTGTGTTCTTCAGCCTGAAGTGATACCCAGCTAGTCTTCTTCCCATACCCTTGATGAAAAGCTGGCAAAAGAAGATTTTCGGGGTGGGAGGCGATGCAAATCCAGCATGCTTTCAAAATCAAACAGGTCACCAAAGCAGATTTGAGAAGGGGTCACAGAGGAATATGGGGAGGAGTAAATGATCATTGAAAATATGTCCTGACCTGTTCCACTGAAAAATGTCTTCCATTGCCAGAGGGACATTGGTCAAAACCACCCTAACCTCTGTTTTCGTCCCATGATTCTGTCTGTCACAGCTTTTCCTTCCATGTTTTTGATGCTGTCCAAAAGAGAGGAGCAACACACAAATCTAATAAATTAAATAAATATCTCTTGCATCTCAGACATTATGCCAATTCCTCTCATGATGTTGGTTCAGTGTTCAGTAGTAACAGGATGGAAAATACATTTATTCTCAGCTATTCAGTTCTTTATTGTATTGCATACTTCCATATGTTTATTCAAGCTGCTTTTCACAATGTTGACAAACTGGTTTGAATTCAAGCTAATCAGCTATCATGAACAAAAATTACAGTAATATGGATATTAACTTTTGTGACCTAAAGCACTTGCAAGTGGAAAGTTCAAATTTGTCGTAGCTGATTCACAGAATGTGTTTTTGTTCTGTAGAGAACTATGAACAAGACCGTCTAAAATAAAATTCTACAGTAAAGAGTCAAGAGCTGATCTTTTTATGATCATTTTAAGAAAAATAGTCCTTAGTTGTTGCCATAAGATAAAAATGTCAAATTCCACTCTATACTTTTCCATTTATGCTTTTCTGTTCATCTTCTGTAGTTAAAATGAAGACCAATTATGTGCCATCAAGTCGGTTTCAACTCTTTGTGAACACATGGATAGATTTTCTCCATAATTTGTAAAATGACAATGGTAAAGTCTAAACTAAATAAGTTCCTACAATCATGAGCAATCATTATAATGAGCAATCATAATTTATTCACAATCATTCCTAAACTTTGTTCTTAGTAAATGATTTTGCTTTATGGCTCCTAAAAGGCAATATTTAAATAGCTTCTTTGGATCAGGAAGGCTGAGATCTGTTGTCTTGCATAGTGAAGGTCTAATTGGCTATGCGTTTGAACTAATTTCTGTAAGTTGAATGTGTATATTTTGAAACTTCAACTCTATAAATATCAAGATGTGAAGAGTCTCTGTGTGTTTTTAAAGAAAGAAGTAATTATCTTGGGAAGTCTTTATCTCTGAGAACTTGTATCCACAGGACTTAATCTACACAATTAAGCACTATCACTTGAAGGCATAATTCACCTAAGAAGCTGGACTCTCAAGCAAAATTGTTTGCTTTATAGGATTGAGTAGCAATCATTCCCTTAGGCTTCCTAGTATCTGTTTTTATAGATTTATCTGTTATTTAGTTATTTTACACCAGGTTTTGTCAACTTACCATCCCAAATTCACATGAAAGCTCAAAGTCCTTGCTTGTGGCTTCTGGAATATTCTCTGACCATAACTGTAAAAAATTAGGGGCATATTTTCTCACCTTTCTGAGGTGGACAGACAGAGACCAGTCTTTAAACTTAGTGTGATTTAAGAAACAAGGAAAACTTTAACTTCTCCCCAACAAAAGTGAGAAAAAGATGTAAGGGCCTGGTTCTATTTAGATGGGTAATGGGACTTTATGACTAGTTTGCATCATGATACCACCCATAGCAGTTCTATCTCCTTGCTCCCTTTTTGATAGGTATATCTTTCAAAAGATTGCCTACCCTTGCTTTCCCACGATGGGAAAGAAAATGGCCTCTCAGCCTTCCCCAGAATGCCCCTTTTTATTTGTGATAGGGGCTATTGTTCTCTAATAACATTATAGAATGAATGTTTTTTTAACTAGGGCAAACTACATCTTATATGTTGAAAATTCCTTTGATTATTTTTAAATAAATAAAACAAGGCTTAATTAAGGAGAGATATATAGGGAGCTAAGGTGATTTGGTGTTTCCCTGATGGCTATTTTTTTATCTGAACTTTATTTGGCAAATTTATATAGCTGTCCACCTCACAAAAAGGGACTCTAGGTGGCTTTCAAGCAAAAAAAGTATCACTTTAAAAAAACCCACACATAAATAACAACAAAAATAAAAACATAAAAGAATAAGACAAAAGAACTGCAAGATAGCCAGAGGACAACCGTCATTTAGCTTCATTCAAGCACTTTGCAGACTTGCCAAGAGATCTCTTGGGTTGATGGAAAAATGTTTTCAAGGCTTTCTGTAAGGCTAATAGAGATGGGTCTAACTTCACCTCAGGGGGAATTATGTTCCAATGAACAGATGCTATAGCAGAAAATACACATCTTCTGTGTCCTGACAGGTAGAACTCCTTAGCAGACATGACTCAGGGCATATCTCTTCTGCTGGACTTGATGGGACAGGTAGATGTAACCAGGAAGAAATGGTCCCTCAAATGACCTTGTCCCATACCATGAAGGGCTTTAAAGATTTTAAAAAACCCAGCACCTTGAATTGCACACAGAAGCAAACTGGCAACCAATGCAGCTCACTGAACTAATGTGTGCCATCTTAACTGCAGCTGCATTCTGCACCACCTGAAGCTTCAGATGCTTTTCAAGGGCAAAAGCACATAGACCAGGGGTGTCAAATTCACAACGTCATGTGACGTGTTGTGAGGTATCGTGACTTTTTTTCCTTTGCCAGCAATGGGATGGGCGCGGTTTCATCATGACGCATCTGGCCTGCGGCCAGGAGTTTGACACCCCTGACATAGAGCATATTACAGTAATCCAATCTGGAGGTGATCAGGGCATGATTGACAGTGAGTGGAACTAGCAACTCTCCAATACTAGTACTTGTGCTTTGAAGAGGAAAGAAAAACAGATTGGGTGGAATATTTTTTTGAGTAGATGACCATTTGAACCCAAAATTGCTTAGATCTTTGTACTTCTTTTCCTTGATATCTTCTCATTTTCTAAAAAAAAAAGTTTAAAAAACAATTATACAATGCTGAGTATAATATGCAGCTTGTATCTTCTTGGATTAGCTCAAGCAATGAAACCTGATGAGGAAAAAATAAATGCAATGTTTTAATCCAGCCCTCTTTTCCTGTGTCTGCAAATGTATACACGTAAGAGACTCAGGAAGAGAAAATAAGGACCATCACTTATGACTTCCATTATATATATATATATAAACTCTAGGGGCCGGTGCTCATCTCTGTTTCATAGCCGAAGAGCCAGCGCTTGTCCGAGGACGTCTCCGTGGTCATGTGGCCGGCATGACTAGACGCCAAAGGCGCACGGAACGCTGTTACCTTCCCACCGTAGTGGTCCCTATTTTTCTACTTGCATTTTTACGTGCTTTCGAACTGCTAGGTGGGCAGAAGCTGGGACGAGTAACAGGCGCTCACTCTGTTACGCGGCACTCGGGATTCGACCCGCCAAACTGCCGACCTTCCGATCGACAAGCTCAGCGTCCTAACCCACTGAGCCACCGCGTCCCTTATATATATATATATATATATATATATATATATATATATATATATATATATATATATATATATATATATATATATATATATATATATATATATATATATATGTTTTCTGAGGTTTTCGCGGGTGCCTGTATGTGGATCCTTGGTTTTTCGGGTTTTTCCCCGCGTAGAATTAAAGGTGTAGGCGCAACGTTTCGATGGAATCCCATCCATCATCATCAGGCTTCTGTTTCCTTCTTCTGGGAGAAGCATGTGGCTGTTTGTTCCTCTTTTTTAAACTGCCAGAGGGGGTGTGTTCTGTGGAGGTGTGCTCTGATTGGGTAGGGGACCAAGTGTGTTCTGATTGGGTGGGAGTGTGTTTTGAATGGTGGGGGTGTTCTGATTGGGTGGGGGTGTGTTCTGAGTGGATGGGCTGGTCTCAGCTGCCAGCTCCAGACCTGAGCTGGTGAGTTGTGCTGCTTTTGTTCGGCTTCGTGTTTGTGGTGGTGCCATGTTTTTATAGTGGGTGTCAGTTTGCTTATTGTGTGGTTTGGAGGGGTTTAAAGTGGCTGATGTTGCAGCTGTAGTTAGGTTTCTGTTTTGTGGTTGTGTGTCTTTATCGTTGTGGGTTCGGATTTGCTTTTTGAATGGTTGTGTGGTGGTGATGTCATGTGATGTTATCATGAGTTTGGGTCTGGTATCATTCTTGGTGGTTGGGCTTCGTCTGTCAATCAAGGCGGGTTTCCAAATGGCTGGTAGACGAGAGGTATCATCTCGTTTATTCATGCTGTGGGGGCGTTTTTCTATCTCAATGGCTTCTCTGATTATTCTGTTGTTAAAATGTTCAATTTTGGCAATAGTTTTGGTTTTTTTAAAATCAATTTCATGTCCCGTGGCTTCAAAGTGTTGGACCAGGGATGAAGTTTGTTCTCCCTTTCTGAGTGAGTTTTTGTGCTCTTCAATGCGTGCACTTATTCTTCTGTTGGTCTGTCCGATGTATGTGGTGGGGCAGGTGGTGCATGGGATTTCGTATACTCCTTGGTTTTCTAACCCAATTATGTCCTTGGGGTTTCTTAGGATGGTGGATATTTTTCTGTCTGTGTTCATTGCTTGAGCTAATCCAAGAAGATATATATATATATATATATATATATATATATATATATATATATATATATATTTGCTACAGCACAACATTGTAACATCTTTCAAGTACAGTAGGGTGGGTAATGGACTTTGGATGGTTATGGACTATCCTTGTCATTTGGGGGCAGTTAGAGGCCACAATGCGTACGGTAATAACACAAAAAAGGGTAGGACAAATTTCTCGGGGTGTTTCCTTGGGTTTGGGGCAGGACCCGAGAGGCTCTGTATGTTTTTACAGTCCTGTCAAGCGTGCTGTAGGGGATGCATACAGCTTTTGCTGGCAGAATGGCAGAAAAGCATGCCACATATTTTATGCACAAATGGCTCTAAGAAGCCAGGGAAATGTTTGGGCTCTCTGGTTGCCCATTCTGGTTTTTGAAGAGGCCTAAGAACTGCAAGGGCCTGAATTGTGAAAGGCCCTAGAATTTGCAACATTTTCTCCTTGCGTGGGGACATTAAAAGATGTGATATTAAAAATGGCTCTGAAGGAGGTCTATTGTTTAGGGATCCAAGGAAAATTATCCTCTCTGTGGCTGATGTTTTATGAAAGCAAGTAGTGCTGTTTTCCAATACCAGCCACCCAATTAAAGGGTCCCACCAGACCTGCTACATCTGGAAATATAGATACAAGCAGCAGCACTCAAGCCCATGATTCCAAGATTACTCCAGGGATGAGCCCGTAGCTTTGCTTTGGAAAGTAAAACACCATTTCATTTAATGCTTACTCACAGCTTCTTTAGAAGAATGTGCAAACGGATGCCATAGAATATACATGGGAAATCTTCTCTTCCTGGTTGAGTCCTCCTTGATGGAAAATGATGGGGTCAAGCAATTGCTGTTAAAATGAGAAGCAAATGTTTCTATGCATTCTGATACTTTGTTAGTGCTTTGTGACACAATTGCACATCAACAAGCCCCACAAGCTTGATTTCATGATGAAGTCCCTGTTCTTTCTTTTATTAGTTCAGTTGGAAATCTTTGAACTTGAAAGAAACCCTACCCTCTTGGGTAACATCAATGCATTTAAATTAGCTTGAGATGGGGAATGAAAATGGAACCTTTTGCTCTCCGATTCTCTTTGGTATTTTTAGCATTTAATTTGTTAGCATGTGCGGCTGCTGCGTATGGAGATAGAAAAGGCCTCATCGTCATGACAACGCAAGCCTCCCATTTATTTACAAGGAAAGCTGAAGCATGAGGCTCTTTGCAACTGCTGCCAAGCCCTTTAACCTGTAGATAAAGCAGGAGCTGGCCTGCTGAAGTTGTGGTAGCCTTAGCTCTGGTTGGACTTTGTATCTGACACAGGGTTCAAATCTGAGTAAATGTCAGCATGAGGACAGGTGAATTAGTCCACTTTCAAGGATCCCCACACATCTGCTCAGCCTCAAGTTCTTGATGTTCAGCAAGAGGCCCACCATTTTAAAAAGTAACTGGCAGTCGTAAGAGGGCATCTATTTAGTTTTGGGTGGTCAATTTTTTTTCTCTATTCTAACAATTGTACATCAATTGTTATTGAAATTATTGTTAGTAGTAAAACCTAATTTTTAAATTAAACTTATATGCTATCTCACTGTTGCAGTGGCTGACAAAATGATAAAAAGGTAAAAAAATGTAGTACAAAACAATAAAAATATAGAAGATTAAATAAGAAAATAAAAACCAACAGGATAGATGACATAGGAATGGGGAATCTTCTCTCTACCCCATCAGCCACCCCCAGCATTGAATGCCCTGTTGTTCCCAATTTGGGTCTGAGCCTAGTGCTGAAGCCGATGAAGAACACCAGACACGAGGTACAGGTTTTGTTTCCTTTTACTGAAGCACTCCAGGAAAAGGGGTCCTGGCTAAAAAAGGCCAAGGAACCTTGAACAATAAATTAAGGAAGCTTTATATATTTTCACTTAAGTGGACGGTGGGATATATACAACAAATCATCTAATAAACATTTTAGTAATGGCCTAAAATGGCCTAACAATTACAAATTTAAATAATAAATAATAAATAAATAAATTGTCCTATTGTCCTAGCCATCCCTATTTCTAAGCCTTGACTAATGAATGCTCCAGGACTTACCTAATACACATTCTATTTGCTCCAGGCCATTACTATTCCTAACTTCTAGCTGAGGTATGCAGAATGTCTAACTCTTTGCTACTGTTATCAGTCCTCTAACCACTCAGAATTGCTACAATGTTACAGGTGCATTTTCTCTGTGAATAAACATTCTTCGTTCTTGCCAGACAGACCCCACAATTACAGGCATCCCAGTTTTCTTTGAAGTGCATGCCATAGCCTTGCTTTGTTTTAGCAGACAGCCTATCAGCCCCAACAGGGCCCCAGGCCAGTCGGTAGACCCAGTTTTAAAGCTCTTCCAGAAGTCCAGGAGAGTGGCAGCTGACCTAAACTCTAGCTGGGGAATATTCCAGAAAGTGGGGGCCACAGAAGAAAAGGCTCTTCTCCTGGTTCCCACCAGTTGAAATTCATTAGCAGACAGGGTCTGGAGTATGCATCTCCTGCTGGAATGAGGTGGATGTGCCAATCCCATTGAGGTGAGATGGCTCCTCAGATATCCTGGAACCTTGCCATAAAGGACTTTAAAGGTAATAACCAGCACTTCAAATTGGGCCTGGAAATATATTGGCAACCAGTGCAGCTCACACAACAGTGATGTGTCACCTGAGGGGCCAGCAGAACTGTTTGCACTGCTGCATTCTGTACAATTGTAGCTTCTGAATACTCTTCAAGCATAGCCCCTTTTTGTTGGAAATCAGCACCCACCCACCCTCGTAGAGAAGGAAATATTTTGACACGGGCAGAATATTATATTTCCCCAAAGGAAATCAAGTCCAAGTCTCTCTGATCCAAGCAGATACCTGGTGTGTAGAAATGCAGATTTAATAATTCTATTCAGAAAGGTTGGGGGCAGGAAGGCTGCAGCTGATGGGATTAGAAAGACAAAGATCCCTAGAACCGACAACACAGGACATAGCCCCAGGGAAGCAGGATATGACCTTTAGGACATAGTAGGATTAGCCCACCACCATCAGAATACTAAAAGGGCACACTGAACCTCAGGTCAAAGTTCATATGACAGGAACAACTCCAAACACAAAAGCCCAAGAAGGTATAAAAACACACCACTCCCAGCTACATGTGGTCAGCTTTTCCAGAGCCACATTTCTTTCTGGCTTTGCTCTTTTATAAACTACAACCTTCTTTCTAAAGCAGTCTCCATTTTGTTTATTCCTGGCTTGGACTGGACCCTGATGAAATTTTTTCTTTCAACAGTGTGTTGCAGTAATCCAACTGAGAGATGACTGAGGCATGAGTGATTGCACACAGGGCCTCATAATCTAGGAATTGTTGTTGTTGTTAGCTGCAAAGTCATGTCCGACCCATCGCGACCCCATGGACAATGTTCCACCAGGCCTTCCTGTCCTCTACCATCTTCTGGAGTCCATTTAAGCTCATCCAGGAATAGTATTATCGGTATTATCATTCCAAGTTAACTAGTGACAAGTTGTTGGTGAGGATTTTTTTAAAAATCAGGATGGTGATCTTGCATTACAGCATTCATAAAAGTGTGGCATAAACAAGGCTGCTTTCTTGACTTTTTTAACTCCTATTTTCTGCAGACACCCCAGGCACTGATTATGAAATATGGATTTTCTAACATTTTTGTGAAGCACATTAGTAACATGAAATAAGACTTTGTTGATCTTTAAAACATCACAATTGCTGAAGATGTAGAGTTTCACTGTTTATAGTTTATGAGGCTACAACTCTATAAACCCCTTCTTGGCTAATGACTGTCCAGCCATTACCAGAGATGCAAGCATTTCCTTCTCATTTTCTTGTTCCCTACCAGCAACATTAAGTTAGAACTACTATTCCTAGGATGCAAAAATCCAAGACCAAAAGTTAGCTATCTGCAGCCAGGAAGTGTTAGTTCCAATTACAGTACAAAAATGAATGTTTTTACTAAGTTAGGCTTTAGGCTATAGGCAGAGGAAAAAAGTAAAATAACTTAATTTGTCCATAGTGGCGTCCAGAGGATGAGGATAAGAGTTCAATGTCTTAAAAAAGTAACTTCTAAGCCTGGATGTTCCAAGAGTCAAATACAGCTTAAGACAGGGGTGAGCAACTGTGACCCTTTTACAACAGGTAGACTTCAACTCCCAGAATTCTTGACCCAGTATGGATAGGATACTATTAGTAAGAATGTCCCAAAGATTTGGGACTTTCTTTGGGACAACCATGATCTGGATGACTGAGAATCACCACAGACATTAGTAAGAATGGATTCATTTTCCCAAATTGCCTGAGAATTGGATTTTAATCGCAATGTATCCAGCTGGGTTTTATAAATTTAGCTGTCAGCTGTAAATTTATGAAACTTTTTTCTAAAAACATAACTGTACTGGCTCTAAACAATGCTTTTGAACTATGTCCTGCACGATATTTTATCCCCCTATTTAAATCTATTTATGCTTCTGATTTGCTCTTGAATATTTATTCTTCAGTGTGCCTATGAGCTTACTAATGACACACATTCCTAATCTATTTACCCATTCAATAGTTTGTTCCTAAGAAAGATCTGGACCTTTAAGCAAAGCAGATATAAC
This sequence comes from Vipera ursinii, assembly GCF_947247035.1. Classification (NCBI taxonomy): domain Eukaryota; kingdom Metazoa; phylum Chordata; class Lepidosauria; order Squamata; family Viperidae; genus Vipera; species Vipera ursinii. The sequence goes on from NC_139512.1 coordinate 124,141,583, forward strand.
TATCGTTTATTTGAGTGTTCATTTCTCTGTGACTAGAGAAAATCTTAGGAAAGCAATTTTAATTTGTAGTTATATAATCTCTCAAGACTAGAGCACACACACACACACTCACACTCACCCACACACACACAAACAACGGAAATGTGACCCAGTTGCCTCTTTTTAATTTTATGGCCTTATTTGTTGTTGTTAGCTGCGAAGTCGTGTCCGACCCATTGCGACCCTATGGATAATGTTCCTAAATGATGCAGCCTTGTGTTATCTTTAATTTACTAGCATTTAAGTAGCAGGAATTTTTTTCCCTTATTCAGATTTCTTCAAGGACAGACTGAAGAGGTATAAAATGTGTTAGGATTTGTCACCCATTTTCTTGCAGGACAGTCAGATAACTGTAATGCCTTGAAAGAGAGGCAATAGAGGTGATTTAGGGATCAGCAATAGCTTTCTCTGACTCAAGATCCAGTGATAGCAGAACAGTTCTGAATGAGGAAAGTATGTATTTCCCATACATCACCTTCCTCTGCACAAAACTAGGGTCATATTTGAATTGGGTGACCAGTGGATGAAAATAAAGCATTTATTTTCTGTACAACTTTGCTGTTATCACTGGTAGTTCCAATGTTGGCAACCCAAACTTGACAGTATTGTCATTTGCCCTCTCAGATTTTCTATTATTGGTGGACTGATTCTTCTTCTTCTTTTAAAAAATACTTTCTGGTACCCCTTATATTTTGCTGATTTTATTTTGTTTACTTCCTTTCTTTGAAGATCTTGCTAATCTTTTCCTGTGTGTTTTCCGGAGCTTTTCTGAAAATATGTCAAAGCATGATATAGTACTTTTACTTGAATGAATGGCAACTGGGAAGGCTTGACAAAAATGTCTGGTTAAATGGAAACATTTGTCACAAAATGTTATGGTTTATAAATGAAATGTGACATTTTCTATCCACAGTGCTCTGAGTATATGGACGATAAGGAAAACAGGATTTTCAGATCTATAGTCCCTTAGCTTACTTCTTGACAACCAGGCACTAAGAAGTTTATAAGGAGCCAGAACCAGTCAGAAAGAATTAATTACCTTTTTCTTCAGGTAATCTGATATTTCAAATTCAGCATTTAACCTTTAGAGTCTGAATTCTACCACAAAGCATGAAACTATGTGTTTTCATTTGACATGAGTGCTCATACACAGAGGGGTGCTCTGATAATGCCTGAACAGAGTCCAAGAGATAAATTTCTACATCAAATAAACCAACTGTGGGCATTTGAACTTGGAATCACTTCTGCACCTGCCCTCCACGGCATTGGGGAATATCAGTGGTAAATCACTGAGAAACAGAGGCACAATTTCCAATTGTTTCTCAGAGAAAATAACAAAAGTCGGCAAGCTATCATTTAGGCTGAATGTACACTTATCCCACTTTGATTTAGGCATTAGTTGCATAAGACTGCTTTAAATTCTACCCTGCCATGTATTCAAAAGAATGGAAATTTACATAATAGGTTGATCATAAACTTAGTCATGACTTACAGCAGACTCTTTGAAATCTGTCAGAATTAGTTATAACTGGTATGAATCATATATCAACAAGACAACTCAGGATGACCAAGTCTGGTTTCAAGCATGCATTTTAAAGACAAGAGTAATTTGGCACAAAAAGAATGGTTAGTGAAACCTTACTGTAATTTACAAGGAAATTAATGGACCTGGAAGTTTTTTTCCTGCTATTTGAGGCACTGAATTTAATTATTTATCTTAAATATATTGTTATGGCAAAAATGAAACAGCTCTGCACTCTAAGTAGTATGCTTCCAGCTGTCTTCTTAATGCTTGTTTATTTCTCTTTTGCAATATGTTATTTTAATCAATGAAATCACTTTCAAAATTTGTCAAATGTTTGAGGAGTACAGATACATTCACACAATTTCAAACCAGAACAAAAATCTTGGGCTGTGAATTACTTTTTTTTTCAAATTTAGTGCCAAAGAAAGAGAGAGAGAGAGAGAGAGAGAGAGAGAGAGACTCATCAACATTTCAAACTTGAAATTTGCAGAATACTCAATCATTTCTGCTTGTCAGTGTGATGCATCATAGGTTAAAACAGAATTCCTCAGCTTTATGAATTTTTTGTTTGGATCCCAGATAAGAAATGATAAAAGGAGTAAATGAACCAAAGAGAGAGCTGGTTAGAATTCAGATTAAAAGATAAATAGCTTGTTTGATAAATTATGTCTTGGCTTCCTTGGGAGGAAAAGTTTGATTCTTTCATAAATGATGACACACTGCTCAATATAAACTTTTCTGAAGACACTTTGCCTGCCTAATTACTAGCTAATGAACAGAAAGGCTCTTGCATGATGTGAATGTTAATGAGAAAATGTAAGTGTGGCACCTACCTTCCTATCCTGCGCTTGTCAGTCAGGAAATAGGTATGATCAGCGTATCTGTCTAATTAGTGTCAATGTTATTCTCCATGCTAAAAAGATAGCCCTGATGGGAAGAAAGTCATATTTCAGTGGGAGGCCAGGAAGGGACAGGTGCAGCTTCCCAACTTCCCATCAGGACTCACAGCCTTGAATGAGCAATAGAATGTTAATGGATTTTCCCCCCGCAGAGGACAGCAAGGCCTAAGGCCAGATTTGTTTCATGTGATTCTACTGAGGACAATCTAAATTATCACTTTGGTTACGCAAAGCTCCCTCACGCATAATGTAACTGGTTAGAACATTTTGGCTTCACCTTTACTTCAAACATTATTTTTTCATGAACCTTTGGCCCACACAAAATTCCCAAGATATATCCTTACATTTCTGTTTCAAATCCATATTCTCTATCATTTTTGTTATTTCCCCCTCTGATCTAGGCTTGATTTATCAGTCTTCAGGTCTTTCTGAAAGTAATGAACCTGTAGCGGGTAGAAGAATGAAAGAAAAAAAAAAGCCATACTTAAAAATCTGGCTTTTTATTCTTTTACTGCTATTGTTTCATGTTCTCTCATTCTCTCGTTCTCTCTCGTTCTCTCTCTCTCTCTCTCTCTGTATGCATGTAGATGGATGGATTTACTTTTATTAATATTAAAAAGTAAGGCACTTCAGTGAAACCTACTTCAGTGTAATGGTGCTGAAATCAGGAGCAGATTGGATAGGAAAAAAATAATTAAGTTTTAAAAAGCACATTTATTCTTTACTCCTTGTTGCTTTCATTATTCTTAATCAGTAAGTCAATGTGTTTTTTATATTTAGAACTTCAAACCAAATACCAATTTCAGCAATTGTTTAAAATTATATTTTTTCTATTAAGAATGCAATATAGTTCAGAGCAATGAAATAATGCAAACTTAAAATAGCATATTTCTTTCTCTTGCACATTATTGGGATATAATCTTACAAAATAAGCCTGGAAAGATGGCCCATTTGCTGTTGCCTTTAGCTTTCTCCTCTCTTGAACTATAGCTTTCACTTTTTCATTCACAGCAAGCACAGAGAGCTAAGACTTAATTATTTTGTTGCCTGCTCATTCGTCTGTTTCTTTTCTGTCTTTTTAATCTTTAGGTTGCTCTCAGAGCTAGCAGTATAGAATAGGCATCCTCTTAATAGGTGAGAAGGTAAGTCTTAACAGGTAAGTCAAAGTGGGAAGTGAGTGATGCAAAATGTTTATCAGGTGGCATAGCCTGAATTTGGTAATCTTCTCTGGGCTCAGAAAATAGGACTAATATTTGGATAGGGGAGCACATGGGAGACTCCAGGAGTAAAGAGTAACAGAAAAACAATCAAACAAACCAGAAGAAAAGTATAGCAAACTACTTCTGCAATACTGTCACTACTATGCTGTTACTATAAACTAATCCAGGTATTATAATGGCAGTGCATTGTTGCTAGCATACAACAGAAATTAACAGTGTAGTCATATGCTGTAATGCTAATGTATTTCAGTATGATTATAATGATATAATGCCATACTAGATCTATCATAATGTTTTTGCTATATGTTTTTGTGCTATACAGACATTCCCTGGGTTATGCAATGATTCTTTTTCAGAAACATTTGCATAAGTTGATTTTTGTGGACACTCGGTTGAATGCCATCAATATGAGGCAATAACGACCAATGTCCTTGCACCTTCTTTCATAAAGTTAGGTTTAGTCTTATGCAATCTGAGCACTGTCTGTGTGAAGGTATGAATTGGCATGCATGAAAAAGAGTATTTGAGATCCATTCAAAACAAGTCATAAAGGCAGAAGAAAACAGCATGGATGCAGTCATCAGAAGACAAGCTCAATTTGAGGGCAACTTTTCCTGTATATGCAGTCAAGTATTAAATAAAAGAAACGAATGCCTTCACACTATTTCCAAAAATTCACCAAATTAAAGATGATGCACATGGGAAGGATGTTTGCTTATGCTGGAGCCCAGGGATCAGAGCAGGTGAGGCACGAGCATCTTAGCAAATTTCAGAAGACCCTCTGACTGAGCTATGTAATTGGATCACACATTGCACCAAGCTGTGATTTGCTTGCCCATGTTTTGCAAACCACAAAAAGCTTGCACAATTCATTTAAGAATGAAACTCGGTACACAAAACACATAATATTAATCATATGACAGCTTAGTGTGGTATGTGAACACAATCAGAAGCCTTACAAAGAAGTTTAGCCCATTGGGGGGGCTGCTTGTGCTTTTAAAGTTCAGTTATGCAATTGGTGAGATTACAAGGAATTCATCCTTGAAATCAGAAGAAATTGGAAGAGTCTCATGCTCAGAATTGGATGGCGTGATCTTCTGGAGTAAAGAAGCTGTTATCCCTTCATCATAGCAAGGCAGAGGTTGACTTTCAGAATCAGAGCTTATTGTGAAATCTGCCAGAGGAAAGTCCAGTCATAGGTTTGTCAATTGTAAGTATAAACCAGTGACACTGTGTACATGGATGCATGAATCCTGACACATCTGAGCAAATACTCTTTTAAAAGAGCTATATTTTTTTCCATGAACTTTAAGAGGAGATCTGTATTTTTTTCTGAAGCAAGGAGGTTTGCCAGTGGGTGGGTGTTTATATGGTTGTATATATATAAAAAATATGTGAAAATGTATGTGTCCCGTTTCCTTCTACTCCACCAGTCTTCCCCACTGAAGCCCCTCTAGGTTTTTACAGGGAAGTCAAGAAGAGGTCATCCCAGGTGACTCCATTAATAAAACACAGCTAGAAATTGTCCCTTATTTTTAAAGTTATTAACAGGAAGGATGTCAACATCATATGAGTTTTTAGTGTCCTATTGATCTTGCACTTGTGGTTCACACTGGGTACCTCCTCTTCATCAAACATTTAGCAGTCAAATCAATGTAATATATAGCATGTTGTAGCTTGTACCTTCAAAGTCATTGCTGGAGTGTAGAAATACTATGGATGAGGAAAATGTGATTGAGATCATTCAGTTTGGGTTTGGTTTGGAAATTTTGACAATGAGTATTCCCACCCCACCCCACCCCGCTCCTGTTCACAGTTAAAGTGATGGCACAGCAGAAAGCTATCTGTATTAAGTTCAGTTCTTTGACAGAGAATCTATATTATCTTTTTTGCATGTTAAATGTGAGAACTTAAGTAAAGGGAATTAAACCAAATATGAAACTTCACTCATGAGCAGAGAGGTGCCATCTGTGCAATGGGCAAGATAAGTTCTGTAACATTTCCTTCTTTTATCAATAAATGTCTCAAGTGATGAAAGCCTCATGGGATGCCAAAAGAAGCTGAAGAGCACAGGAACTGCAAGATCGGAGAGAGGAAATGTTGTCCTTGATTTCTCATTTTTCTTTTTTAAACATATGCATGGAAGTCAAGATGGACAGAAAACAAAACATTTGGAGTGATAGCCTATTTAACTTAATGGTTTCTTCTTTGACTGGCAGGTTTTTATTTTAAACTTCAGAAACAAATTGTTAGTTCAACCCATTTGCAAATTTGCCAGAGGCATTTGGTGGTCACTGATGCTGCCTAAAAAAAGGAAATTTGGTTTGATTCAGGCAAATTCTTCTTATGCAAAGATATGACTGAGTTCACACATTGCATTAACGTATGAATTAGGTTGCATTTAGTGGAGCATTTGGTATGAGTGCTTTATAGAAAGCAATTTAATGAGACTTAAAAATGTTTGGGTGAAGTCACCCAATCGGCAAACCATGTTTGAATAATCCATGGTTTAGCAGGAGATGTGACCCATGCTAGTATATTCTTACAGGCTGCTTATGGATCTACTTTTTAGACTACATTTTTTTTAACCAAGAGTTGATTAGGGTTGATAGAAATAGGATAAAAACAGTTGGAGGGTCATGTGCTGTTCATTCTTGATTTAGGGGTTCAACTACACTATTCCAGTCAGAAATTAGGGAACTAAAACAAACTTTTATTTATGTGAGTTATTTATGGAAGCAACCCCTGGCTCAGTTATTTCTCTAGTAAAGTTGACTTTTAGCTGCATAACTGTTCCCTTCCACTGTGACTTTTACTGTTAAAAATGGTTTTCTGTTCTTCATTTACACTAGGCAAATTCGTTTGTGAGCCAGCTTCACTTCTGCTATTACTGAGATTTAGCTAGGGACACAAATATTTAACACCTATCAATTGGATTGTCACTTTAAAATGACAAGAAAAGTGGGACCTTCTTTCTTCTTTCATTTTTTTCTGTCAGCTCTGAAAGCAAAGGGAATTTCTCAGGTTTCAAGGTCAGGCTGACAAGTGTTTACTACAAGCCTGTGTGTTAGCTAACTGTTGTGCAGCTTGCATATAAATAGGTGGAAGGTCTAACAGATCCTTTAACAAAAATGCCTTTTTAAAAGAGACATTTTTAAAAGAAGCTGTAAGTGCAGAACTGGTATGAGTAGAGAAGAGAGCTGTTTAACTCCTTCTGGTTTGCCATTTTTCTTTTAACTTTACTTTGTTCCAAAATTACTTTCAAATCTATCAGAAGGGAAATCAGCAGAATTTGCAATGCCTCAAGCTTCAGTGTGACCGATGAGGTACAGAATGAGAGAAATAAAATGTATTCCTAAATACAGTGACTGAAAAAGTAAATACATATTAAACAGATCAAATTGTGCAAAACCTGGATCATAAGATCCACTCCAACCTTGTTCTTAGAAGCATCACATATGCTCTATCAGATAAAAAAAAATCATTGATGCAGACATATAGAATATACAGATACTCGCATATTTCTGAAGGCTGTTCTAACTGGAGTCAGAAATTTCCAACAATCAGTTTCATTGAATAAATCTGAATTTTAGCATGAGAAGATAGGAATAAATTTTATTTTGTCCACATTTTTACACCACACTGTCATGTCCTTTAAAGAACATTGTAGGTTTATCAGAGTGTTTGTGGATGTATAGTACACAGATATATTCTAAAGTACCAGTATTCCTTTTCATCCAGACAGTTCTGAAAAACTGATAGAGGAATGATACAAAACACCATGGAGGGCTATCAGGCAAACTCTAAATGTTGCACTCTGGCTTTCAAGACAGTTGACTTCTGTTGCCTGAAAGAGTGAACCAGAAAGCTCTATAAGAAGAATGTCATCCAGGCACTTTTTGCAAACAACCAACCCATTCCACTGAAGATTTGGAACTATCCATGGAGCAGGAAGACAACTGATAAAAATATTTATTTTGTCTGAGCTGAGTTTAGGGTTTCCTTTAAAGAAATTTTGTCTGCCAAGAAGCGGAAGGGAGGGGGCAAGAAAAAAGACCCTGTTTGGCTGCAATGGCTTGGCTCTGAACTTTTTCTTAATGAAAGGAAGTAACCCACCTCAGAGGAATAGCATTTTGACTACTACTGGAGAGGTTCTATTTTGTCATGATCATGCTTGTGATCATGACAAAATTCTAGAGAAATCTGTTTCTGTGCCTGTTGCTGGGCAGCAAGGAGGTTTGCCTGTGCACAAAATAGCTTAATGGAAAACAAGGCACCCATAAATAATAATAATAATAATAATAATAATAATAATAATAATAATAATAATAATAATAATAATAATAATAATAATAATAATTTGGAAGGGACCTTGGAGGTCATCTAGTCCAACCCCCTGCTAAGGCAGGAAACCCTATACCATTTCAGACAAATGGCTGTCCAGTCTCTTCTTAAAAACTTCCAGTGTTGGAGCATTCACTACTTCTGGAGGCAGGTTGTTCCACTGATTAGTTGTTCTAACTGTCAGGAAATTTCTCCTTAGTTCTAGGTTGCTTCTCTCCTTGTCTAGTTTCCATCCGTTGCTTCTTGTCCTGCTTTCAGGTGCTTTGGAGAATAGCTTGACTCCCTCTTCTTTGTGGCAGCCCCTGAGATATTGGAACTCTGCTATCATGTCACCCCTCATCCTTCTCTTCATTAAACTACACGTACCCAATTCCAGCAACCGTTCCCTATATGTTTTAGCCTCCAGATAACTAAAATGTTATCTCTACATAGCCTAGCTTCCCTTCCTATCCCTTCTTCTGTTGGTTTGTGCTTTCAACAAAGCATTGGGAAGTAATAGAACATTTTTATTTTCTAACTTATAGGGCTCATTTGTACCTTGCAGACATTTTTGGAACTAAATGGGATACTAGAGGCTGATGATTTGCCAGATTTCAATTAATTTTTGTTTTCAACGTAGATGGGGAGAAGACAGTTATCCTGGTGAACCTCAGAAGAGCTACTCATGAGCACCTTGGTACCATGGTGGAAATCCCAGAATTACTGGGGAGAAAAATTTGTAAGTAATGCTGTTGCATTAGGGATGGAGCCATCTGAGGGATTGGGATAAGACATTGCCCAATGTTCAGCTGCTCAAAAAAGACATCAGTTATACCTGGCTAGAAAATACATTAACTGCCATGGGATTTGATAACGTTCATGTTTCACAGACAGGGGTGTCTGGGGAGGTCAAAAAAGTTGAGCTGGCAGCTGCAACCAAGTGATTGATGCGCCTTTTTAATGTGCATTGTATCTAAAAAGGGATAGGGCATCAGTCATGTGACTCCCTTACACACACTCTGATTCACAGATGCCCATGGCAATCTGAGAAAGAGTAACAGAAAGCTCCATGCCTCAATAGTGAAAATATTTGATGCCAATTGTGAGCAATAAGAAAATTTGGAAGAATTTAAATAGAAGTGGTGTTTTATAGGCAGAGCAATTCATTTTTTCAACCAAAAGGGACTGGTCCTGCAGAGAATGTGACATTATGGTTAAAAATAACAGCAACTTAGTAAACAATGAATGCTTGTTTTCAGCTCACAATATGCTTTTCATTTGGGCCTTCTACAAGGTTTCTTAAAGTCCCTTGGTAACAGAGGGTGGATCCATCATTTTACAATCAATATACTATTAAATGTATGTCACAGCACCATCTGTTGACTCCTCCTAGAGAGACAAGGGAAGTCAGTATAAAGGGAAGCATGGAAGCCAAAATCCTCATAGGCACTGGAGTAAAAGAGGAAGTACAGGCCTAAGGTAGCAATAAAATCAGGTTATTTTTCAGACCTACAAGCCATTGTTGCAAATCAATGGGTAATTTTCAGTCAGATGTATTTAAATATTTTTAGGGCCCATGGTGTTTCAAACTGAGGCCTTATTTACATTCTGAGTTGGGATGGTGTGGTCTTCGGAATGGACCTGGATTCCAGCTTCTATGAGTTTATTTTATTTTTATTTTAATCCCATTTATATCCCGCCCTTCTCCGAAGACTCAGGGCGGCTTACAATCTAAGTACAAATCAAATGTGCTCAGCAATAGCCTTCAATCTATGTATATGCCTGCTTATTAGGGCTTTCGCCCCCCCCAAGCGGCATTATTACAAAGTCAGCTTATTGCCCCCAACAATCTGGGTCCTCATTTTACCTACCTCGGAAGGATGGAAGGCTGGGATGGAAGGCTGAGTCAGTTCTAGCCATCGTGGTTAATTATCAGCTACGATGGGAGTTATAATTCAAGAGATTTCTGGAAAGATATGGGTTTCCTATTCTTGTTCTCAGAGTACTTAAGATTGCTGCAGGGAAAAACTTTAAGCTCCAAGGAGGTAACATGGTCAATAAACATGTAGCCAACAAACAAATATTCACTTACTCAAGGAACTGTTTTAGTAGCACTATAGATTTTCAGCAGCCAATTTAGAATACTAGATTTAAAGCCTCCATGCTCGTCCCAGTCATGATGCCCCCCAGTACTATTTTTTTCTCACCTTACCCAACCCCAGAAAAGGAATGCAGTTTGGACCTGACTTATCTTATATCTTATGGTTATTTATCCATGAGGCTGAGCTTAAGGACACCAAATGAATGCAAATGAAGAGCTTCCAGCATTTAGGATAAGAAAATATTTCAGAGCTATTCAGTCTTGTCATTTTTTTTTTTTTTTGCAATAATCAGAAAATAATTCCCATCACTCTTATCATTTCTCTGGGGAGAGAGGAGCTGTTTTCTCTCTTTCTCTCTCCCTCCCCCATGTCTTTTTTGGTGCTAGGAAGGAGATAGAAATGGTGGAAAAACCAGGACTCTATGCAAATGGAAGATCCCTCTGGAAGACAGTGGCCATGCTGCTAGAAAAGATGGACAGAGTAATCAAAATGGACTAGCTGGTAGAGTCATTTAGGTAATTGAGTCTAACTCTTTGCGCAGGGCAAGAATCCAAATGAAAAGCATTCCCAACAGATGTCTGTTCAACCTTCATTTGAAGGGAAATCTACTACCTCTCTGGATGGATATTTTGGACGGCCCACATAGGGAAGACCTTTTAGGACAGGGGTGTCAAACTGCCAGCCCGCGGGCTGGACACGTCATCCCAAAACTGCGCTCACCCCATTGCCAGCAACGGAGAAAAAGCTTCGATACATTGCGCAATGTCACGTGACGTTGCAAGTCTGACATGTCAGTTTTAGGCTGTTGTGTGTAATCAGTGCAAGCCCTCTGATTTCCTGCATTTTCCTACAATTTAAAAAAAATGATTTAAAATAAAGGTTTCATGAGTCTCTATAATTCTATGGACTTGCCTATTTTATCCTGTTTTTCAATAACATCTGTTCTATTGTAGGTAAATTTGGATAACTTAACTCCTGTTTGTCTAAGTTTTAATTTGGAGATGAGTTACTGGAAACCTAAGATAAAATGCCAAGGTGATCTAGAAAAGAAAATAGCCATCATAAACCAGCAGGCAATGAGGTAATCAATGTTAAGCTAGAGAAACATCTTCCCTCCCCAACTCTCATTTGAGGTTATTAATGGATATGAATAGGATGATGAAAACGACATGTGTAGGACCCAATTGTTAGCAGCAGAATTTGCTAAATAACAAATGGAAGCACTTAAAAGATTAAATAAATGCAACCCCCAGTGTGCACACAGAAGAACGAAGTAATAGCTGGCAGATGACTCATGGCCTTCAAAACTGCATTTTTGATCCTCAGGGATTTCTCAGGGAGAAGATTAATAATGACGGATAGAACTTTCCTGAAACACTGATCCACAGTGATTGGGTTTCCTCAGCATTATGCAAATGCTGAGTGTTTTCTGGGTTTAAAACTTCAGATTATGTAAGGCAACCTCCCTTAGGCTTTGTACTACGAAATATGTGCCCAGACATACTGGTTGATGGCTGTTGACTGAGGATTATGGAACTCTTCTCAAACACATCAGTAGGGTTCAGGATTAAAGCAGGTTCAAACAAACAAAGGTGAGACTTAATTCCTGACCTCTTGCACCTTGAAATTCCCACTTCTCTGCAGGATGAATCTACTACCTGTCCGCTACCAAGATGCAGGTATTTCCCGATTGGCAGCTTAAAATAAGAGAGATTCTTTGAATGTTGAGAAATTGAAGGCATTTTCTTGATTATTCAAATAAGTCACATAGCTGTGCTAAATGGAGAAAGAATCAAATCATGTTTTACATGATGGTAGTAGCTTGATTGCTGAACTGAACAAAGAAACAAAGCCTACAGTACTTTCTCCAAAAGAGGAAAAACAAACCATTCAGTGACACATGACAGCTTCCTCTCTGAATGTGAACAAGCACCAAGGCTGTAAGGATGGCACACTCTGATTTCAACATGCTGGAGGTCCCCTGAAGGACAGCAGGGTGCTTCTTTGCAACCGTGTCACTGCTGAGATAATGAAGGTGCAGAAGTCTGGCAGCTTGGTAACCAGGGAACAATAATGACAATCAAACCAAGGTAATGAGTTTTGCTATGTCATACATGCTTACCTGCCTTACCTCAAATGGTCAACAGAGTGAGTAAGGGTCAGAAATACAGTAGATCTTCTATCGGTATCATCTGCCACTTGCTGATGGAGTAAGACATGCACTTTGATTGTACTGTGAGCATCTGAGAAAGTAGCCTTGTAATAAGGCAGATGTTGAAAATGGACTTGATAGGCACCACTGGCAAAGTATCCCGAGAATTGAAGGAGCTGGGCAGTCTAAAAACATGAAATATAAATAAATAAATAAAATCTTGAAGATGGTAATGCTGACCTACACAAATAGGAGAGATTGAAGGCGTCTCAGGGGTGCTGTGGTGAATTAGAGTTGGAGAAAAATAAAACTGCAGATAGAAATAAATATGGCTGAAATACTTGGGAGATTTTTCCTGAAGGATTCTAAATAGATGAAAATTTAAACACATATTCACCTTTAAATATATATTGTGCAATGCACAAGTAAGTTAATGGAAGGGGTTGTTAATGGAACTTATGAACTCCTCTTCCTCCTCCTGCCTTTTAGATGAATTACAGTTTCCCTGTACTTTTTCAAACCAGTAACTGATCTTGCTGTAATTAAGTGCAACTATCAGATTTAATTGTAATTATATAGGTTATGTAACTCGTTCTAATGACTTTATATTGCATATTGTTGTTTTTATATAGGCTGCATTGATCTACATGAGGAAATATCCAAATGAGTAGATAAATATTATCTATCTCTACCTACCTACCTACTGTACCTACCTACCTTCCTACCTACCTACCTACCGGTATCATCTAGATTTGAAAGGAGTAATACCACAATGACTTTGGGTGGGAGAGAGAAACACACACAGAGAAGCAGTTAATAAGTAAAATAACACATTAATAGCTTTATCAGGCACTGCCTTTTAAGGTTCATCTGAGGAGTGAACATCCTGGGCACACAGTCTCCCAAAATATATGCAACTGATTGTGATAAATTTGTATACAAGGCATACCCCTTGTTTCTTGGTGGGCAAATTCAGGGTCTATCACACAAATATCTTGGGGAGAAAAGTCTAGCATAAGTTGAGTTCCTACTGGTTGATTATACCTTCTGAGTGATACTACACTATGTGACATCTGAATTGTGTCAGTGGATTTCATGGGTCACTGAATTACTGATATCAGACAATATTTTAGAAACTTGGAGTATAATGGTCAGTTGAGGATTTGGAAGATATTGTCTTGTTCACAAAATTATCCATTGAAAATACCTGTTAAACTCCAAGATCTGGCCATCCCTAACACAACACACGTCTAGATTCTTTAAAAAAAAAAAAGCTCACCAATGCTTCTAACATTAAAGAAAGGACTCCATCTTAGACCTGGAACATCTCTTTTGCATATCAATCCCAAAATTAATCACTGATTTTCTAAAGATAGGGTTGGGAAACCCTCCAATCTGAAACACTGGAGACCTGCTGCCTACCAATGTAAACATCTCAACTGGTATAAGGCAATTTTCCATGTGCCTGTTTTAAAGCATTGGATCTTCTTCCTGGAATTTTATGGAGTTATCAATTTTAAATGAAGGATCCTTTCAAAAATTACTTGGTTTTTAACGTAATTCCAAGGACTCAGGATCATCAGGAGTAATGAGAATAATCCACCAAAAACAATAATGTAGCTCTATTTTTTAATTTTGCATCTAAAGCTAAAGTAGAATTTAGCAATATGGCTGGGCTGCAAAGAGTCTTTTTAAAGTTTTCTAGATACTTTCACTTTTAGTTTAAGAGATGCTTTATCTCAAAGGTTGCACGAGATACACAAGATGGATTTGAAAGTTCTACACATCATAATGTTTTCATAATGCCCTCAAGAAATGTACACATAATTTATTGATTGCTTCTCTTAGTACTTGGATCCACTTCAGATAGCTTTTACCCCTTCAGTGTAAGAAGTCTAATCATCCAAGCTTTTTAATAATAGAGGGTGAAGTTTTAAAAATAGAATAATCATTCTTTAAAGCAGAATCTGAATCAGGCATTCCCAATGGTCACACAGCCCTGATTGTATCATACTTTTTACTGAGAGACAAAAAAAAAGATAAGCTATACAGAAAGTGAAGTGTATCAAATTCAATGAAGGAGATATAACAGATGTATAGCATATACAGAGATACTGTTACATGTATTCTCTCTCTCTCTCTCTCTCTCTCTCTCTCTCTCACACACACACACACACACTTGTGTGCTGTAAAGAAAATGCATGGATAAATTAGAACAGGGGTTCCCAACCTATGGGCCATGGCCCACTACTGGGCCACAGCTGCTTGGCCATCAGGCCACATGAAGGGATGGCCAGTGCACATGCACTCATGCGTGCACTCACCCCCCCACTCATGCTAGTGCTGCCCCAAGCATCCCACTGGTACTACCGCTGCCCCTCCCCTGAGCATCCCACCGGCACTAGTGCCACCCCGAGCATCCTGCTGGCACTAGCACCACCCTGCCCCAGAGTGTCCCACTGGGACTGGTGCCACCCTGAGCATCCTGCCGGTGCTAGCACTGCACTGCCCCAGAGTGTTCCACTGGTACTAGTGCCACCCCGAGCATCCTGCTGGCGCGAGCACTGCTCTGCTGCAGAGTGTCCCACTAGTGCCGCCCATAGGGTCCCACCAGCGCTAGCGCCACACCATTTGCTTGTGTGCATGCGCTTGTGTGCAGCTGTTTGAGTGTGCACATGCACTCGCATACAGCCGTTTGTGTGTGCACATGTGCTTGCGTGCATCCCATTGGCACGCATGCACATAATGGTGCCTCCCTCCCTTTCTGGGCCACCAAATCAAAAAGGTTGGAGGCCTCTGAATTAGAATAAATATATTTCCAATTAATCTGTAATCATTAATTTGAAAACAGTGACCTAATACATGTGTAACATTATGTAAAATTTATAATAATTCAGTTGGATAATTACACTGATCTGTTTATCAAAAATGACAAAGAACACCTTAAAGACTCCTGGATTGTATGATTATGTAAGCTTTTATGGACTAGAGGCTGTTCATGGCATGTTATCTGCAGTTAGCAGTGCTCACATACATAAGGGATAAAAGGATTGTAATTAAATGGCAATGGAATATGTAACTACTGGCTGTGGCAATTCATTTAGAACTTATTTTATGCACAACAATGATAATAGCATTAATTAGTGATAATACAACCATCTTAGCATTGCTGAGTAAAAGAACACATGTATTGGGCAGGAAATTATTGTCTGTGTTCAGGCTCAAATGCCAGCATTTTCCTTTATTCCAATATAGCCATCTTAAGGTTAATAAAAAAGTGACCTGGTAGATTGAAATGTTCCGCCATTTATTCTTTGGCACTTACTTGAATTGTGTGTATGGAGAAGAGCATTACTGGTGATAATATTTGCCACATTACCAATTATGTTACCTTGCTGACATTATTTGATCCTGTACAGAGATAGTTCTAAATTTACAGGGAAAACATTAGTATCTTGAGTTTTGACTTCTGGTTTTTGGATTATATTGTCGATAGTGACAGGTTGTTTCAGGTTAGGAGAGTTGTCTGGAGGCAAGAAGATCCAAAATGTATCTGAATAAATTGTCATTACCTAGGTGATATCATTGATTCTTTGCTGAAATGATTACAGCTAGATAAGAAATTTAGGTGACTATACATAATATTCTATCATTTTCTATTCTCAGCCTATATCTTTTCTTTGATGGTAGCTATTTGATCTTGTTGATGTGATTTTCATGTCTTTGGATAGCTACTGTGGTCTAAAAAATACTTCATGTGAGTAAGTCATAAATCTGTGTAGAAGTTGTTTAAATGTCAAAGTGAACTTAAACATTTAAACTGAACTCAAGATAGCTGTTACTGTTTAATGCACTTGAGATCTGGACATAGACTTGTTGACTTTTGTGCTTCTATCCATCATTTTTAAATCTGTATAAAATATGAAATATTAGTTGCTATGTTAATCTAGGGGTTGTTTTCAAAAATGGCCTAATTTCTTTGACTCTCATTTTTATTTCACCCTTGATATAATTATACAGTCAGTGTTGACTATACAAAGTACGGGTCACAGCTTGGTTGTTATACAGTAAAAACATGCCTCTAGATTTAACTGTCATAAAACAATTTCATAGGCAGAATGAAACAATACAGTGAAATTCTCTTTAAGAAAGTAAAAGTTAAAGAGGCAAGATTTCTGAGAAATGATAATGATGATAACTGCAGATCGATTTCTTTAATGATGCCATTTGTTCTCATCTAACTTTCTTTCAAAACAATTTGAGTTGCACAGCAAAAAGATCACAGAACTGCAGAAAAAGCGACAACTACTTCATAACATACACAAATAAGATACCAAACAGATGATTGCTTAGCTCAGACTCTGGCAACAGTCATGGCTGTGAATGGAAGAAATTGAGTTTTTATGTTATTGTGGGCAAGGGAAATAACTATTACTTGAACAGTTTTGATAAGTACTTCAGAATATTTTAATCCTGTCAATCCAAATCTTAACTGCAGGTTTTGTGTTCGTTCAAGTTCAATCTACTATGTGTCTTTGTGTGCATGTATGAGACCAATGTAGAGCGAGGAAGCAAGCATCACAGTGCAATTGCCAATCCTTCCACTTTCCTGTAAGATACACATATGTGACTTTTGATTTGTCAAGGGTTCCCGGCTGAACTTCTCCTTCCTCACCTTTGCCCTTTAATATAGTACATATTTAATAGAGCCTCTCAGACAAGGGTCAGAGTAAAACTCAGGAAATATAAAGCAGTCATACCGATCTGTCAATATTTAATCAAACAAAGTGTAGTTGTATATCACCTTGTGGGCTGGATCTAGAGGTTATGCATACTAAGCGGATGGGCTGAGCAGTTAAATGGAAAAATGAAGTGGACTAATTCATTTGTTCCCAATTAAACAGAAATAGATAGATGATAGACAGACAAACAGACAGACAGACAGACAGATAGATAGATGTAGCACTGTCACAGAGAAGGCATGACTCCTTGATCCAGCAAGACCTTTTTTATTGAGAGAGAGGATCTGGAGCATCATATGGTATTTTTTTTCCTCCATTCTTTTTTCTTATACTGGTTTACATATAAGTAAATATAGATTTTATAGCTATAAAACATACACACAGACACACATAGACACACATGCACAACACACACACACACACACACACACACACACACACACACACACCACTATAAGGAAAAAGGGAATGGAAAAAAAACACAATATGATGCTCCAGATTCTCTCCCAATAAAAAAGGGCATTCTTGATGGATCAAGGAGTGACACCATTTCTCTGGCAGTGCCTGCCTTCTGATACAGCATCCCCTCCCCCCAGATCCTGGTGGTCCTGACCCACAAGGCTTTGAAAACCTGGCTGTTTCCCTAAGTGATTAGGCCAGGAACTTAGTAACTTCTGCTGTTCATGTATTTTTTAATGATTGGGATTACTGTTCACCTGAGGCCTCATGAATCATTGCTTGTAGCTGTTGTTTTAATCCCCGTGCGTCACCTGGAGTCACTGTTGTGAGACGGATAGCCATATAAATTATTGATATAAATAAAGTGAATTAATTAATCCTCTGCTTAATTTGAAAAACAGTGATTAAATCCTCCATACTGCGGTTTGGAAATGCCTTTCTAGTTAAACTGATGAGAACTGCACCATCATTTCAAAGTGAGCTTTTGTGCTGCAAAAGGGTGAGGGGTGTCAAGGTGTGCTCATTTGCACAATTGCTATAGCTATTTTTCCTTAAAAAGTAGCACATTTACCGAGATGTGCACAGAATAGCAGGCTATCAGGAAGGATTCTGTATCACATGCAAATCTTTGTAAGAGATCTGAAGGACATAAAAAGTGTGCTACATGCTTTCTTGGTGTGCATTTGTGACTTCCATCCTCTGATTTTCCCCACAGCAAGTTTGATATTTATCTGCTTTTTCTTCTGCCTTTATTCTTTGAATAGCCCCCAGCAAATGAATTCCCAACCCATACATTCACTTCAAGCATGTTCACAAAGATGGCTTCCATTTTCAATAAATCTCATCAGCCCTCCACTGGGTAGGAAGTCTGAATTATGTGTTTTGTTTTGGAGAGAATAAAGCAGCAGAAAAAAGTGTTGTTCTATCATCTGCTATGCTGAGATCAAAAACTCTATTTTTCTGTGTCATGAGCACAGCTATCTAGCACGTGGGAGCCTGGAAGAAATGAATGAAGAAAAATAGAAGACGGTTGTGGTATAGATTTCACATTCCCTTGTTTTACTGACAACTGATAACCACCACCCCATCCTGCTTCTGCCTCTTCCGTTCACAAGATTGCTTTATAAATCAGAACTGATACACATGGAGACAGAGAAATTTTATTTTTGTCAAGCCAAATCCGATGCACTGTAACAGAATTTATTCAAATTGCCCAGGGGGGCAACTGAAACAAGCTCATGCAGTACCACTGACATGAACACTGGGGGGGATATAGATCAATTTGATTAATAAATTAATAAATACAGATGATGAACCAGAAAGATTCCTAGCATTTGTACACATATAGTGCCTTCATATTGCTAGGAGAAAACTTCATATTACAAGGCCATCTTGATGAAAGACAAAGTCTACTATTCCTCATTTGCTTACCAATCAGCAGCATAATAGACCTGGTCTACTCTAACCAGAAAGAAGAAATCCTGTAACCAAGTGTAAATAATTCCCCAAAGGATTATAGCACACATGGTCCTCTCTGCTTCGTTCCATCTCTTTTTCTCAAAGTACAAACTATATTTACTTGTTGCACTGATCACCATAGGTGTCCATAGACAAATAGGGATCAGGCAAAATGACCTTTTTCATTCCCAAGAGGTTTTATCACAGTAAACGAAAGATCTTATTTTTTCCTTTACAACTTTGGGGTGGTTGCTGAAGCTGAATTCTTTCTCTCCATCTAGTATGTGGAGTTATGACTTTTTGTGCCCAGCTTCAAAATGTCGGGTTCTTGGGAATGTTTATTTTAGCCAATCGAGCTAAATTATGCTTTTCTATAGCACTCAGCGTTTCCCAGCTAGGTAGAAATCAGTCTCCTTCATTCAAATCAGGGCTATAGCATAGTTGAGAGGCAACCATTCAAAAGTTATACAAGAGCAACTTCAGAATTTCTGGACTTTTTAAATGAATGAGAAATTAAACAGAATGGAATGAGGTGCCACATCAGCGTAGACTGCCTTTCTACTGAATTGCATATCTCCAAGAGCAGAGTTGTCTCCATGGATGATTGTGGAGTTCATCATAAGGCCAAAATGGTCTGCCAGAGGACAATGTTTCATTGTGCTGAATGGTTTGATTTAATTGCCATTTAATTTATTCCTGTGTGAGACTAAAGCTTTCTCTTTCTCAGGAATATAACTTAAATTGGTAGATGCCTCTAGGGAGATTCAATTCATCCAGGTCATGATTGTCCCAAAGGTGCTTTTTTTCAAAAGGCAACTGGACTTTCTTTGTTTTTCCTTGAAGACCTTTCACTTCTCATTCAAGAAACCAACTGGACTTTTTTTTTTTCCCCTGAAGATATTTCCCTTCTCATCCAAGAAGCTTCCTCAGTTTAGATCTGAAGAAGCTTCTTGGATGAGAAATGAAACCTCTTCAAGGAAAAAACAAAGAAAGTCCAGTTGCCTTTTGAAAAAAAGCATCTTTGGGACACTCAAAGTGGCAGGTTTGTGCAAACTGAATTTGATTTGATTCTATGAAGTATTGCTTCTTAGCCACATATGAAAGGCAGAACGAGCTTTAATATAGGCACTGCTTTTTCAGGTCCCAGAGAAATCTACAGAGGAGAGCAAAACAAAACAAACTAGTTTGGGTCAAAGGGACCTTGCTTTGCAAATCAGCTTTACTTAAATGTTCACTGAATCAAAAAAATCCTCTTGAAGATCTACACTGCCCTATTCAATGGGGTGGGTGGATGGGTAAAGTTGGAGGAAGGAACTAGAATAATAATTTGCAGCTAATATCTGCCATAGTCTTGCCTCACCCAGACTGAAAGATTTGGTTTATTTGATTATTGTTGTATTTATTTGATGTATAATTTTTTTGTCACATTTGTTTTGTTACTTACTTTCCTTTTTAGTTTGTATTTTAATGTTGGATGTTGAGATTTAATAAAGAAAGTTAGATTCAAGGATGTGTTCCAAAATAAAACTTCCAAAATCAAGGACAGCTGGCTTTCAGGGGAAATATATTGATCCCTTAAACCTATTTCTGTAAGCACATCAATGCAAAATGGTGGCCAAGAAAAAAAATCAATATACTGAACACAACATAATGAGGATGTGATGACAGCTTGGTTTCTCCATTGTTTCCTGTCCTTGGCAGAAGGTCACAGAGAGGCATCCCAGATCTCATAATTTACTCCTATTTACCTTCTACTTTTGTCTTATTCTGTCTCCTTTTAGAAAAGAGCAAGCCTAAATGGTTTGTCTGGGACCAGTTTACTATTTCTGATGACGATGTTTCTATCGGATATCCAGCAGGGGGCAGTACAGTGCTTGGAAAGAGATTTGTAGTCTGGTTATAAGTTCTCTTCAAGGTTGTTTTTTGTTAATGCCACAAAACAAACACAAAAATCCTTGAGGTTTTTTTTTATTATTATTTCTGTTTCTGCTGTAATTTTTATTTACAAGAGATAGCATCCTATTAAACTTCTTTCCTAGGTTTGGGTCAAACAAGTTTACATTATTTTTTTCTGGAGGGTAAATCACAGTAGAGTTGAGGGCATGTCATCCCACTCTTGAATATTTAAATGAGCTTGTTGGTATGACAGGCAGCTGTGGGAAAGCCGCCATGAATTATTGGAGCCAAGAAGATACATGAAGATGTTAAGAGAGGGGAAATAAAATGATTGTTTTCAGTTCTGTTACAAAAGATGCAATTATTTTGGGAGCTTGGAGATTATTTTATTTTATAGGGAAATTCAGTCCAAAATCTTTTTTGTTTTAAATGAACCATATATCCTCCAGGAATTATAAGATAGGCTAAGATATTTGTACAGAATTAATATCCATACAGAAAGGCATTAATCTAATTGATCAGTTATGTATGCATATGTTTGTCTATGTACATGAATTTCCTTGAATATGCATCTTGGATGCAAGATGCTGTTTAGTAGACTGTTGATATACGGCAATCTTGTGAGATCTGGGCCTATCTTTAAACTTTGAAAATGAATTTAATTTAATTTTAAGGAGCAGCTTAATTTAACTGCCACTTTCTGCAGATGCAAACGTGGCAGTTGTAGAGAGTTGCTGGTCTTCGTAATAGAATGAAACATACACTGACACAGACATAAGGAGACTAGACAATGGAGAACTGGAAATCCGCATCTACTGCAAACCCACACACATGGACCAGATCCTCAGCTTCACAAGCAACCACTCCACTGCACACAAAAGAAGCTGTGTCCAGACCCTCTTCAGAAGGGCCAGGACACACACTAAGAAAAGCAGAAGAGAACACCGGCTGGCAGTAAAATGCCATGATCCCAAGTCCTTAATCTCTACCCACACCAACACCAAACAGCACCAGTTCAATTGGAGCAACACAAAAATCATTGGCCACACTACCACCCACCATGCTCGTGAGTTCATTGAAGCCTGGCACTGCACAAGCAATTCCATCAACAGACACATTGGCCTACAAATAACTCAGAATCCTAATCAACTGCACAGTCAACCAGAGACAGCAACGACCCTCCACCAACCCATGCAAGCCCTTCCCCCACCAGCAGTTCACCTCCCAACGACCCTGAACTGATGTAACCTCCCCATCACAAGACCCATCACAAGAGTCTCACTGATGACTCACACCTAACCCACCCCAAGACCCATCACAGACCCTCACTTGACACACTCACACGCGCAGCCCTGAAGCTTCTAAACAGAAGTTCACTGACACTGATGTCCCCTAAACTCCACTGAAGATGTTACCTAGCTTGGTAATGAAATGTTCAGAAACCAACCCACAAGCTCAGAGGACGAACCTTCACCCTCAGAATAAAACATGCCAGGCCTTTCTTTCATACACAGAGAAAACCCAAAACAACTCTTCTAGTTTCACATTTTCTAAGCTGACTCTCCCCTGTCATTGTTACTTCCAGAAGAAGCTTTAAAGCATGGGTGTCCAACCTTTTAGCTTGCCTGGGCTGCACTGAACGAAGAGGAATTGAGTTGAGCAGCATACAACATATAAAACACAGTATAGAAATATAGTAAATATATACAAATCACACAATAATGGTAAATGTTTACAATCTTGTGGGGCCACATTACAAACTGCCCAGGGCCACATGAGTCCTGTGGGCCATGGGTTGGACACACCTGCTCTAAAGGAAAACAGTCCTTAGTGTATATCTTATTGTGATGTCCTGCCATCACTGTTGAATGGTTAATGGTGGTGCAATGTATTTTAAACCTTTTTCAATGCATTTATTCTACATTTTATGAGGAGAAAGATTACAGGGATTTATCCTGAGATGCCATCTGTTTCATACTACAGGAGTACCTATGGCTTGTCAGGCACTAATGCCTTATTTTGTGATCTGATGTTAATTATTTATGAAAATCTTCCAAGTGCATCGTCAAGCAATCTAATCATGGCTTGGGCAGGCTAAGGATGGAGGTGGTGCATCTATCATGGCCACCCTCAATCTCTCTACCGATCCTTGTTAGGGGATTATGAGTAGGAGGCACTGTGTGAAAGTGGTTCTTCTCCTTTCTTCAAGGCCAGTTTGAATCGGTGTTGGTGGTGAGGAGAAGTTAAGCCTATTTTGAGGAGCCTCAGGCCTACACTTTCTTGTCACTCCTACTTCACATCTATGTGAAAACATAGAGTGATGGTCATCCATCAGCATGGGGTGTGTATCATCACTATGATGTTGATATTCACTTGTACAAGTCCATCCTTGGCCAACCAAGTGACGCTGCTGAGATCCTTTTCTGGTACCTGGAGGCTATAAGGATCTGAAGCAGAATAATAGAAATGATAGATGATAGAAATGATAGAAATGATAGAAATGATAGAAATGATAGAAATGATAGAAATGATAGAAATGATAGAAATGATAGAAAGTGTCGAAGCCACAGGAACCTTGGGGGGAAGTGATCATGCAATATTGGAATTCAATATTCTGGAAGAACAAGCAATACAACACAGCCAAACTAGAGTCTTGGACTTTAAAAGAGCTAATTTCAATAAACTTAGAGAGACGTTGGGAAGAATTCCATGGATGAGAATCCTAAATGGGAAAACAACTCAAGAAGTTTGGGAAATTTTGAAATTTTGAAAAGTGAGATAATAAAGGCTCAGTCTAGCACAATACCAACAAAGAAGAAAAATAACAGCTCTCAAAAGAAACCAGCATAAAGAACTCTCTGATAAACTGAAAGATAAAAAGGACAAGTATAAGAATTGGAAAGAGGGGCACATAACTAAGTCAGAATATCAGCAAATAGCCCGTGCCTGCAAAGATGAAGTGAGGGAAGCTAAGGATCAAAATGAACTGAGGCTTGCGACCAAAGTCAAAAATAACAAAAAAAAGCTTCTTTCAACATATAAAAAACAAGAAAAAAGTTAAAGAAATGATTGGTCCATTAGTGGGGGAAAGTGGCAAGAAGGTGACAAGCAACAGGGAGAAAGCAGAACTATTTAACTTGTTTTTTGCATCTGTCTTTACACAAAGGGAAAAACAGTCCAACCTACCAAAACCAGTGCCATAAA
Source organism: Vipera ursinii (assembly GCF_947247035.1). Classification (NCBI taxonomy): domain Eukaryota; kingdom Metazoa; phylum Chordata; class Lepidosauria; order Squamata; family Viperidae; genus Vipera; species Vipera ursinii. The sequence goes on from NC_139512.1 coordinate 124,165,602, forward strand.
AAACAGAATAGAAATGCAAGTTAAGATAGGCAAGAAAATGATAAGTGAGCACCTGTCTAGCCTAGACGAGTTCAAATCACCAGGACCAGATGGATAACAGCCCAAAGTTCTGAAGGAACTGGCAGACGTGATCTCAGAACCACTGAACTATATTTTTCAAAGATCCTGGAGCACTGAGGAACTACCAGAGGACTGGAAAAGAGCTGATGTAGTTCCCATATTCAAAAAAAGAAAAAAATAGATCCAGGAAACTACAGATCTATCAGCCTGATCTCAATACCTGGGAAGGTTCTGGAAAAGATAATCAAGCAACAAATCAGCGAACACCTTGATGCAAACAAAGTCATCATTAAAAGTCAACATGGGTTTGTCAAAAACAGATCATGCCAGACAAATCTCATTGAATTCTTTGACCAAGTGACAAAACTAGTGGACCAGAGGAATGCTATAGATATAATTTACTTGGACTTCAGTAAGACATTTGATAAAGTAGATCACAACCTACTACTTGATAAGATAGAAAATGTGGGTTAGATGGCATCACCACCAGATGGATTTGTAGCTGGCTGACAGGCCGTACTCTGTATGGTCCTAAAAGGAACTGCATCTACATGGAAGGAAGTGTGTAGTGGAGTGCCACAGGGCATTGTTCAGGGCCCAGTGCTCTTCAACATCTTCATCAATGATTTGGATAAGGGGATAGATGGGGAACTCATCAAATTTGCAGACGACACCAAGCTGGCAGGAATAGCCAATACTCCAGAAGATAGGCTTAAAATACAGGAGGATCTGGACAGACTCGAACACTGGGCGCTATCTAACAAAATGAAATTCAATGGTGAAAAAAGTAAGGTTCTACACTTAGGCAGGAAAAATCAAATGCACAGGTATAGTATAGGTGGTACCTTGCTCAATAGTAGTAACTGTGAGAGGGATCTCGGAGTCCTAGTAGACAATCACTTCAATATGAGCCAGCAGTGTGCTGCAGCTGCCAAAAAAGCCAACACAGTGCTAGGCTGCATTAACAGAGGGATAGAATCAAGATCACATGAAGTACTAATACCACTTTACAATGCCTTGGTAAGGCCACACCTGGAATACTGCATCCAGTTTTGGTCACCACGATGTAAAAAAGATGTTGAGACTCTAGAAAGGGTACAGAGAAGGGCAACAAAGATGATTGGGGGACTGGAGGCTAAAACATATAGGGAACGGTTGCTGGAATTGGGTATGTCTAGTTTAATCAAGAGAAGGACAAGGGGTGACATGATAGCAGTGTTCCAATATCTCAGGGGCTGCCACAAAGAAGAGGGAGTCAAGCTGTTCTCCAAAGCACCTGAAAGCAGGACAAGAAGCAACAGATGGAAACTAGTCAAGGAGAGAAGCAACCTAGAACTAAGGAGAAACTTCCTGACAGTTAGAACAATTAACCAGTGGAACAACCTGCCTCCAGAAACTGTGAATGCTCCAACACAGGAAGTTTTTAAGAGGAGACTGGACAGCCACTTGCCTGCAATGGTATAGGGTTTCCTGCCTGAGCAGGGGGTTGGACTAGATGACCTCCAAGATCCTCCTCCTCCTCCTCCTCCTTATTATTATTATTATTATTTATTATTATTATTATTATTATTATTATTATTATTATTATTATTATTATTATTATTATTATTATTATCTTTGACTCAAGTCTTGTAAGACTGAGTATCTGGGAGTTTTAGGGCCTTCCAAATTCCAGATATTTTCCATCTCTATCTAACTCTGGGACTACCTTTCTCCAGTTAGAATCAGTGTGCAACTTGGGGGGTCCTCCTGGAAGTCATGGTTCCCATTTGAAGAGCATGTGGGAGCCATGGGGTGGAATGCTTTGCACAGGTTTAATTGTCCTCCAACTGTGTCTGTTTCTGGAGTGATAGGCCTTGCTCATGCTGACTCATGCCTTAGTCACCTTCTGTTTGGGTGACTGAAAATCAGTTTACATGGGGCTGCCCTTGAATATCATTCAGAAGCTGCAATTGGTCCTGACACAGGCATATTTTAGCATCTCTTGCTACACCTATGCAACACACCACTGCTCTGTGAGTTGAACTGGTTCGCGTAGTCTTCTGGGTGCAATTCAAGGTGCTGTTTGTAACTACAAAGCTCTGCACGGCATAGGGATAGCAATAGCAATAGCACTTAGACTTATATACCACTTCAGAGTGCTTTACGGCCTTCTCTAAGCAGTTTACAGAGTCAGTATATTGCCTCCAACAATCTGTGTCCTCACTTTACTGACCTTGGAAGGATGGAAGGCTGAGTCAACTTTGACTGGGTCAGGATCGAACTGTTGACAGTGAGCTGAATTAGCCTGCAATACTGCATTCTAACCACTGCGCCACCACAGCCTGGTTATTTCTGTATTTACTATGCTTTTCTCCAATTGCTTCTGATCAACCCACCAGATCTAACACTTGAGAACTCCTCTACTAAACCATGTTTTCTTCTTGGATCCAGGAGCTTTGCCTTCTCTGTGTCAGCATTGTTCTTGTGGAACAGTATCCCTGCAGAAATCCAGAGATCCTAAATCCTGTTGGTCTTTGGGCTAAGTGGTTAGACTTACCCTTTTGTTGATGTGGTTTTTATGACTGGTAAGTGTAATTTACCTGGGCCACCGTGAGTTCTTGTTTTTAATTGTTGGATTTAAATCTTTGTATGCTGCCCAGAATCACTGTTGTGATATGGATGAGCTCATAAGTAAATAAACAAATAAAGGAGCCCTGGTGGCACAGTGGTTAAAATGCAGTATTGCAGGCAAACTCTGCCACATCCTAGAATTCAGTCCTGATGGGGCTCAAGATTGACTTAATCTTCCATCTTCCAAGGCTGGTAAAGTGAGATCTCAGATTGTTGGGGGAAATATGTAAATGATGCTTCTACCTTATAAGGCATTATGGGGTGATATACAAGTCTAAATGCTATTGCTGTTGCTAAAGGAAGCTGGATAGCTTTTCCCTTTAACATTCTTAAAAAAACAGGTTTATAGCCTGGCATGTGCCCCATTGCAAAGGACTATTTCAGATGTTAATGCAGACATGGGCATTTTAATGCTCATAGGCCACATCCAGCCTGCAGGCTGTCCCTGTCCAGCCCGCAAAATTGGAGAGGATAGGATGTCAGCCATGTTTGGGGCAGGACATCGGCAACAGGTGGCAGGGTATCAGTTCAATGTCACGGGTGGGAGCAGAGCAATAGCAGTTCACTACAACAATCCCAATTTCTCATATGACCCCTTGGGAAGGTTAATTGCCCTGTATTAATGGGTAGAGACAGTTTCCAGGAAAGGCATTTCTTTACAGCAAGCCTGATTTTCATATCCATCCAATATGGGGTTGTAAAAAACAATGTGCTAAACTTATTGTGAATAAGTTAATAATGATTAAATATGTAATGCAGTATGGAAATTACAATCAAAATTGACTGTAACTTTGAGGTGTTGATGGTCTATTTCCCTCCCTCTGATCTCAATAGCATTTATAACAATTTTCATATCTATAGTGACCTGTAACCCTGATAGTGAATAGGAGAATGATCTCAGACAGAACAGTAAACAGGAGTTACTTGGATTCTTCTAACAGATTTTCTATAATGAAATGCATGTAATGTGTAAATGTGTTCAGGCAAATATGCTTTGGTTACGTTTTTTTTTAATGAAGAGCTACAAGGAATGAGGATGGTCCTTAAAATACCTTAAGAAAGGAGGACATGGCAAAGAAAAGAAGTCAGTGATAAAGAGACTAATGTTATATTTAAGTCAGAACCCCTGAATATTTCTGGGGGAAATTTTACATTATGACTCAGTCTTCGAGAGGATTTGTGATGTTCACATCACAGATATCTGAAGCCTTTACTTCAGCTTTGAAGATTCTGGACTGTCCTGTCCTGTCTGAGGCTCAATATAATAAAATTAACCACATCAGTGGTTAATTTTTAATATTAGCAAAGCCTGAGTTCAAGCAAATGTTCTTCCACTGATGAACTTCCATTACCTCCAAATGCAGAACAAAGGAAGAATCCAGGTATATGACCTCATTTATACAGTAAGGCCCAGATGGAGCAACACAGTAAGTCTTCTGCCTTTGTTGCTGCTGTTGCTGTTGCAACTAAGGATGGCTGTCTTGCCATCTGCAATGCAGGTTTCTGTGAGAGGGCTTGTTTTCAGCAAAAGACATAGAAGCCTGGGGAATCTGTGAGGCCAATTTAAGGGGGCTGTTAAGTGATACTTGTTATGTATATATGTATATAGGGGATGTTACACAGAGATAGCCACTGACACCACCAGGTGGCAGGGTGCCCTGTCAGGATTGGCAGGGCAGTCTTTGGCAGAAAATACGGACAATGGGATTGGTTCCAAGTATACCTGGCTAGAGGTATACTTGGGGCAGTTGCCCCTTTGTTTGCCAAGTCTGTGCTTGATCAATAAAGAATGTTATGCTGAACCCTGTTGTCCTGCATCGTCCATCTTGGCCATGTGGTCCAGAGCCCACAACCTAACAGTGGCGACGAAGGTGGGATGCTGTTTCAATCAGAGCTGAAGTCACTGGGAAGCGGGAAAGGCAGAAAATTTTTTCTGAGACCTTCCTAACAAAGCAGCATTCAAGGACCGGTGCGACATGGCTAAATTCGGAGCAACCAGTGAATTTCGTTTAACATTGATGAGCCAGAGTGATGGGAAGCGCATCTGGGATGAGTCGAAGGGTTCCCAATGATCAACAAGATCACAGATGATAAGATGAAAGCAGCAGCGCTTTTGTGTCTAAGTGGTCAGGATGTGTATGATGTGGCCGTTGGTCTGTGTTCTCTGACGCCCGTTGCAAACGTCTCTTATGCTGATTTAAAAAAGTTGGAGGAGCATTTCATGCTGGCAACAGCTTCAATCTATTGGCGGCACCAATTCATCCAGTGCAGCCAGCAGCCAGGTGAGCCAACCTCGCAATTCATCTTGGCGCTGAGACAGGCTGCTCGCCAGTGTAAATTTCCTGATCTTGAAGACAGGATCAGGGATCAAGTGGTGTTTGGACTGAGAGACCAGCAATGTCAACAAAAGATCCTTGCAAAGCCGCCGATGAATCTGTGGGAGGTTTTAGACAAGGTGATGGCTTACGAAGCAGCCAATGACTCTGGCAAGCATACACACCGCAATAGCAGCAGCTCAGGAGCGACCATTCATCATGAGTGTGCTTCGAGCGGTGGAAGCAGTGACCTGGACGAAGAGGCAGAGGTAGATGCGGTACAGCATAGACCCGGAAGGCATCCACCACGGTGGGACAGTGACGGAGGCCAGCGGAGACAATCATCAGCCAACAAAAGCACAGCATGCAGCTGCGGCTGCAAGGAACCGAGGGGACCCAACTCATCCAACCAGAAATGTGCCAGCTGTGGGGGAAACCATCCGTGAGCGACCTGCCAGTTCAGATCCGTGAAGTGTCGTTCCTGCGGCAAGACAGGGCACATTGCAGCCGTTTGCCAGAACTGAAGCAGAGACAGCCTGAACGATTTACAAGCTATGGCATCGGAGCTTGAAGGTACTGTTCTCCCCCGGCACAAACCCTGGCACAATTCCTCAATCCCTGGAAAGAGCAGATGGACCATGTCTCACACGGAAGTCCATCAGCTGCTCAAATCAAAAATAACAATACAGGTCCATCTGCAAGGGGTACCTTGCACGATGGAGCTGGACTCCAGCTCTGCAGTCTCAATAATCTCCTATGAGACATTTAAAAGAATTTGCAATCGGAGTAGGCAGAGGGTTCCCTTAAAGCCCACTAGTTTACAGCTGTCAGATTTTCAGCACACCCCTATTAAAATCAGGGGAAAGGCCACTGTGTTTGTGGGGTTTAAGGACTTCCAGGGTCCCTTTGATATTTTGGTGACCAATGGGCGGAGAACTAGTTTAGTAGGGCTGGATTGGTTTGATGTCCTGGGCATTTGGTTGGGGGGAGTGAATAGCATCCAGCACAAACGTCTTGAATCTGTTTGTAATGAATTTGCAGTTGTATTTGATGACAGGCTGGGAAAGTACACGGGTCCTCCCATTAATTTTAAACTAAACCCGAACGTTCCACCAGTTTGTATCAAGCCCCGAAGAGTCCCATTCACTCTCAAACATAAGATTAAGAGTGAACTGGACAAACTGGTGGAACAGGGAGTGTTAGAACTGGTGGACGGGGGAGACTGGGAAACCCCAATTGTGACACCGTTAAAGGCAAATGGAGAAATTAGAATATGTGCTGATTATAAGGCCACAGTAAACCGAGCCTTAAATCCACACACTTACCCGGTTCCGTTGGTCCGGCAAGTCCTCGCCGCTGTCCAAGGTGGTGCTCTCTTTGCAAAACTTGATTTGGCGCAAGCATATCAGCAGCTGTCAGTTACTAAGGAAGTGGCTGATGCTCAAACAATAGTGACACATAGAGGAGCTTTCCGAATTAACCGGTTACAGTTTGGTATCTTAGTAGCTCCTGGGATTTTTCAAGAAGTGATGGAGAGGACTCTGAAGGGCATTCCCGGTGTATGTCCCTATTTTGACGATGTCCTCATCACTGGGGAATCTGAAGAGATCTTGGCTGACAGGCTGCAAGCTGTTTTAAGCAGATTTTGCGCTGCTGGGCTTAAACTTAAAAAAAGTAAGTGCAGCATTGGTGTGGCATCCACTGAGTTCTTAGGGTTCAGGATTGATGCCAAAGGTATTCATTCCACTGACTCTAAGGTAAAAGCAATTGAGTTGGCTCCAACCCCAACAAATAAGGCTGAATTGCAAGCTTTTCTGGGGTTACTTAACTTCTATCACACGTTTCTACCCCACAAAGCAGCAATTGCAGAACCTTTACACAGACTGCTAGATAAGAAAACTCCATGGGTCTGGACCAAGGTCCACGAACAGAGTTTTAGAAATTACAAACAACTGTTATCTAGTGATTCAACCATCACACATTTTATAGAAAATAAGACCAAAGGCCTATTGCATATTACTCCCAAACTCTGTCAAAAGCAGAAAGGAATTATGCACAAATTGACAAGGAAGCACTGGCAATTGTGTCAGGAGTAAAAAAAAATCCATGATTACCTGTATGGCAGGGAGTTCACAATATTTACTGATCACAAACCATTATTGGAGTTGTTCACAACTGACAAACAAACACCACAAATTCTTTCCCCAAGAATGCTTAGGTGGTCCATTTTTCTATCCGCCTATGCTTGCAAACTAGTCCATAAACCGGGAAAGGATATGGGCCATGCAGATGCATTAAGCAGATTGCCAATAATGAGCAATGACCTTGACGCAGCACCAGCGGAGCAGATCCTACTCATCCAAGATCTTCCAGATTGTCCTCTACAGGTGAAGGATATTGCTACTGGCACCACAGCAGACAAGGTTCTGAGCAGGGTCATCACATGGGTAGCATCTGGGTGGCAGGACAAGAGCCCGGGTCCGGAATTCCAGGCATATTTTATGAGGAGGCATGAGTTGTCTTCTCATAAAGGATGTTTGCTGTAGGGTAGTAGAGTTATTATTCTGGAGAGATTGAGGGAAAGGGTCTTACAATCGTTACACGAGGCTCATCCTAGCATAGTAAGGATGAAGACACTAGCTAGGAGCTACGTATGGTGGCCTGGTCTAGACAAAGCCATAGAGGAGCAGGTAGCGGGGTGCTACACATGTCAGAGGTCAAGGCCAGAACAGCCACAGGCTCCCATTCACAAATTGGAAGCAACTCACACCCCATGGTCTAGGATACACATCGATTACGCTGGGCCCTTTCAGGAACAATTGTTCCTGGTAGTAGTTGACAGTCACTCTAAATGGCTAGAAGTAGTCCCAGTCTCTAGCATGACCACTGCAAAGACAATTCAAGTGCTCTGGGGTCTATTTGCCACTCATGGGTTGCCTGATGTCTTGGTCTCTGATAATGGCCCACAATTCACACCTGCTGATTTCCAGGCATTTACCAGAGCCAACTCGATTGGGCATGTCACATCAGCGCCTTTCCACCCATCAACTAACGGTATGGCAGAACGAATGGTGAGGACAACCAAGGACGCATTGAGGCACATCATCAGTGGAGATTGGCATCACTGGTTAGCTCAGTTCCTTTTGGCACAACATACCACACCATGCACAGCTACGGGCAAGAGCCCTGCTGAGTTGTGTTGGGGATGGCGACTCATTACTAAGTTGGACAGACTACACCCAGACAGAGTGGCAGCTCAACAGGAGCAACCAGACACTACCAGAGAACTTCACATAGGTGAAAAGGTTTGGGCCCGGAACTATGGTCAAGGGCATACCTGGATTCAAGGGGTGGTAGTGGACAAAACAGGGCCTGTATCATACATTGTAGAGGTGGAGGAGGGCCGCGAGGTGAGAAGACACATTGATCAGTTGAGGAAGAGACAACCCGAAAAGCCACAAAATGTGATTCCAGAGCAACATCTGGTTGGTAATCAGGACCCAGTTGGCATTCCAACTGATGACTACATTGCAGACCCAGTTGCCCTTGCTGACCCGGTTGACCAGAATGTGGGGCAAACAGTGAAATGGTCAGCAAGGATCCATAGGCCACCGGCGTATCTCAAGGATTATGTAAGATCTTGAGGCTAGGGCTATTAAGTGATAAATCAAGCTCCACACTGCAGGGTTTTCCCATTAGTTTGTTTATTGTTCATTATTATTTTGTGTTTTTTGTATGGGGGAAGGGGTGTTATGTATATATGTATATAGGGGATGATACACAGAGATAGCCACTGACACCAGCAGGTGGCAGGGTGCCCTGTCAGGATTGGCAGGGCAGTCTTTGGTGGGAAATCCGGACAATGGGATTGGTTCCAAGTATACCTGGCTAGGTATATAAGAGGGGCAGTTGGCCCTTTGTTTGCCAAGTCTGTGCTTCATCAATAAAGAATGTTATGCTGAACCCTGTTGTCCTGCGTCGTCCATCTTGGCCATGCAGTCCAGAGCCCACAACCTAACAATACTAAACCCTGTGAGTCAACACATTACACTACCTCAATTTCATTGACTATTTTTATATGTTTTGTTGCAGATGATTTTCCCGCCATCAACAAGAAATCATAAAGAAAGTTGAATCTCACAATAATAAAAAGATAACTGAGAAAAGGAATGGGGGGAGGGAGAGAGAGACAGAGAGAAGATATTTTTTGTTTCAAAATGATTTCCATTTCACTTATCTAACAGTTATTGTACATCTTAGCTACTGTGATCCATTGTTATGTCATTTATCACTATTTTAACTCACCTACCTATAGCATACATGACAAATGCCAGGCTTCAATATACAAATTCCATGGCATAATCATTTATAGGATTTCCATGGCCATTTCTACCAATGCTAGCAGATTGTTCAAACCTCAACTGATTCATTTTGGCAAGTGTGGTGCCATTTTCATTATTCAAATACTATTGCTTTCATTCTGATGATGATGATGTACACTTTGCTGTCACTTTGGTTTGTCAAATAAAGTAACTAATAACAATCATAAAGCTGTGTAAGTGATAGAAAATTCCACATAGACTCTCTGCTTATAAAGCCTACCCCACTGACAGCGAACACAAAGACTCCAAATAATATCTACAAAAAGCTAAGGCAATTAAATGAGAGACTGAAGTTGCCATCAAATGAACATTTCTCAGTAGAGAATTCCACAGCAAGTGAACCACTACAGCAATGATAATCCTCAGAAAAAGTTTACAAAAGGAGGAATGCTAGGATGAATACCGACTGATTAGTTGATTGTTTAGAAACCTTTTACTAGCACTTATCACAGGACGGAACTGAAAGATACTTAATCACCATGTAGACGAATGTTCACCAGAAAACTCATAGATGTTATATACACATTTTGTTACAATGTAGAAAAATTCACTTCTTTCTTTTTTTTCTTTCTTTCTTTATATAAGGTAATACCAATAGCAGTGTTGAAGCCAGGGAAGTTTATTTTATTTATTTATTTTATTAGATTTATATACCGCCCTTTCCCGAAGGACTCAGGGCGGTTTACAGGGCATTTTAAAATCACACCAATACAAAATATAAAGTTAAAAGACAAATAAAGGATTAAATTATCCCTGAAAATAAAACCCCAGTTAAAATTCTCAGCCTGGGCCAGAGAGCTTGAAGAGCCAAGTCTTCAGGTCTCGGCGGAATGAACGTAGGTCAGGGGCAGTCCTGAGCTCCATGGGCAGCTGGTTCCAGAGGGCAGGCACACCCACAGAAAAGGCCCTCCCCCTGGGTGTTATCCGCCGGCAATCTTTTACCGGCGGCACCCTGAGAAGACCCTCCCTCTGCGAGCGCACTGGACAAAGGGAACTTGATGCTGGCAGCACGTGTTCCCTCAAATATCCCGGACCCAAGCCATTTAGGGTTTTATAGGTCATCACCAGCACCTTGAATCTCACCCGGAGGGCAACCAGAAGCCAATGCAGCTCACAGAGCAGAGGTGTTACATGGGAGTATCGGGAAACCCCCATCACAACTCGCGCGGCTGCATTCTGCACCAGTTGAAGCCTCCGAGTGGTCCTCAAGGGCAGCCCCATGTAGAGAGCATTGCAGTAGTCTAAACGGGAGGTCACGAGCGCATGAGTGACTGTGCGTAGGGTATCTCGGTATATTCAATAAAATTTGTAAAAAAAAGAAAAGAAAAGAAAAGAAAAAGTTTACAAAAGTTGAGCTACTTTATTCAGCAGCTGACAGAACACTGATTGCGAAGTAGAGCAATGTGGAATCTTTGACCCATGGACTAGCTTCATGGCAGATTTTGGATTTTCCCAAAATCACAGCTTATTTTCCATTCTTTCCCCTGAGCATTCTGAATGCAACTAACTTCCAACTGGCTTGTTTGAAAGTAAGATCGTTCCAAGCTGTTTCTTAGAATCCTTGTTAGCTGTCAGAATTTCTGACTGCAGGCCTGCTCAAAAGTCTTCTATTTGCTTTTGAAGCCAAATGTGCCAATGCACTGGAGACTCAGCTGTCTGGCTTCTACTCATTGCATTGTCTGTCTATGGGGTCATTGCTTTGCCCCCTCTCCATTCATCACTTCTAATCTGTTTCTGACTTGACAGGCAAAAGGATGGGAAGTGAAATTAAAACCCGTAAGCATGAATGAATATCTTAGCAGCAAAGAACCTGTCACCTTGTTTTTTTGTGCAAAGATTGAGAAATGAGCAATCACTTCCTTGTGAGCATCTCAAATATGGTCACCAACATTACGCTGATTCTAAATTTAAAACAAAAATAATTCTAATTTTAGTTATGCAGAAGAAAAGCTTGATACGGTAGATTCTTATCAGATGTTTTATTCTCAAAAAAGTTCTTTCGATTGTGTATTTAATTGCCATCTGATTATAGCAAGTGTATAATTGTACAAGAGTATCTGAGGTACTTTAGAGAGCTATGCACAAACAGTACTTCCTGGAGCATTTGGAGAAAACTCATAATGTAAATCCAACAAATACTTAAATAAAGCAATGAATGAAATGGCAGAAAAAACATTAGTCCATGTTTGGAAAAAGCAGATAAAGGAGCCACTTTTTAACACTCCATCAAAAGAATACTGCCAAACGATCACATTGTACATTCATATTTCCGTTTTATATGTTATATAGTTCCATTGTAATGATGATGTAATTTATTGCTTTCAGTTGGGTGCAGCATTTTTTAAATATGCCTTTATTCCCTGGGAATTGCAAGTAATACAAAGAAAGCCTCTAATGGCATAGTTTCATGCTAGATAGAAACAAAATGAACAGTAACCTATTTTTTGACATAAATGATGTAGCAAAACACTTTATAAATGCTTTCACTTTCCATGATATGGGAGACCATATAAATGTGATTAATAAATAATAAAAATACAAATCCTGCCCCTGTTCCACCTCAGTTTCTCCATCTTATCAGCCACCATCTCTATTTTACTAAAACTCTGTATATGTTAGTCTGTTTGTACTTTCAAATTAGCTCAAACAGTGCATTAAACCACAACAGTTTTTGAATTAAGATACCTAAAATCCAATAATTTGATGCATAAAAAAGGGATCTATTACTCCTGTGAAATTGAAATTTCCATGATGTTTAGACCACTTTTATTCATAAAGTTATGGCTGTTGCAACATCCCAGTGGTAACATGGTCGCAATTTCTGATGCTTCGTGCCAGATTCCCATATGTGAAGGCAATGGGGAAGCCATCAGGAAGTCAGAAGTCAGTTCTGCTATCACTGCTTTTTGCATACCCATAGTCATCCATTTTGTTTATCTGTTTGGGTAAGTAAATATTGATTTAGTTTTGAAGTTTATTTGCCACTATAGTTATTTTTTCTATTTGTAATGAGGTATACACATTGGAGATGATCACAGGACTATCCCACACTGGGCTAAAAACCCCCCACAAACGGTCAGCTTACAATCTATTGTTAATTCTGGTCACATCAGGCTCAATGCGTCACAGAATTGCCTAATATACTTAAAAAAGTCTTACAATGTAATTACTTGAAGATGAGGTTCTTTGGATGAAAAGTATAGCAAAGAGGCTGGAAGAAAATGAGAAGTTGGGAGAAGGAAATCATTATCAGTTTTGGATGGCTTGCATCCCATTTAAGTTGCTAGAACATTAAGTTTTGAATTAAAATTAGCCTTTGGTAAGGCAAGACTAACATCTTCTGCATATTCAGTTCTTTAGTCTTACCACTTAATTAACCTTCCCTTGCTCTGGCAGTCAATTTTCGAACACTTATGCTTGGCTTTAACATTAAAATGAATTGCTTTGATTTGAGGAATAACTTATATCTTAAAGCAGTGTTTTTGTGCTTCACTTTCTGCTCTTATTTTCAGTGGCTGAGTTTACATATCTTACTAAGCCATAATGACGGACTTTGCACGACATACTAGACAAGGCTAAGTTGGGAGGCAAGTTTGTGATTCAGGCTCTTGTGAGAATTCAGCCATTGCTATTGCTTGTTGGGTAAAGCAAGTTAGTTTGAGCATATTAGCCAGAAATAAAGAAGAGAGCTTAATTCTTCGATTCTGTCTCTGTGATAAAGGTTGGACAATTTATCTGTAAATGTAAGTGGATCTAGCAATGTTTTAGGTCTCCGTTGTTAGCGACACATGAATGGAAGCAGGAGGCTACTCCATGCTCAGAGATTTATTTTGAAATCCCCTCTTGACTTCAAAATTCCATAATATTCAGAATGATATGGGTGGCTAGTTGGTCTAATAAAATGCACAAGATTTATTTATCTAATTTAATTTCAGCAAAAGCACCAAGAACCAATCTCTATTGTAACATTATGGCCATGTGGAATTTCCTGTTTTAGAAGCACAAAGCTACCAGATTTGCTGAGGTATGAGGGTGATGTAAGGCTGTTGCTTTCATTTCCTGTTTATGTCAAAACCACTACAAACCTAACACAGTTATATTTTTTTATTCATAGTCATTTAGAATGCTTTAGGTTGATAATTGAGTTACTTCAGTCTTTCCCAAACTAGCACCTTCCAAATAGGCTGAGATGTCAAATCAGAATTCCAAATCAGCATAGGCCAAACCATGAGGGGTAGCACTTCTGGGAATTGCAATTTTAATACATCTGGAGGGCGCCAAATAGGTGATTTTTTTCTCTTTTTTTAGATGGAACAAATGTCAAGATTTTTTTTAATCCTTCTATATTTACTAGTTATTGATAGCCCCTGTCCTGCCTTGAATAACATTTTATCTAGTATCTCATAGCAATTATAATTTTCCTGCTTCCCTATAAATCCTGCCATGATTTATTTCACTCCTCTTTAATCTCTCCTGCTCTTGACAGTGACTGACATGTCTCAACATAGCCATTGAGCAGTTACTAACCTCTGTGCTTCTTCTCCCATTATTTGATCCAAGACAAACATTTGATTTCATTATTTCTTTGGTAGGTGACAACTCCTGCAGAATAGATGGGGAGATGCTTTGGCAATTTTGATTCGGCATTAAGAAACACACACACACACACACACACACACACACACACACACACACACACACACCAAACCCTTACTTCCATGCATTTCCCAAAGCAGCTCTTTTTCTTTTCCCCCTTCCTTATCATTCTATAATTCTTCTGGAAATAGAGTTGAGCAGATAGGTCATGGATTATTGACATTAATGGCTGTTTAAACAGTAGTATTTGTGACAAGAGAAATACATTTTTATGGCTCTTTCATTTTAGGTTGCCATGACTCGGATATTCAAGGGCTGTTGGAATAAATGTGCAAAGATTTGGGGATAGTATTATATGATAATGTAAACATTTCCAAGCTTCTAAAATAATATAAACACAAACATGATTTTCCCTGTACCTGATGTGCATGAATACATGATACTTTGATACTACTGCAGTAGTAATTAGTTTTGAAAGAAATCAAATCATACTGAATCTTAATTATCTCTTGAACATTTGGGAATAGAATTAGGTAGGTATATTAAAAATCAGTATTACATGGTTGAAAGCTTTTTCAGTAATCTTAAGAAACCTCAATGACAAGGCATGAGAAAACCACTGTACATATAGCTGTAAACAATTATGATATGCATGTCAATTCTTGTTCTCAGAATGATCACTTGATCAGAGTCCTCAAATGCCTTGAACAAACTCTAAATATATGTAGAGAGTAGATATTTAGTAGGTATTAGGCATATGTAGATATTTATTTATTTATTTAGGTAGTAGATATTTATGGGTACATTCTGTTGGGTTCAAAATTTGATATATTAGCACTTTATAAATGGCAGGCCATTGTGTAAATTGATCCTATTGAAAACAATTGTGTTTTCAGTGGTGTGAGCTGGAATAGATACATTGTACAAGCTAGGGAACAGAGATGCCAAAAAGGGTTTGCTGGATAAAAACCAGGATTTTTTGGCGAGTATGATAAGGCTTCAGTTGAACCTTTTGGTGGAAAAGAATATCCAGGTTTCCATGCAGCCCCAAGTAAGCATTGACCAACCTGCTCCATGAACAGCAAACAATTCTTGCTTTTCTAAAGCCTGAATTGCAACAACCCACCTTTTTCACCAACTTCTTAATGATTAGTTGAATTCATTTTGATAACAATGATATTGATTTTAACTCCATTTTATTTAACTGTATTATTTGGTATTTAATTGCACATGGGATAGAAGATACATACAAACATGCCTAACTGCAAATAGTTCTTCCCCACCGTATCTTTCTCTCTCCAATATAAGATCTCTTCTAAGGGACAATTTCTCTCTTCTACTAAGTCAGGAATAAAAAATAATAATACAGTGTAAGGCCCTTCATTAGCTACCACAGCCCAACAAAAATGAATGAGAATTTAAAAAAGAGTCCTTATTTTGTATACCCATTGATCCCTTAACGGAACTCCATTCCTTATAGATCCTGACCTTGCCCACTTTCAGAGTTTGCCTCTTGTACAGTATGTGAGGGTTCTTTGCTCTCCAAGGAGTGGATTCAACACAACAAAGCAAACCTATGCACAACACTTTATTGCAGCACACACCTTCCCCAACAATAGGCTATTGCTTTGGTCACCTTCACTCTTCTAGGATTTTGCAAGGTGATGTTGTCACATAAAGATGTCCACAAAACCCAGTCTTTCACACCCAATCTGTTAATACTCAGTTTACAACAACAACACAACCCTCAATATGTATAAAGAAGCATACAATTATTTGCCTTTTTCCATAAGTCTAGTTGTAAGGTTTCAGCATGTTCTCTTCTAGGTGCAGCAGGTGCATGTTCTAAGATCTGCTTTTAAGCAGTGTTGCCTTTGAACAGTCCAGCTGAGCTCCAAGCCAGGTTCCAGGCAGGATATGCTGCTTACCATGGTTTGTGATCCTGGCAGTTGACTGATAATCATCTGACCTGCCTATAATACCTGTTAATCTTCAGATGCAATCTATGGATTCCTCACCTGTATGCCATTTGCTATCTTTGTTTCTCCTACACATTCATACCTACTCTGTTTTAGCACTGACTTTGTAAGATAAGACTCTGTGTGGGGTGAGGCTGACTCTGGACATTGACATGTCCTTGAAAACATGTGTGAATCAGTCAGACAGGGAGCTGAACTTCTGGCTTGGATGCCTGTGGGTATGAAGGAATGGTTGAATGCTTGAGACAAGGGGAGGGTGATATGTCTAAATGTCTGCAGCTACTTTTGAAATGAACAGGCAGAAACCCCAACTTCACTTCTCCCCTTTTAGAAGGTCAATGTAACTTTTTAACAATCTTTCACTGGCATAGTTGACATTCTGTTTTCACTATACCTGGACAAAAAGTCACATGATGATCAGTAACACTAGGCAAAGGTTTCTGTAGCTCTGGAGCTAATAAAATTGTGAATTCCTGCTCTCTATGATACCCATGTGTTCCAAGTTCCTTATATCTAACTAGGAGAAGGGTAATGTTATCACCTCCACAAATCCTGTTATTCTCCTACCTTTTAAAACCATCCAGTTTGACTGTATATTGATCTCTGGGAACCAGTGATGCAGACCCATTAACGACTTTGATTGGGCACCTGCCATTTAATGCAATATAAATGATAAGACCACTCCCCAATGGCTACCTTCATATTTTGTATGTGATTGTTACTGAACATATTTACTTGGGAAGTTGATTTTTTTTTAGGTTTAAAGAAGAAGAAAATATGATCTTATGGCTCAGATCTTTAATTTGGTCAACTATTTTTCTCTTTCTCCTCAATTGGGATAGTATCTCATCCTTGTAACAAAACTTATTTTTAGGTCTTTAAATATGTGATATTTAAATCAACTAAGCAATAAAATTTAAGTATACTGTAGGAATGTGCCAGATTATACTGAATGAAAATCTAGGACAGTTGATTTCCCCTGTGGTTGGAGATTTGTATTATTGATTCCCAGTGAATGGGCATTAAGAAACTGATTACAAAACTGATACAGCTATAAATCCTCTAGGCTGAGACAAAGAAGAGGCTCTCATCCCAAATTAGTGACAGATTGAGAAAAAAATTGCTTGATGGCCATTTGAAAATATAATTTTTCAAAATTATGAAAATGGTGCTTTCAGTGGCAGAGTAGAAAACCTCCATGTCAATTTCCATTTTTTAAAATATAGCTTAATCAGTCTGCTCTATTAGAAGACTTGGTCCTGAGGATCTCCAATTACATAGTGCTGCATAAAGCAAATACCTTTAGGGTAGAATACAAAATGTGGGATTGAATGCATACTATCACAAATGGTATGATCTCTCAGGTGGAATGGCCATTCAACTAAATTTTTACAATCTCATCTTTGCAGGTCACTAATGGAGTGTGAAAAAAGGACACATTCTGTACACTGAATTAAATGCTTCACATCATATGTGATTATGTCCATTAGTTCTCTTTATAGAAAGCAGCATAGGAAACTGTGATCTCAAGCAAATATTTGAGGGAGAAGTAGGGAGAAGATAAATGCTCTTGTAGGAAAGTTGCTTCTATTCCTTTATCTGAAAAAATTCCTGAACCTGAATCTTAGTGTGTTGTCTATCATGGTAAAAAATATGTGTCTAACCTATTTGCTTCTGACTTTTTCAAAACTTTACACAAGGAAGCATTACTTTGTCATATTAGCCAGACTTGAAAGGACGGAGATGTAAAATAGAACTTGAGCAGTTATAACGTGGTACAGTGTACATGGTACAGAACTAATTACATATAACATAATATACATTATGAAAATGCCTGAACCTGGGACCTTTTGATTGGCAAGTATGCATCCTAACATCCTAACCTATAAACATTATGGAATTTAAAAAGCTGCCTTATATTAAGCCAGATCATTGATCTACCTGCCTAAGTAGTGTCTTGTCCATGGTATCAAACAGCGAATATATTTCCCCTTGCCCTTTTACAGGAGATACTCAATATTGAAGTTGAGAGCTTGTACACAGTATTTAATTTCTCAACCTGCTGTCATCTTTTATAGGAGTTCTAGGAGTTGCAATCCCAGAATAGTGGAAGCTACTAGGTTGGGGAAAGATTTAGGGTTCAGAGAGCAAATGCTTTGCCAATAAACCTGAAAAGAAACTTGTTTTTTAGACAGTCCTACTGATGCAATAATTAAAAATGCTTTCAGAAGTGAGACTTGAACAGTACAGTAGTGGAGATGCTTATTGTAAATTTGACTCCTCTTGAATTACAGATCTAAAGTGTATGAGTAGCAATAATTACACCAAAGTAATTCATTTAATGTCAGAAAAAATCAGATCAAGGCACAGGTAATATCCAGGTTTTATTTATGATCACAGATTGCCATAACTCCCAAATGTCAGTGAATGAGTGAATAATGCAGAGAGCGAGGTGGTCTATTGAATTTAGCTTAAACTTTTTTTCAGTGGGACTATAGGAGACAAGTACTGTAATTGACTTAATAAAGTTTTAATCTTAGGAAATGTGTGGTTACCATGATTTGTTTTCAATATAAATAAGGCAAAATTCCAGAATAAATCACTCTTTCCTACTGAGCAGGGTCTCTATTAGTAAAAAAAATGGTTTATTACACATTTAAGAACAATGCAACATTCGGGTTGTATTGTATGACTTAGTTGGCACTTATTTTCTTTAAAAAATTATTAGGGGTGGGGAGAAAACTATTTTGTTACCCAGAACTCTACAAGTACAAAAATGTCCCTTTCGGTGTTAGCCAAAGGCTTTTAAGAGTGTTCCTTACCATCTGAGAACTCCAAGAAGGATATTAACCTTTGATAGAAGATAAATCTGAAGCTAGCCCCGTGAATTTGTATAGCTAAGGGGTATCAAAGGATGGTAAGGAACACTCTTAAAAGCCTTTGGCTAACACCTTAACCATTATACCACACCTGGTCTGAAATGTGATACCAGGCTATCCATCCAGCAATTAAATATATGTTAGCACGGAATTCAGCCATGGAGATTATGCCATACCTAAATATACAATATATATTAATATATAGTCAGAAGTTCAACCAACCAAAGTGGATTTCCTTTTTAAAGAAGAGAAATGATGTTTGGCTTTGTTTTAAATAGCTAGCTATTTTGTTCATTGATACTATTTGCTTTATGTAGTTCTCACAACTCTGTGAGTATTGCCATTTTAAACTTCTGGAGGAAAGGTGGGATGTAATCTAGTAAATAAGGAATAAAACAGAAAAAATAATAGAAATTGGAGAACAACATCACCTCCTAGGAACATGAGTAGCTATTATGCCATACATATTGGCAGAAATACCCTATATTTACTGTTTAAAAATAATTTTATTAAAAGATTTAAAAACAAAGGTAAAAACTAAGGCAAACTAATGTAGAGTAAGGGGGAAAATAGAAAAAGAAAGAAATTAAAGATAAAACTAAAAGTGCAATAAAGAGAGTGAAACAGAAATAGAAAAGAAGAAAGGTATAACAAATAAGTAGCTTCTGATAATCTTTACAGCACTTAAAAATCCAATTATAAATTTACTTTTTTCTCTAATGTTAAAACACAACTGTTTTCTTTCTATAATCTATGCTGTGTAATCATCAAAACCATAAATTGTAACTTCTGTTTTTCTGTTTTCCCTAAAAGTCTGTAAGGGGTTTCCAGTCAGCAGTAAACATAGAACAGGAGTCTTCAAACTTGGCCCTTTTATGACTTGTGGACTTCAACTCTCAGAATTCCTTAGCCAGCATGCTTGGCTGAGGAATTCTGGGAGTTGAAGTCCACAAGTCATAAAAGGGCCAAGTGTGAAGACCCCTGGCCTAGAAGGTACCTACATTTACTTGACCCTACTTAAAACATTTGTTTTACTTTGCAGTAGAGAACTCAATGGATTATGTTAAACAACAGTTCCTCTGGAGCAGCAGCAGTCCAACGAGCTTCCTGGTTGGGTTTCCTAGCAAGTGAATGCTGGTGTTGGGCCTGAGGCAGCATGGCTGTTCATATTCAGGCTGGTTCCTTTGCTGCCCCTTTCCTCGTCTTGGTGCTTCTTAAGTGATGTTTGAGACATCAGCAGAAGACAGATGCACTTGTAGCCTTTTTTAATTGAGGCAGTGCAGTCATTCATTTTGTGGCCTCAAAAGTAGTGAGAAAAGAGAAAGAAAGAAAGAAAGAAAGAAAGGAAGGAAGGAAGGAAGGAAGGAAGGAAGGAAGGAGGGAGGGAGGGAGGGAGGGCACTAACCCATGAAATTAAGAGTATGTGAGAAGGAAATATGCATCTTTCATTCAATAAATGGAAATTGTAAATAAAGCAATATGTTAAGCCAAACACACAGTTTTAATTTAATTAAAACGGTTTATGTTAATAATCCTTTAGGCTCTATTCTGAAAGGCCTTATAAAGTGTGTCTATGAAGCTTCAGTTTAGGAGGGTTAAATAATAAGAATGGAGAAGTATAACATTCTTTCTAATTTGAGTTTTGGCTTCAGACCTTTGAAATTTTGAGGGGTTTTTTTTTTGGATGTAAAACCAATTCAGAATGAACTGAACAAAAGCCTTCTGTTATGTATGTGGAAAGGAAATATCAACATTGTTGTGTATACATATAAATGTTACTTTCATTTGCATTACCAACCTGGGCATACTTCAAAATTTGCTCATAATAATGATGAAAACATGCCATTACTATGCAGAAAATCTGATTGATACGCCTGTCCATTTCTGTTAAGCAAAACTAAGCTAGATAAATTATGTATAATAAGTTGCACATGCCTCAGTGAGAATGGCCAATTTATACATTGCCAAGAAAGAAAAAAAATGTCACCAAAACATGAAAGAGTGGCAATAAATTTGTATACATTGATGTATGTGCAGATGATGTTAAGAAATACTTGCCATAATTTGCCATAATTTTATTTTTAAAATCCCCAGCATATCTCACCCTAGTGGATAATATGTGCTCAGTTTCTCAACCATGCTTGCAGTGAACAATATATGAAGAATTCTGTTTACCTTCTTATGAATTCTTGTTATGGAGACATAGCAAACTGAAGCAAGCTTGATGGTATATTTTTTTTCTTTCTCTCTCTTCTCTTTCTCTCTCTCTCACACACATTTTCATCATCTATAATCTTTTATCTATTTTCATCATCAAACTTAAAGCATTCATATTCTGCAGATTGCATTAATGCAGAACATGTCTGCATTTCCCATGAAACTCACATCTGATTTTTTTCCATTACCACTATACACAGGAATGTAGAATTTAGCTACTACCAAGATGTAAATGGTTACTTTCATACTCAGCTACAACTTAAATTCATGATATTGAGGAACATTTAGGCCCCTTCATTTGTAATTAATGCACTCCACATGGGGCTACCCTTGGAAACCATTCAGAAGCTTCAGCTGGTGCAAAGGGCAGCAAGGAGAACAGTCTTTGTGGCCTCAAGTATGGCCCATATTATCTCTCTCTTCTGAAAACTTCACTGGCTATTGGTGGGCTTCCAAGGGCAGTTCAAGGTGCTGGACCTTCAAGTTGTTATGACCTTTTAATTCTCTTAATGGCAGAGGTCCAGGCTACCTGATGAACCACCTCATCCCACTAGGAAAAACTTGTCCTACTCATGCCAGCAGAGAAGGCCTACTTCAGATCCCAACCAGTCAAAGAATTTCATCTGTCAGGATCCAAAAGACCCTTCTCTGCTGCAGAATTTACCCTTTGGAATAGCCTATCTTCCAAGGTGAGATCTGCTACCACTGTCCTATCCTTCCGCAAGAGCCAATGGACCTGGCTCTGTCGCTTAGCCTGGGGTCCAAATGGGAGAGTTCCATTCTGCCATCTCCAGAATGATGGCAGACTCCACCTTCCCTCCTCCTCCTGAGCTCTGCTTTCTACCTGTTCACCTTTCTTTTCTGGTTATCATATAATTGTACTTCTTGTTGTGTTCTTTTTTATTGTTTATTTTATTGTGCTATTATCTTACTTCTGTTCTGCTCACATTCTTTTCATTTCTTTCTTTTTATTGTTGCAAGCTACTTAGAGTAGCTCTGTGGTGAGATAGCTGGCAAATAAGTTTAACAAAAAATAAACAAATTAAGCCTACATCTTCACATCCCTGTATCTATTCATCTATTCTTTTTCATTGTGTATTTTATTGATCCATTATCTTACTTCTGCTCTGCTCTGTTCTGTTCACACACTTTTCATTTCTTCCTTTTTATTATTGTAAGCTACCTAGAGTTGCCCTGTGGTGAGATAGGCAGCAAATAAATTTACACAAATACATTAAATAAACAAACAAATCCTACATCTTCACTTCTCTGGATCCATTCAACATCTGCACTTCTTAAGAACAGAACATCTTTATACAGATGTACTACCTGTAGTTACAGATCCTGTAGGTACATTTTTTCTTTCATTTAATTTCATTCATCAGTTCCTGCTATCTACCATTTACTCCTTGCATTCCAAGGTGGATCCAAAGATGTAAAGTCTTTAGTGCACAGAACATGAAAAGTGAGGAGCATTTGTCTAGGGGGATAGCTGGTTTCATGATTGATTAGTGCTATAAATTATTGTTTTATTATGA
This sequence comes from Vipera ursinii, assembly GCF_947247035.1. Lineage (NCBI taxonomy): Eukaryota > Metazoa > Chordata > Lepidosauria > Squamata > Viperidae > Vipera > Vipera ursinii. The sequence continues at coordinate 124,188,181 of NC_139512.1, forward strand.
ACTTTTATTATACAGGTTTATAACAATGGAGGATTGGGATTTGTGGTTTTGTAGTTATTGGCTTTGACCTCCGCAGATCTATGATTTTGCTAAGCAGCATTTATATTTGTTTATATTTGGCTCCTTGATAACTAACAGAAATTACTGGATCAAAGGGAGATTATGAGAGAAACTGCATATGCTTGGGATGGTGGTTCCTTATGGATAAAATGTAGAAACGGAAAAGCTTTCACAATTAGCTCAAGAACTGAGATGTTGGAATCATCAAATTCCATGTATGCTGCAATGAAAACAATATAGACATTAAGTGCTATTTTTCCCATTTCTTAATCACTCTGAGAAGTAATTAATTTACAGATAAAGACAGACTTCCTCTGTGACAAAGATAAAACTCCTTGCAATGTGTTAAACCTTCTTTTGAGATTATAGAAAAAAAATGGAGACTTTGATTTAAAGATGCAAGAACTCTTTACTAAAAGCTTATTTAAGAAAAGTTGTAAGAAAGTTTTAAAACAGACATGGGGATAGTGAGGTTTTCCCTCCTATTTTTTTCTTTCATTTTTACTCTTGACAAAATTGCCTTGGTAAATTTGCAGAGTCTGTTAAAGAGATCATTCCTGCATTAATTCTTAAAAGATGCATTCATGTGGAAGAATCTATATATCAAAATATAAGGTAAAGATTCAGACTGTGGTGTTTAGTTGTCATGGAGATGTGTTGCATGTTGTGGCTGAAGTAATCGAGAGCTACAAAAACAAAACTGTCAAAACAGCAAAAAAGATAACAAAAATAAAAGAAGTGGCTTGTCTTTTTGCCTGTTTGAAACAGCTTCACTTTTGGATTACAGTACTATTAAGAAAACAGCTACTAGTAAAATGGTAGAGAGCAGGAGGGGCTTAGTGGAGCAATCTGCTGAAAAGATAGTTACACAAGATGCACTTCAGAAATTTTTTGAACAGATGGGACATTAATATCTAAAAGGGAACTAGATTTGACTTTAGGAAGAAAATATGAACCTACATCACTATTGAATAATAATTGTAAGATGTTTACAACTGTTTTAGCTGAAAGACTAAAAACAATTTTGCAAGAATTTATTCAGGAGGATCGATGTGGATTTTTAACTGAAAGATAGTTTGGTCTAGTGGTTAAGGCACAAAGCTAGAAAGTGGGAGGCCATGAGTTCAAGTCCTACCTTAGCCATGAAAGCTAGCTGGATGACATTAGACCAGTCACTCTCTCCCAGCCCAACCCACCTCACTATTATTATGACAAATATGAATTGCATGTTATTTCAAAATAACTACATTAAGACATAGAATGAAGTTGAAAAGATATTTTAAGATGGGATAAAGTTGCAAAGATATAGTTATTAGAAAAGTTTGAAATAAATGAAAAATATTTTTCAAAAAATGTAAAAATGAGTTTGAAATAGAAATATGTCCAAATGATGAACATATTATTGCTAAAATGCATAAACCTTTGTTGAAATATGAGAAAGAAGAACAGGTTCATAAAATGTACAATAAAATGGCTTAAAATGTTGGCTACAATATACAATGGCTCAATGTGTGGTTGAAGAGTTAGAAATTATTAATATATAATGTAATGTTCTGGCCTTAAAGAGAATTTTTATACAATGCAGCATTGTTGATATTTTTCACCAGAAAAATTGTCTAATATATATAAAGATACTTCAAGTTTTTGCTGGAAATGTGAACAACATGAATGGGTATTTTATCATGTATGGTGAATGTGTAAAAAGCCAAAAGAATTGAATACAAGTAACCACACTAAAGATTTTAAAGATTAATATACAATTGAAACCAGCAACTTTTCTTTGGGGATTACTAATGGATAAAGGTAAAGGTAAAGGTTCCCCCGCACATGTGTGCTAGTCATTTCCACCTCTAGGGGCCGGTGCTCATCTCTGTTTCAAAGCCGAAGAGCCACCACTTGTCCGAGGACATCTCCGTGGTCATGTGGCCAGCATGACTAGACACAAAAGGCACATGGAACGCTGTTACCTTCCCACCGTAGTGGTCCCTATTTTTCTACTTGCATTTTTATGTGCTTTCAAACTGCTAGGTTGGCAGAAGCTGGGATGAATCACAGGCGCTCACTCTGGCACTCGGGATTCAACCCACCAAACTGCCAACCTTCTGATCAACAAGCTCAGCGTCCTAACCCACTGAGCCACCGCAACCCTTACTAATGGATAGACAGCTAGAAAAATGCCATGGGAATTTGCAATTTCTATTTTTGTAGGACAACTGCAGCAAAACTACTATATGCTCAAAAGTGGAAAAATTTGACACTACCAACAATAGAGGAACGATTGATGAAGATGATGAAATTTGTAAAGATGGCTAAACTGACTTTCATGATTAGAGAACAAACAATATCTACATTTATAGCTGACTGGAAACCCCTTATAAGGCTTTTTACATTGAACAGATGACTTAAGAATTAGATAATAGAAAAAAGTGAGTGTTTTTTGTAATCACAGAGTAGGAGATAACTTTAAAATTATACTTATGTTATGTATGCTGCAAAGGAAGCATCTTTTATTTCTTTTCATTTTTTCTTTCTGCAGTCACCTTTTTTCTTTCACTTTTTCTTTGTTTTCTTTATTTTGTATTAGTTTGTGTTAGACTTTATGTTCTCTTTAAAACTTTTAATACATTTGTACAAGTTATTGCTTCAGGTATCCGACTAGGAAAGATATGTACGCATTTACTTACTAATACAATTGATAACCTGCTTCATTCCACTACACAATAAAATATTGCAGCTCATATGGTTATTTCTGATTATGCCAATAGGAAATAAACTTTCAATATTTCTTGACAAGCAAGAACAAAGCAACAGTGGTGTACATTCATAGAACAATGACATCTAATTAAGATCAGTTTATGTCCATGGACCACTTTGCCAAACAGAGCAAATGTTTTTATTGATCAGTTCTGTTCATTCAATATTCTAGAAAGTTGGCTCCCTCCTACATGTCTCTTTCTGATGGTATAAATCTGTCATGCAAATTGGCTATGGACCAATTAATTACAGCTAGCCCAGTTACCTTGCTTCTATCCAATTTTGCGACAGCAAGTAGGGCACCTTAACATGAGGATTTTTCACCACTTTGTAACCAGCTCTGGTGTGGCATCACTTAGCTTTGTGAGCTGTGTATTCCTGACACTCTACCTGTTTAATTTAATTTAATTTAATTTAATAATTTGATTTCTATACCGCCCTTCTCCTGAAGGACTCAGGGCGGTGAACAGGGCAATACACAATAAAAATATTATACAAAAATTTATTTGATCAAAGCTGGTAGTTCCTTCTCCCCAGCCTCTGCAGAACATCTGGGTCTCTGCAGAACATCTGGGAGAAGATCTGATTTCCAGGTGGCAACTGCTGGGAATTATTGGCTCAGCCTATCTCCTCACTCCTGGCTTCAAATCAATCTTTCCTCCCTTGGCCTAAAGCTTCTTTATCCTCATCCTACCATCAGTTTTCTAAAATGTATTTTCCCCTGTCCCATGCTACAGCTATGTTTTCATCTGTTGGACACAGCTCTTCGTTGCAAAAGTTGCTGACTTATATTTATTATCATCACAGTAGATTTCTTTATGCAACCGAGAGCGATACCAGCTTTACATCTTCCTGTCAGCTTCTCAATATTTTCAGGAAACAGACAAACACATGCACAACTTCTACCACAGATGTTCATAGTGGGTGGGAGGGAACCTAATAATTTATTGAACAAAATATTATCACAGGGTTTCTACCATGGAACCCATGGCTACTGGTGGGGAGATGTTGTTTGTGCTCTTCCACGTTGCAATGCTCTGGCTTTACAGTCTGGGGTCTATTCTGAGTGTCACAACTGTGAAAATGTAATTCTAAAGTAGTCTAATGGTAGAGCCAGTTTGATGTAGTGGTTAAGGCATTGAAAACCAGGAGACTGTGAGTTCTTAGTCTGCCTTGGGACAGAGCCAGCTGGGAGACTTATCGCCAGTTCCTCTCTCTCAGTCTTAGCCTCTTAGGAAGGAAACAAGGGCAAACTACTTGGGAAATCTTGCCAAGAGAACTGCTAGGGACTTGTACAGCAGTTATCAGGAGTCAATGCTGACTCGAAGGTGAAAGAGAGAAAGAAAGAAAGAAAGAAAGAAAGAAAGAAAGAAAGAAAGAAAAAGAAAGAGAAAGAAAGAAAGAAAGAAAGAAAGAAAGAAAGAAAGAAAGAAAGAAAGAAAGAAAGAAAATGTCCAGTTTAATGTACTTCACAATAGACATTGTCTTCCTGGATATTGCCCCAAAATTAAGACCAAGTCTCTTGCATGTGAAATACTCAGAAGAATGTGTGTACCTAAGTCAGTTTACATCATTTGTGCAATGACTTAATTATGCAAATGATATTATGTATCATTTGTACAATGATGTCATTACACAAATGACAAATTGGCAGAAAGGATGGTGATTTGCCTCATTTGTGTAATTAGGGAAATTGAGGCAAATGATGTAATTATGCATTGATTTAACAGGCATTCATGTTTAATGTACACCCAGCCTCCCCAAAATGTTCCATTAAACCAGTTTACTGCATTTTTTTTCCTAAACAAGCTGCAGTTTCTAATAAATTACAATTCCTTTCTCTTAAATTAATTTCAACATAATTAATGACACACTGGGGTTGAAATGGATCATCTCTTGCAGATTCACATAGTAATAACCAATAAAGGACTCTCATCTCTCAGCCAGACATGTTTAGGTTATATAAGCTATCCAACCAACACACAGAATGTGGGTTGTTATGTAACTTGAAATCTTTGCCGTAAATAAACCTTTATTGTCAAAGTACAACATGTGTACATTGAGATTAGCTGAGCCTCCCCCTGTGCTCCCTCCCCCCAACACAGAGTGACAACAAACCCTCCATCCCACCACACTATGTGAACCAACTACACCACACACCGGCCTCCCAAGTCAACTCTGCATAAGATTATGTCCCATTCAAAAGCCTAACAGCCCATGGATAAAAGCTGTTCTTCAGCCTGTTGGTACGGCTGGCTATATTCCTATATCTCCTACCGGATGGTAGGAGAGTAAAGAGATACCGTCCAGGGTGTGAGTCATCCCTGAGAATCTTCCTCACTCTTCCAAGGCAACGAGCCCTGGCAATGTCATCCAGTGGTGTCAGGGAACAGCCCACAATGTCTTGTGCTGTGCTCACTACCCTCTGTAATACTTTCCTATCCGCGGCTGTCAGACCAGCATACCAAACCACAATACCATACGAGAGGACGCTCTCTATAGTAGACCGGTAAAAGAGGGTCATTAGCTGTTGTTCTACCCTGTTCTTCCGCAAGATCCTAAGAAAGTGAAGCCTCTGTTGGGCCTTTCTAGCCACCTGGGTTGTGTTAACTTTCCAGGTCAGATCTTTGCAGAGGTAGGGAAGGAGGGAAGACAGAAACTGGGAGAAAATGAGGACTGATCTGTTGGAGAATATTGGATATGTAATTGACTTGCTTTGCTGGCAAGTACTCATTTAGGATCCATTAGAGGAATAAATACAATATGGAACGGAGGTTGCCATTTGAGCAGCTCCTGAAAAGGCTATGTGAGATGGAAGTACATTTCTGAGTGTAATCTATAAATAGCCATCTGATGTTTGTTTTAGCACTTGGGCCATTTTTATTACATTCCCCAGTTTTATAAGTGGCCAATGGGGAGCAAGGAAGTGTCAGTAAAATATGATTAATATCTTCCAGCCTGAAACAAACTAGGTTCAATGTAGGAACAATTAAAATGAAAGCCACTTAAAGTCCTTTTAATGAAGCTGCCACTCCTCATGGCTAGAGGGGATCTCTTATTTCTGTCCAGTGATCTCCCCCTCCTTTAATTTCATTCTATTTGCCAGAGCTTCTGGCAGCAGGAGAGGCAAAGAAAATATAAATGTCCAGGGAGCCCCAAATTTGTAAGCCATTTGTCAAGGATATGATTTATTTGTTGAACCTTATGTTTGTTCTCATATGAACTGTGGTAGAAATTAGAAAAAAAAGTTGTGATGCCCCTTTAAGTATAAGAATGACTCAACAGAATATGTGATATTCTTCACTAATCTCTGAAGTGGTACATTCATCTCCTTAATCTTCTTGCCTACTTATCCAAAAGTTGAGCAGTAGATTTTCAGCATCTAAGGTTTTCCTTCTACATCTCTAGAGTCCCCTTCTAACTACATCACTACAACTTAACTGATATAATTTTATGAAATTTTATGGAACATTATTCTTTGATTTTTGAAAAGTATCATCAGATTGAGATTTTTTTTGAAATTGTTCAAAATTTATAGCATTGCCCTTATTCAGACAAGTTAAAAATTAGCATCTGACCACTTCAAGGGAGCTTACTCTAATTATTAAAGTTTGGAGACAAATTTCCTGACTGCTTTAAGCTGGAAATATGTTTATACTTTTGTCTCACCCTTCTTGTTAGGAACTGGCTCTGACTCCTACTGATACTAATATGGATGCTCCCTTAAAGTTCAATTAAAGTGCAATTCACCAATCCTTGAGCTGACATGGAGGTATGTTGACAAAAATGATGCTGTTTCCATTGCCAACATTCATTTTACCATAGAAATTGGGCCAGTGAATGATACTGTTCTTACTGTAGACCATGTTAAGAAAAGGGTGGATTTCTCTAGCTTTGTTTCTTCTCCTATCATGTATCAGCTGCTGGCAGGAAAACAGCCACCAGTCACTCTCCTTAATGTGTAATGAATTAAATGCTTAAAATGGTACATGTCTATGAAGATTCCCAGTCATCCGGGTCATAGTTATCCCAAAGGTGCTTTTGTACGAGGCAACTGGACTTTCTTAAAATGGTACCTTTATCTACCTGATGCTCCTTGCAACTTTTCATCCATGCCTGTTATCTGTTTCACTAGCTTTTTCTGAACACATGAATCATGCTTTTAAAATCAGTGTTCAGAGATGGACCATCAGGGCAGTGAAGGAAATGGATGATTGATGAGAGAGCTCCAGCCTAACTAAGGCTAAAAGTATGACCAGGGAATTCACTTCTGACTTCCTGGCCAGCAGAACCTGAAAGTAGCTGAAGGACTTCAAGAACAATTGTTCAATTGTGATTGGCTCCTGTAGAATAACAGTAGTGATTATGTAGGACAGATGGTAAAAAAACTAACCACCAGATTGGAAGAACACAAATGAGCAGTCAGATGAGGAGACCTGAACTCATTGGTAGCCTCACACTGCAATGAACAAGGACACACATTCAACTTTGCAGTTACTAAGATTGTTGGACAAGCAGGCACAAAAACAGCCAGGGAAGTGATAGAAGCCTGGGAAATAGGCCCACTCATCAATCAACAGGAGTGCTGATTTACTACCAGTCTATCAAGTACTTAGAAGGCGAAGGCTGGGCAGCATGACAGCTAATGACTTAAAAGCCAGCCATCAACATACCCAATCAACATTTAAAAGGCACTATAAACACTACACACAGAATAGCCCACACTCTGCTACAGAGAAGTTCCTTGAAGATGGGCTCCAGCATGAGTCTGAAAGCTCAGAAGACAGAACCTCTGGTCCCAGTGACCAACCTAGATTGGAAGCTGCATGCTATAGAAAGCCCCAGACATTATACAGGCAGATGCTTGAGAAGGCAGGTATTAAGTCTTTCCTGCAACTCAATTGAAAATGACCACTGAAGATAGCACTCTCCAGTGACTGGCCTATAAGAGCTATATTTATGGTAGCCTAGACTGGCCAATAGGAGATGGATAGACCCAACCCTTTACTAAGTAAGTAATAAAATAGTTAATGAAGAGAGTTTGATTGTACCTTAAACAGTGTGTCCCGAAAAGAAGAAAATTGTTTACTAAATTTATTTTCTGCCCATCTCGTCACAGGTGTCTTTTTGTTATTTTGTAAAAAGAATAACAGTCAGCTTTAAGTAAATAGTAAATAGCATGAAAATGCAGCTTATATTTTGTCTTCTAGAGCTTTCAGCTGCAGTCATTTTAGGGGGTGGGGGAATCAATACTTCAGCTAATCAAGGTTATTTTGATTCCTACTTTGCTTCCCACTCCAAAGTAGTTGCTCTTTGTTATCCTGATGAGGGCAAGGCCACCTTTGCTGATGTTGATTTGGATGAACGGTGTACTTGGCACAGGTAAGATGATGGCTTCTGGGCAATTGGTGCCAATTAGAAATAGATTGCATTTGTCATTGTTACTGTATTGGCTTTCTTATTCCAGAAAATGAACTTGAAAATCTATGGCTTACATGGGCTTCACATAAGGCACAGAGTAAATTCTGAAAGATCACAAGGATTCTTGTGCTTTGGTTTTCAGGCTTTAAAACTGTGGACACCAACCACGTAGACCTTCTTGATGTGCTGGAACTACAACTTCCAACTTTCCAATCACAATGAAAATTCTAGTTTCTAGCAATGCCATGGGGTTTCAGTGTGATTTTGTTTCTGGGGATGATAGTAGGAAAAAGTGGAATTTCTTTTGGAAGTATAACTTTAGTGGATGGATTTGCATAATGTTTCAAATAAATAGGGTTGGATAGTCTCACAGTATATTGTGAGAACGTAACTATTGTTTCAGCATGACCTTTTAATTACTCTGGGGGAGTAATAGGAAGATAGCAATTGCACTTTCTTGTCTTGGTAATATCTTGTGTGAACCTACACAAATCAAACTGAAAGTGCTAGCAGAACATTTTTTGCTGTTAGCAGACAATTATTTAAAGGTAACACAGGTTGATTTTTGAGACATGCTTAAATTCAGGGTTGCTTTTGGTGAAATGGGCAGCTATACAAATTAGATAAATGAATAAATAAATCACACACTGACAAAAAACATGGGAGGGAAAATTAGGAAATCTATGTCTCTTGAACTTCTGAGTGTTGTGATTCAGGGTCAGCCTGTGGGTTCGGCAGTTGGGTCGGATGACTCAGAGGAGGAGGAGGAGGGGGGCATTGAAGAGCTTGCTGAGGGGATTGGACAGCTTGATGAGAGCCCCCAGCCAGGCCCCTCTCATCTGGTCACGACGCAGACCCAGCTGTGTGAGCCTGACAGTGTGCATGAAGATGACCCACAGCTGGCCCTGTTCAAGGACGCCAGACGCAGGAGGCAGTCAATCAGGAGTAAACAGAGGAAGGCAATGGGGCACCTCGGAAGGAGGCAGAGAGAGGCCACGCCCTGAACTGTATTTAAGGGGAATGTGTGGGAGGGCTGGTTTGCTGAAGGCAACTGCTTGGATAGTTCCTGTTTCTTAGCTCCTGTTTCATGGTTGGTGTCTTGTCTTGCTCTGTTTTATGTTAGCAAATTTGGCAGGCTTTATTCCAGCCTCTTGCCGTTTGTAAAGGGGTTGTCCCTGCTTTTGCTGCAGGGCCGGTAGCAGGCTGGTACAGAACACTGAGTGAGATTATCAGTTCGGAGTGCTGCCAAAATATTTGTATAAATGCCTACTTCCATGGGAAGCTAAGGGATACAATTCAAATGCCAACTTTCAAAGCTTTGTTTCCAAAAAGGGTCTAAATGCTTTGTAAATACACTTAAACTATGGCAGGAGCTTTGATGCCTTGTCTTGTTATGCAGACCAAGGAGGTCCACAAAAACTGGAACATTTTGGAAGAAATGCAAAATCAATTCCGAAGGATGCCAGAGATTTCTGATTAATAATATTTTTTTTAATTTGCTGTATTGACTGGAGTATCGAAAAAACAATTTCAACTGCTTTGTGGAGAAAATAGACCAAAGTTCTTATTTATCTTCCAAATAAAGGAACACTTGTGCATAGAATGGTTATTCCAATATAATACATTCATTACATTCCTTTATTAAAATTTGAATAAGCAGATGAGGTAAAGTGTTGGGGAAATATTGAAAATAAGCAACTGGTAATGTCTTCCCTATTTTACATAACTTTTACAGGGGTGTCAAACTGGACTGGACATGGGCTGGATGTATCACCAGGAAACCACGCCCACCCCATTGCCGGCAATGGGAAAAAGGTCTGATAGGTCACGCAATGTCACGTGATGTTGCGAGTTTGACATGTAGAACAAGGTGACTACAGAATTTGGGACTGTATTCACTCCACAGCTAGTACAACATGTCCTCAAATGTTAGACTTTTCCAGAGAAGGAGCACCAGCTGTAAAAGGGGAATATTCTCATGTTTCTTGTTTACATAGCAACAGAGTTTCAATTTAACTTCATTACTAGACTTAGTGTGAAACTTTCAGAGGGTAATATTACGTACAATTGCATACTTTGGTACCCTGAGTCCTTTGAGATGGATTTTATGTTTTTACTTTTCACCTATATTAAAACAATGTCCCAATTTGCTCGCTAGGAAAGTATGCACTTTTATATGAAAGCTCTGTGGTTTAGTTTAATAAGGGTTATTAGGTAGAAGTGCTGAAAAAGATCTCTGAGGAAAAGACAAAAGAACTATTATCAACCAAAATAAACAACAGAGAAGATGGGGGTGGGAATCCACAGCCAGTTCAGAAGTAATGGAAATCAGCGACGTGGGAGCACTTTACCTTGGTACCCATCCAACTCTTTTGTATTTTTACCCTATGAACAAGTGGGGGGACATCTACTACTTTGGTGCTTTGGTGGATTTAACATATAGTTTGAGTACACAAGCAGGATTTTGCATTCTAGCTTTGTGTAGCAGATAATCTTTGACAAAATGGGGCAACAGATTGCTATTTGTAGAACTTTAAACTCAACAATGGCCCAAAGGCTTCCCCTCCACATGTTTTTGCTATATACTACCTATCTGGCCTCAGAAAGTATGATCAATGATTCAGGATGATGAAATCTGTGGCCCAATAACATCCGAACATCAGATTCCCTCCAACAGTGCAACTGGGGTAGAAGATGATTGATCAAATGACCTAAGTTGGGGAAAAAAGAGGAAAAAAATATGTATGTGTTGGTGGCACAGAGGAGAAAAATGGAGAGAAGATAAAAACTGTCAAACCAAGAACCATAAAGATCTTTGCTGCTAGTAAGGTAACATAATAAAATCTTGAGAGCTTTTGCCCAAGGAGTTTTCCTCCCCAACTTATACTTAATGTAATGAAAATGGAGTTATTCTGAGTCTTTTTCTCATGTCCCCCCTCCCTAGCCCTAAACTCAAGAATGTCTTCTGTAATGGCTTTGCATCTTCCCATAATTGACTTGGTATCCCTATCATTCAGAACTCATGGTGTGCTTTGTTTGCTGGCAGTTGTCCATCTTGTGGTTTCATGCTTCATTCTTTAACTCACTTGGACAAAGAAGAGAATAAGTGAAATTCTACAGGTAAAATGATCAAAGTGGTGCAAATGGGAGATGTCCTTCCATTATTGGCTTCATGCCAAATATTTTCAGCTGAACTGAGATAGTAGTAAACAGAGTCCCCTCTTCAAAGAGTGGAGGTGTATGTGTGAAGTATCAGTAGAAGGGGCACAATTTTCAGAGGCTGTTCTGTAATTTAACAAGATAAATCAGTTAAACATTTCTTTAAAAGCTATTTCTGTATAATACTATTTTTCATTGCTTTCAAGGGTAGCGTAAAAATCTTAAAGTTGTAAATTGAGGACTAACATGTCAAACCCGCGACGTCACGTGACATCCCACAACGTATCAGAGCTTTTGCACCATTGCTAGCAATGGGGTGGGCGTGGTTTCCCAATGATGCATCCAGCCTGTGGGCCAGCAGTTTGACACCCCTGAACTGTAAGGACAAAGTTATAGCTACAGTAAAGGGAAGGAGCTAAGTAGATCACCATTGCTCTTTTTACTTTAATCAACAATTTAAGCTCAAAGGGGAATTAACAAGTTTGCATGACAGGGTGGAGTGCATTAAATATTATCAGGATTAAAGCTCTCAGAGATATAGACTTGGCAGATTTTTATTAGGAAGGAAAAAATTGAATAGTTTTAAACTGGATGATCATGCATGTCTTTTCAATAAAAACAGCATTAGAAATAGAAACAAGCATCATTAAAAGCTAAATAATAGCAATATATTTGAACATAAATATTTTAGTGGTGGGGAGATTGCTAATGGGAAAATTATATGTTGTGTGTGTGCATTTATATAACAAATAGAAACATGCAAAAGTGATGAAGGTATCCGAGAAAAGAAAAAAAATAGAGTTCACAAGGTAGCAAGCCACAAGTGTCTTAAACCTCATGATGAAGGCAATGCAAGGAGGGATGATGTTTTTATGATATAATTGGAAAGCATGAAATGTTAGGTCTGTTGGAATTAAATCTTATAGACCCAATGGGACAGATCAATACTTATTCTGAAAGTAAATAAGTTGTCTTAGGAACATCTGGATCTACTGCTACAGTTGCAGAGTTTAGAGAGATAGAAATAAAGTTGATACTGGGATGAGTTCACTTAGAAAATGTGCATAGCCCTCACCATTGCTGGACTTCCAAGTTAATGTATGTATACTGAACAACAGGGACAGTGAGTTAATTGATACAGAACATTCCTGTTCCCGGCAATCTAAAAAGTATAGGGTTATCAGTGCATGTAACATAGATGTGTGTGTGCACAAGAATATCAACCTTGCTGTCAAGCAAATTCAAGCTTTTAACATTGAGTGCCACACCAAGGGCACTAATCAAATAGGTGGTAAGAAAATAGGGGAACTCAGGTACACACAGGTTATGAAGAAAGTAAACACAGGGTTAGTTATAAAGGACTCAAATGTCTATAGACCCAGAGGCCCCCAACCCAGTGGCGTAGCGTGGGGGGTGCAGGGGGGGCCGGCCGCACCGGGCGCAACATCTGGGGGGGCGCCCATTAAGCTCGCCTTAGGGGGACAATTCTGCTTCGCCGAGGGTCGGAGGAGTGAGCGAGTGGGCGGAGCATAGAAAGCAACCGCATTTGCTGCGCCCAGCCAGAGCGGGATCCCGTCCTCTCGTGGCTGCAGATCGCCTCCTTTCTCGGGTGGGGGTGGGGAGGCTTGGCGGCGTCTCGCCTCCCTCTCTTTCTCCCGCTGCGGCTCTCCTCTGCTTGGCTCTCAACCTGCAAGCCCGGCCCCCCCGACCCAGCTCCCGCCCCCATCTCCTTTCCCGGAGGTAAAGGTAAAGATGAGATCCCCCCATCTCTCTTAGATTCAGAAGACCCGGTTGCTGAAGTCGTGAACTCGCCGGGTCGCGCCCGTCTTCACGGGGCCTGAATGAAGGCGTCGGTGTTAAATCTAAATAACCAATCCATCACCCTCCATTTAAGCAAGAGGAACGGATAGGCGGTTCTCAAAATCACTCGGCGGCTGCCCCTGATTTTGAACTTCCTCTTAACCAAGACAAACGGGAGCTCCCAGGTTGAGAATTCGGAGGAGCTTCCCCTCGGCCGTGGAAGTTCACTTTTGAGACAGCCGCTATCTTTGGGCAATTGGTTTCACTGGGTTTCTATTGTGGGGTAAGGAGGGGGAGGGGGGCAATGTACCTTTTCCGGAAGGTATTGAGGAGAGGAGGAAGGTGACTGGAGAGGGACGGAAGTCCAGGTAGCGCCAAGTTCCTGAAATCTCTGCCAGAAAAGCAAGGAAGAGAACGGCGCTTGTCCTAGTCCTAGTTGGGAAGAGGAATCTGCCTGAAATTGACTAGTCAACGGGACTTCAGAGTTTTCCCTTTGGGGGGTAGGTCCGAGAAATTGACAAGACCCACTCTCGAATCCGTGTTGAATTTAATAAGGTCACTTTATAGTCCAATCCCCTCCGTGCTGAGAAGTAGCCGAAGCAAGTTCCGTGAGATTCATTCCCAGGTAAGCAGAGACTTCCCAGTACGTTCGACTACAGCATCCCTCATCCTTGATTGACCCTGGACGAATTGGTGATGACTGGGACTTGAAATCCAGGACATCGAGTGAGCCTGGGTTGGGAGGGGAAAGGGGGAGGAAGGGGGTAGCCTGGACTGTGGGTCTGCAGGAGGCAACAATCTGGAATATGGACAATTTGGAATAACCTTGGGAAGCTGAGGCATTGTAAGTTGGAAGTCATTGTTTGTTGCCTAACATGTTGGGTCACCCCACACCACATGCTAAGCCATAAACCGTGGTTGGTATCCAGGGTTTAGGACAAGATGGAGAAAACTAGCCAATTGTGGGATCATAAATCTTGATGAAGCCCATCATCGCTCCGTGTGATGTATGCACTCAATCTACAAACGTAGTCCAAGCCTATTCACATCTGTTGTAAGGTCATTCTCTCGTGGGGTTTATCTTGACATCCACTAAGAGTGGAACAAACATGCCCCATTAACCATTTTCAACGCCATGTCCTCTCTTTGTCTCATCCTAAATCACAGCTGAGGCACCTTAAAGTTGCCTTGTTTCAGTTTTAAACTAGCATTTTCCCTCTTCTCCAGAGACCCTTTTTTGCCTTGAACCTAACTCAAGGGTAGGCAACCTTGGCTCTTTTATGACTCATGGACTTCAACTCCCAGAATTCCTGAGCTAGTGGAAGAGACTCGATCCACGGGTTAGGGGGCGCAAATTACTTGCCTTGCCCCGGGTGCTGACAACCCACGCTACGCCACTGCCCCAACCTATTAGGCATCAGGGACTGGTTCTGTGGGGAGAGGTTTTTCCACAGACCGAAGGAGGCATGGTTTTGTGTGCTGCCTGCATCCCATGGATGGGGCTTTGCTTGTTTGTGCAGCCCAGTTGCTGACATGCTGCGGCCGGTGCCGGTCCATGGCCTGGGGGTTGGGGACCTCTCTATACACCAATGTACAGAGTATGAAAAATAAGGATGAATTAGAAATTCAGGTAAATGAGGGCAGATATGATATTGTTGCCATTACAAAAACTTGGTGGGATGATACTCACAAATGGAACACACAGCTAGAGGGATTTAAACTATTTAAAAGAAACAGACCAAATAAAAGAGGAGGTGGAGTTGCTCTCTATATAAAAAATTTCTACATCTCTACAGAAATAGAGCACAACAATGATGAAAACTTTCTTGAATGCATTTGGGTCAATATACAGTAAAAGAGAAAAAAATGTTATTGCCATAGGTGTATACTATAGGCCACCCAATCAAACAGAGGAAATAGATGAACTTTTTGCTAGTCAGTTAACTAAGGTATGTAGGAAGCACATCACGATAGTAATGGGGGATTTTAATTACCCTGACATCAACTAGGAGTTAAACTCTGTACCAAGTGGAAGATTCCTGACAAACCTAGCAGACAACTTTGTCTCCCAAAAAGTAGAGAAGGGAACTAGAGGATCAGCCATACTGGACTTAATTCTCACTAAAAGAGATGAAATGATAGAAGGTGTTGAAGCCACAGGAATCTTGGGGGGGAGTGATCATGCAATATTGGAATTCAACATTATGCAAGCACAAGCAATAGAACAACATCAATCTAGAGTCTTGGACTTTAAGAGAGCTAATTTCAATAAACTTAGAGAGAGCTTAGAAAGGATTCCATGGATGAGAATCCTCAAGGGGAAAACAAGAAGCTTGGGAAATTTTGAAAAGTGAGATTATAAAAGCCCAGTCTAGCACAATACCAATGAAGAAGAAAAATAATAGCTTTCAAAAGAAACCAGCGTGGCTGCATAAAGAACTCTCTGTTAAATTGAAAGACAAAAAGGACAAATATAAAAAGGGGAAAGAGGGGCTCATAACTAAGGCAGAATATCAGCAAATAGTACGAGCCTGCAAAGATGAAGTGAGGAAAGCTAAGGCTCAAAATGAATTAAGGCTTGTGACCAAAGTCAAAAATAACAAAAAAGCTTTTTTCAACATGTAAAAAAAAAGAAAAAAGTTAAGGAAATGATTGGTCCATTAGTGGGAGAAAGTGGCAAGAAGGTGACAAGCAACTAAGAAAAAGCAGAACTATTTAACTCCATCTTTACGTCTGCATCCATAAAGGGAAAAAACAGTCCAAACAGTCCAACCTACCAAAAACAGTACCATAAAAAACAGTTTAGAAACAGAAATTAAGATAGGAAAGAAAATGGTAAGTGAGCATCTGTCCAGCCTAGACAAATTCAAATCATCAGGACCAGATGGTTTACATCCCAAGGTTCTGAAGGAACTGGCAGATATGATCTCAGAACCACTGAACTATATATTTCAAAGATCCTGGAGCACTGGGGAACTACCAGAGGACTGGAAAAGAGCTGATGTAGTTCCCATCTTCTAAAAAGGGAAAAAAATGAATCCAGGAAACTACAGACCTATCAGTCTGACCTCGGGACCTTGGAAGATTCTAGAAAAGATAATCAAGCAATAAATCAGCAAGCACCTAGAGGCAAACAAAGTCATTACTAAAAGGCAACATGGATTTGTTAAAAACAGATCAATCATGCCAGAAAAATCTTATTGCATTCTTTGACTAGGTGACAAAATTAGTGGACCAGAGGAATGCTGTGGATATAATTTACTTAGACTTCAGTAACACATTTCATAAAGTAGACCACAACCTACTACTTGATAAGATAGAAAAATGTAGGTTAGATAACATCACCACCAGATGGATTCATAGCTGGCTGACCGGCCGTACTCAGAGTGTGGTCCTCAATGGAACTGCATCTACACGAAGGGAACTGTGTAGTGGGGTACCCCAGGGCATTGTTCAGGGCCCAGTGCTCTTCAACATCTTCATCAATGATTTGGATAAGGGGATAGATGGGGAACTCATCAAATTTGCAGATGACACCAAGCTTGCAGGAATAGCCAACACTCCAGAAAATAGGCTTTAGATACAAGAGGATCTTGACAGACTTGAACATTGGGCACTATGTAACAAAAAGAAATTCAATGGGGAAAAAGTAAGGTTTTACATTTAGGTAAGAGAAAACCAAATGTACAGGTATAGTATAGGTGGTACCTTGCTCAATAGAAGTAACTGTGAGAGGGATCTCAGAGTCCTAGTGGACAATCACTTAAATATGAGCCAGTAGTGTGCTGCACCTGCCAAAGCCAACACAGTGCTAGGCTGCATTAACAGAGGGATAGAAACAAGATCATGTGAAGTGTTAATACCACTTCACTATGCCTTAGTAAAGCCACACTTGGAATACTGCATCCAGTTTTGGTCACCATGATGTAAAAAAGATGTTGAGACTCTAGAAAGAGTACAGAAAAGAGCAACAAAGATGATTAGGGGACTGGAGGCTGAAACATAAGGAACGGTTGCTGGAATTGGGTATGTGTAGTCTAATGGAGTGTTGGAGTGCATGACCTCCAAGGTCCCTTCCAACATAATCATCATCATCATCATCATCATCATCATCATCATCATCATCATCATTATTATTATTATTATTATTATTATTATTATTATTATTATTATTATTATTATTATTATTATTAATCATTGCACCATCAGCCAGATGTTCAGACTGGATTTGGCATTTTTGTCTACCTATCGAGTCCTGGGATAGGCAGATGTGGATGTTTGATGGTATTACAGATATTGTCACAGGATGGAAACAGTTCCTAGTAAGGCCGCCTTTCACAATTGACTAATGGCGAATTTGTCAGTGGCAATGGTGTTCAAGTGGTGCTCCAGTTGTTTTGGGATTGCACCCAAGGCGCCTATTACTATAGGTACTACCCTTGCTTGCCTTTGCCACAGTCTTCTTCTTCTTGTTGTTATCATCATCATTATCATTAATAATAATAATAATAATAATAATAATAATAATAATAATCATCATCATCATCATCATCATCATCATCATCATCATCATCATCATCGCACCATCAGCCAGATGTTCAGACTGGATTTGGCATTTTTGTCTACCTATCTGGTCCTGGGATAGGTAGATGTGGATGTTTGATGGTATTACAGATATTGTCACAGGATGGAAGCAGTTCCTAGTAAGGCCACCTTTCACAATTGACTAATGGTGAATTTGTCAGTGGCAATGGTGTTCAAGTGGTGCTCCAGTTATTTTGGAATTGCACCCAAGGCGCCTATTACTATAGGTACTACCCTTGCTTGCCTTTGCCACAGTCTTCTTCTTCTTGTTGTTGTTATCATCATCATCATCATCATCATCATCATCATCATCATCATCATCAAATGAACCCCTGCAATCTATATAGGTCACCTGAAAATCTTCAAGCATATCTGCAAGTCACCAATAGGATGTGAACTTATTTCCTGTTTTACCTACCTGCCATTATAAAATAAAGCAAAGATGATGAAGGAAGATGGCCAAGTCTGTGCCAGATTACTGCATCTGCCTGATGGACTGTGGCAAGTTTGTGAAGACTTGAAGCAGGCAGTACTGAAATGAGTTCCTGATTTATTCCAACATAAAACATTCATGTCCTCTTAGCTTCTATACTGAGCGGAAGATAAGGAATTGTTTCCCTTATTCTTAACAGTGCTCCTTTTCCAGACTGTATACATGTCAGGTATTCCATTCTTTCCCAAATCTCTCTTAGCTTGTGCCCTTTTACTTAAAATGGAAGACAACAATTGTTGCATGCATTAGGAAAGTATTTTGCATATTATAGTGAAAAGTACAAATATTATTGCTATCTCTTCTTCCTCAGAAGCCCACTTGTAGAAGATGTAACTTCACATGTACTCTCTTTCAGCACTTTACAACCTACTGACCACAAGAGGCTGTGAACTGCAAATAAGAGAACTGGAATTTGCTTTGTGTTTCCTCTTCATCTCTTACTCTGGCTATTGTTTGTTCATGAGATCATGGACTTCACAATGTGTCCTGTCAGAAGAGTAAACAAACCCTATCAGAGGGTGATGAACCGTGGTTCATTTTGATGCATGATAAACAGCAGGTAAAAGAAAGAAAACCCGAAGCATATATTCTGCTATTAACCTTTTAATTACAAAGAAACTTGTAAAAACACAGAAAGACTCTTGCCTACATGTCTATCTCCCAGAGAGCACAAAGGAAAGGAAAGTAACTTTTGCTTTGGACATGCGCACACAGTGATAAATATAAAACCAAACAAAATACATGGCTGAACATGTGACACTCACCATGGTTACAAAGATAAGATAACAATTTAACTTGCAAAAAAAAAACACACCAGACTGCAAGGAGCTTACTGACAAAACCTAAAAACACAGTGACATCTCCCTTCTGCCATTGTTCCCTGGACATAGAATTAGAGCAAAATTCTGTGTTTGATTTTGCTCCAGACAGTTTGTAACTTACTATGTTTTAGGCTTTCTGGCTATCTGATGTCTTTCCTGTTAATAAAACATTCTATTACATTTACAGCCTTACTAATCCTTCTGCAGATTAAACTCCCATGGTCTAGAAATACCCACTCAAGCTCCTTCCAACTTCTTTCCTATCCCACATATCAGCACCATTTAATGGACTATTGGATATTCATGGTTATGCCCACTTAGTCAGAGTCAACTGCAGGGTGTTTTTAATCTTCATTCAAACTAAACCAAGGATTAATGTACTTACATATTTTAAAAATTTCATAAATGTAGCCTTTTAGCTTCCTCAATGATACATTCACTGGTATTGTAAATGAATCCATTTACCTGTTATAGTTTGTTATCATCTTTTCTTCCTTCAACTTTTCCCAGCATTATGGTCTTCTCAAGGGAGCATGATTTCCTTGTAATGTACCCAAACTATGATTTTTGGCAATTGATCTTTATACCTAAAGTGAGGATAGATTTTTTTTTCCTATTGCACATTTGTTGGTCTTCATGGCTGTGTATAGTAACCTTAGAACTTTTCCCCAGCACCAAAGTTTGAATATCTCAATACTGTTTCTGACTTGCTTCTTCCAAATTCAACTGTTGCATCTGTAGAATGTCATAAGACATGTGCCACAGCATCTGATTAATTTTTCCATGGCCTTCATTCCTAACTTACCAGGTACTAGCCTGCATTCTATTTCTTGATGGTGTACTCTTTACTGTTGATGGCTGATTCTAAAAGACAGAAGCTATTAGTGTTTTCATGAATTCTGAGGCTGATTGCTAAATAAAATAGGAAAACCTGCAAAATCTGATGTAAAAAAAGTGTTATGAAATGTTGGGGCAAGAACAATGTGAAGGAATGAAGTACGAAGTAGAGATAAAGAAAAAAAAATACTGTGATTAATATATAAAACCACCTGTATCTTATATAAAGAAAAATAGTGTTGATGATGTAGTTCATGTAACCTTTAGATAGGAATAAAACTTGGTTTGCTATTTATATTTAATAGTACACAACACAAACACATCTGTAAGATGGCACCCAAAGATAAGCTACCAAGAGAATGCCTGAATTAGTAGCAGACATGGGAGGAAGATCAAACAGAGGAAGTTCCATGGCAACACAAGGCCCTGCATGGGATATACCATCCACAATTAACTGAAGTGGCAGATATTGGGAAATCCTGCCAGGGGCCAGAAAGGGCTAGACTAAAAGACAGTATTGAGGCACCTATTGTAGCAGCACAAGAAGAGGCACTAAGATTCAGTTCCATGGAAGCAGGGGTCTACCGCATGAGACAGGATCCAAGAGGCAGACTATGCCAAGGTTTCAGACAGTTCAGCGAATAATGGCAGGGTGTAAGAACCAGGCAGGAAGAGCAGTGAGTGACCCAACCAAGTAGCTGGCATTGTGTACAGGAGCATTACAGGATATGGACTGGGCCTTCCTGAGTCTAGATGGGAGATCCCACAAAAGATTGTAGAGAATAAGAAAGTTTGGAATTTCCAGGTCTAGGTACTAGCCAAACAATCGTGGTAATAGACAAGGAACTGAAGACAATGGTGGTGATAGATTCTATTCTATTCTATTCTATTCTATTCTATTCTATTCTATTCTATTCTATTCTATTCTATTCTATTCTATTCTATTCTATTCTATTCTATTCTATTCTATTCTATTCTATTCTATTTATAGCAGTGCCAAGCAACAGCAACATAAAGAAGAAAGAGTATGAGAAGCTGAAGAAGTACCAAGGCCTGAAGGAGGAACTGGAGAGGATATGATCCAGCGATAGTAGGAGCACTCAGGGCTGTGACTCCTGGGAGAGTTGCTCCAACAGATCCCACTAACAAAATCAGAGCTCTCTATCCAAAAGAGAGCAGTGCTAGAACCCTCAAACTCCCAAGCAGTGGTGGGATTCAAATATGTGAACAACTGGTTGCCTGTGTCGATGCCACTTCCGGAAGTCCATTCTGGGCCTGGGCAACAAAAAAATAGCTACCAGTTCTACCGAACTTGTGTGAACTGGCTGAATGCCACCACTGCTCCCAAGGCTCTGGTACAGGACACAAGACTGAGGAAGATATATACCACTAGTAAGGTGAGAATAATTTCTAATGCAAACTGCTATCTGACTTTGTATCAGGAGTCTATGTATAGATACCAAATTGCCAAATGAATTCCAACCACGAAGAGATGTGGGCACATACATAGAAGACAAATGCCTACAGTTTTTCGAGCTTGCACATGCTGTGCATGCCTGAGGCCTATGGAAGCCAGTCCAAAGTAGTTCCTGAAACATTTCTTGAAGACTTAGTTAAAGACAGCCCAGATAAACTCTAATAACTGTATGATACATTTAAAGGCCTTTGGGACTGAATCTGCTTAGCACTTTGGACTTGGGTAAAATTTTTCTTTTTCTTTTACTTTTATGGGCTATAGGAGGATAACTGCAGCCCATGAGTAGAATAAATGAGGACAGATGGCCTTAGGGTAAAAATGAATGCATTTTAAGTTAAATGCTGAAAAACATAAAGGTGTGCAGTCCAGCAGTGTAGAGGGTATAAAGTTGACATTTTGAGTGCTGCTTGCTAAAATAAAAACTGTGTTCACAACCTGGTAACTTCCCTTTCATTAGATGTATAACCCAAGTGGCAAACATTTGAAAATAATCAAAAATATCTATACAGAATTATAAACATTTAAACCTTAAACTGGTACTTTTTGTGACTCCAATCATTTTGCTAATAGAAAGCTGGTTTTAAAATATTTAAATATGCAAAATCCTGAAATGTTTGTATCTGCTATGTTTCTTTAAGGCTTTTAGCCTTATTGTCACACACAATCTAATTTTCCAAGTGCTAAGAGATATTAAGGAATCCAGAGTTTAAATGGATTTCATTTTCTTTGGAAGGAGCTCACTAGATAATTACTTGGTAAATTTGGAATTTACAAATGTACCTGCTGAGCTGAGGACAGGCTCCCCAAACAGCTATGCTTAGTTTCATTATTTATCCTTTCCCATAGTATCTCCAATTTACTGATTTTAATCTTAGAATGGCAGTTTATTTTCCATTATACATAAAATATTGACTGACATCTTTTCAGTCTGGTGCGCCAGTTGCGACCCTATCTGGACCGAGATGCCCTACGCACAGTCACTCATGCGCTTGTGACCTCCCGTTTAGACTACTGCAACACTCTCTACATGGGGCTGCCCTTGAGGACCACTCGGAGGCTTCAGCTGGTGCAAAATGCAGCCGCGCAAGTTGTGATGGGGGTTTCCCGTTACTCCCATGTAACACCTCTGCTCTGTGAGCTGCATTGGCTTCCAGTTGCCCTCCGGGTGAGATTCAAGGTGCTGGTGATGACCTATAAAGCCCTAAATGGCTTGGGTCCAGGATATCTGAGGGAACACCTGCTGCCGGCATCAATTTCCCTTCGTCCTGTGTGCTCCCACAGGGAGGGCCTTCTCAGAGTGTCGCCGGTAAAAGAATGCTGGCGGATAACACCCAGGGGGAGGGCCTTCTCTGTGGGGGCACCTGCCCTTTGGAACCAGCTGCCTGTGGAGCTTAGGGCTGCCCCCGACCTTCGATCATTTCGCCGAGACCTGAAGACCTGGCTCTTCAAGCTTTCCGGCCCAGGCTGAGTTTTAATTGGGGTTTTAACTGGGGTTTTATATTTTTTTCAGGGATTTAGTTTAATCTTTTTTAATTGCTCTTAATTTTTATATTGATGTTTTATATGCCCTGTAAACCGCCCTGAGTCCTATGGGAAAAGGCGGTATATAAATTCAATAAAATTCAAATTCAGATTCAAATTCAAGAGAATAGAGGGGCTCTTGTGGCTATTGGAATCGGAAGTGTTATGAGCTTCTTAGCACAGTTTTTTACTGAACAGATTACACCTTGTAAGAGATGAATCCAGACTTGCTGGGAGCTTTCTTGCCAACCTTCTCTTAGAAGCAAGAATCAGCAAATTGAAGGAGATCCTGAGAGATTATTCAGCTGAACTCTAATCCTATCTCAATATATTTTGGTAAATCTGTTGCTGTCATGTTTCTCTTGTTCTGAAATCAGGGCTGCCATTTCCTTCTGGTTGACTAGATTTACTACATGAAGGATTGCAAAGTCCTAATTTTTCTACATTCCATATTTAAAGGTTTTGTGTGGTATTTTAAGGTTGTGTCCAAAGGCTCAGTATATTTTAGTTTATTTATTTATTTATTTATTTATTTTATTACATTTCTATACCGCCCTTTCCCGGAGGACTCAGGGCGGTTTACAGGGTAATTAAAAACCAAAAATACAAAAGTTAAAAACCAAGTTTAAAAAAGATTAAATTTATCCCTGTATAATAAAACCCCCAATTAAAATAAATTAATCCTCAGCCTGGGCCAGAGAGCTCGAAGAGCCAGGTCTTCAGGCCCTGGCGGAATGAACGGAGGTCGGGGGCAGTCCTCAGCTCCACTGGCAGCTGGTTCCAAAGGGCGGGCGCCCTTTGGTCATTTTTAATTTATGATTAGGTTTTAGAATTGCAAGAAGCAGTTACTGTTGAATTTATTTCTTCATTATTTATAGCATTACAAGAAAATTATTTTATTTATTCATTCAATTTCTATAGCCACCCAACAACCACTGCAGTCATAATTGGCCCTGTCCTGGTCTACGGTAATCACAGACACACAGATAAATCTTATATCTTTATTAAAATGATTTTGAAGCAGAATTCAAATGGCATAAATGTTTGAACAAAATATCATGGTCCCTTAGGTCAAAATACCCAGCACACACACACAAAAATCAACCTGCTTAAGTTAGAGACAAGAGAGAGTTAAAATTGTAAACAAGGTACAAAAGTGTCAAACAAATGTGCTATGAAGATCCAGGATTACTACTTGAAAAGGCAGGCTAAGGAGTTGGGGAACACAGTGGGGAGGTAAACTGAGTGTTCACCATTGGATGTATGAAGTGCACAGCTTCTCTTATATAGGGGCAGCATGACCTTGATTTGTTCTTTTGGAGGAGAGGGGTTCTTTCTGGCCAATAAGCTTGTTGAGTGTCTTTCTCCTCTCCTCTCCTCTCCTCTCCTCTCCTCTCCTCTCCTCTCCTCTCCTCTCCTCTCCTCTCCTCTCCTCTCCTCCTCTCCTCTCCTCTTCTCTCCTCAATGCAGTCCTAAGCATTGGAGGGAGGGTGTTAGCTTTATCTGGGTCAATTAGCATAGGATGCAACTGCTCATTTTTTAAAATTGTCTAAAAAACTTAATTTTTTAATGAGGGGGAGGGAGACAGTTTATAGCGTGTCCACTATTTATACACACACTATATGTCTTTATGTCTGAATTTATAAAAAACAGATAGGGCAAGAAATTATGCAAGTGCCATGGGGAGCAGCCCTGGGGCAAACAAAAAAGGTGTTTTTACATATAAAAATTAAATAGGAACATATTAATTTCTGCTATGAAACTCTGGTGGAAAGTAGCTGTCTGTTGAATGTGCAGACACATGTCTTTGCTGTATCTGATGTCCACCAGATGCGTTGAACTTTTACTTTAATCTAGTCATATCGATAGGGGATTTCTTGTACTTCATTAAACATGGATGTGGAGTGGAGCATTTCCTCTGGTCTTTGTTTTGGATACCTCTATTATAGTCTTTTATATCTCTGGCTGGAGGGATTAGCATTAACACAATTCCTTCAGGAGATTTCATCTGTCAAGCCAACTTTGGCAATGCCTGGAGAATATAAACCAGTATTTCTCAGCAATGTCAAGATGTACAGAACCTGAGGAATTCTGGGTGCTGAAGTCCATAGATGTTAAAGGTGCCAAGGCTGAGAAATAGTAGTCTAAACTATCTCAGCATACAGTAGCCTTCCTCCTGACTTTATCATGCTAGTTGCTCTTACTCCAAATGAGAACTTCTGCAATTGGAATCACAGTTTGGAATTGACTGAAATGGGATTTCAATGAAGATTTTATTTTCTCAGTTTGGATTAACACTAAAATTGTTGACCATATTGCAGAACAAGTTAAAGGGCAATGATTTAAAGTAATTCATTTTAACCGGTATAATACACTTGCCAGAATGATTATCATTATAGTCATGGTCTTAAAACGACAGTACATCAAGACCTGGCTCAAATTAACTTGGCTGAAATGCTCTCTATAGCCAGCACTTGCAATAAATAGCTGATGCAGTGCCAAGGGGAAATTAGTTTCCAAGTGACACGTGTCCCAGGTGCAGCAACTATAATTTTCTGGCCAGTATTTGAGAACATTATTTTTGTTAGTTAAGAGGATGGCAGCCAGCAATAATTCTTGATATTCCTTGCTCTCCTTGAATGTTGTATAAGGATCTTGGATAATCAAAGTTCAGCATCTAAAACACAACACTCAAAATGTTTTATTACTGAAACTATAGAACAATGGCTATATTCACAAACTATTATTCCACATATTTATTTTTGGATTAACTGGCTGTGAAAATCCAATTATTATAGCTTGTAAATACTTTGTAGCTTAGCACTATATGAATCCAATTTGCTGTGGGTAGTTTACATAGAACATAGAATAACAGAGTTGGAAGGGACCTTGGAGGTCTTCTAGTCCAACCTCCTGCTCAAGCAGGAGACCCTATGCCATTTCAGACAAGTAGCTGTCCAATCTCTTCTTAAAAGCCACCAGTGATGGAGCACCCACAACTTTTGAAGGCAAGGTATTCCACTGGTCAATTGTTCTCATGTTGGGAAATTTTTCCTTAGTTTTAAGTTGCTTCTCTCCTTGTTTACTTTCCATCCATTGTTTCTTGCCTTGTCCTTTGGTGCTTTGAAAATAGGTCGATCCCCTCTTCTTTGTGGCAGTACCTCAAATATTGAAACCCTTGTCTCCCCCAGTCCTTTCTTTACTGGTCTAGTCAAACTCACCACGACTTAGCAAGTTACAATCTATCAAATCAGTTAACAAATATGAACCATTGAGCCATGAACTTTCTTTGTGAGAAGTTATTTTTATGAACAAATTATTGAATTATTTTGTACATATTTTACAACATATCTGTAACCAAGAATGGCAGATACAGAATAACCGGTGTGATGTGGTACCAAAAATCACATGATATGTGCACACCATAATAAAGATTTTGTCAAGGGTTGTCTGAATTCCACCAATTTTGTGGCATAGTTGGGAGAGCAAAGGGTTCAGTTTATTTGCAGGTTGCAACAAATAAATATGAAAAGGTATCTACAGATTTCCAAAGGCATCATAAACAATGATATGCTCTTGTATAAAGAGTCTCAGAAGACTAATCAGGAAGTAAGTGATCATGATAGCAAAGTGTTCATGTCTATCTCTTGCAGCTACAGTATGATTGGACTTGAGAGTATTATAAGAGATATGGCAGAAAAATTTTTTATTTTATTTTATCAAGAACACAATATTCATCATCTTTTTCATGTAGTATTTGATTTGGCTTGCTTTCAGAAACCTCAAGGGACAAATGGCTTTTTTTCTGGTCCCCCAAATTTGTATTTTATTCTCCACAAATTTAAAATGGCAAGCACTCCAATCAAACAATAGCAAGTATTGTTACTGGGAATGATTATAAGACCTTCCGTCTATTTTTTCTTCCCTTCTCACTGTCAGCCTTACTAGATAGATGAGCTGATTCTGCTTTATTGTAAACCTACATTAACAGAAACTTGCAGGTCTGAAAGTACATTTCTTCCACTGTCTCCTTTGCAGCCAAATAAACTAGGAAGGATACCTTTTCAGTCCCTTGCTCTGCCCACTATTCAGCTGTGACCTCCCCTATTATCTGATCGTTCCCTAGGCAGTGTTCCTTCACCCATTCTCCCAAGGTCTTTCTCACAAACTGTTACTCTGAGAGACCTCAGGCAAGAGAGACTTGATTTGCACACCAGAAATCTAGATGTCCAGCCACACCTTCCCTCGTAGGTAGTTGTACTAGGCACCTACACATCCATGTGTGCGCCCGTATATGACTCTTGACTTCTAGGGACAGTCTGGACAAGTCCCAGTAGGGGTTTTTGGCAAGATTTCTGAGGTGGTTTGCCATTATTTTCTTCGAATAGCTGAAAGAGTAACTGGCCCCCCAAAGTTTAGCTTTTGCCCCTAAAGCAGGACTAGAACTCACACTCTCCCAGTTTCTAGCCTTAACCAAAAGCTAGAACACCAAACTGGCTTTACATAAGCATGTAGCTGTAGTTGCTAGTAACTGTATGGTCTTAGCTATTAAGGCAGGATTCCTGTCCTATAACTATTGGGCTTAAGAAAAACAAAGTTTGATAAAAATGACTAAAATGTTAGTAGTGGTTTAGGTGTTGAAGATTGGGGAGACCCAGGTTCAGATCCCTATTTAGCTACACATGTTGCTTTGAGCCAAAATAAATATATTATTCCAAGAAAGAAAGGAACAGTAGGAACTCTTCACTAAATACCTGCTACCTTAGCAAAAGTGGAAAAGCTGTTTAGACTCTGGCCTTACAGAATGCCCTTCTGGAAAATGAATTTCAGGTCAAAGTAAAGTGCTGCTGAGCTGCATGATGTTAGTTGTTTTTAGTTTTGGAAAAATTGTTCCGAAAGGCAGCAATTGACTCTTGCAGTTAGAGTGCCTTAGGTAGCTTATGGCATGTACTGTATTAATGCTGTAAATGAGAATGATGGCCCATGAGTAACTTTACCAACTCTGGCTAAGAACAAAATGCCCGGCTGAGTCCTTGTTTAGTGACTACCTTGTTTAGTGATCATTCACACATGGTGGTAAGTTTTTTTTTTCCCCTCAATGCAGTTAATGTCCCATATTAAAGCAACAACATATATAGTTAAAAGCAACTTTTTGAACGTTAGAATATGAAGGTTTGGATTCAGTGGATTAGGAATCCTTCTATTAGAATTTGGGCCATTAGGTTTTTAATCATTGTTTTAGGATCAATCTTTTTAGTTTAATGTAACACGGTAATACATTGTGGTAATATTTCTTTTCCGAGTTCCTGTCTTTTTCTTTACAGAGTGTGTCAACAGAGTGGTTAGATGTCTTCTCTATACTTGAAAAGAATTAAAATAAGTTGTAATGTTTCCCGAATGCCATTTGTTTTTTGACCAAAGAGATGTCTGCTCATAGTAAATTGTTGCTTTGCTTTCTTCCCTGCTGGAGGGGTACAGTGTATATTACATTGTAGTACATTTATTCATTTTAATGACCAGGCCTGGGGTAATCAGAAGTTCAAGACATCTATTTATGTAGCTAAAGGTGAATTTGCCATAAAAGGAGAAAGAGGACAGTCTTGTGTATTTGGGGAAAAGAGGGAAGGAGGGAGAGAGAGATGAGAAAGATGGGACAGTGTTTGAGATTCCGGAACCTTTCCATTGCTAAAGAAAGCTGAGTGTATGATAAGAGTTATATTCCACATTAGATCACTGATCCATTTAGATTTCTCTATTCTAGCTGGCAGTAGCTAACTAGAATTGCGAAGAAGATATATTGAGTGTTCCTTGTCAAGGGTCATGTTGCACAGAGGTATATTTTACATTTTAAGCAGTGTGGCTGGTATAAAACAGTCCTCAATTTCCTCAAGATACATGCTTTTTAGACACAAAATTAATATAAGAAGGAAAATACCCCCCCCCCAATTCTGTCTATTTATCAACAAGAATTAGGTGAAATCCTTTATGGTAGAAACAATGTAAATTATTTTAAAAAGACTAGTTTGGCCCTATAAATGCGAAATTAAGATTTATGTGAAAATTCTGCTCCAATGCTTTTCAGTATATGAATGGAAACAAGGCAAGCAAGCATGTGGTGATTGGCTGCCCTAATTAGAAAATGCAAATATTTCATTTCAAATAGTAGGAAAGCATATTATTCCCATTGCTTATACAGAGCTTAGATGTGGGGGCCTGTCTCACTTCAGCAATTTAAACAGCTGTTAAAAATTCATGGTTCTAGAGACAAAACTGCTGACAATATATACCCACATTTGTGTATGTGTAAGTAATATAATTAATTATCTTACTGGGATTAGTTTTAACTCTGCTGATGCAAAAAGCAAATAGTTCATTTAACATTAGCAAGCAGGTTACCATAAGTGATTTTAATTCCACCCCATTTCTGAGAGATATTAAGATATTTTCTGCTTTCAGCTGTGCCTTCCTAAGAGACTTATTACCCTTTTTTTCCTGTTTTAACAAACCAACATACCATTGCCCTATGGTAATTTATAATTTACAATATGCTAGGTTAGCAAGGATAAACAATGGTGGCTGTGGACTTCAACTGGAGAAGGAAATAGCAACCCACTCCAGTATCTTTGCCATGAAAACCCTATGGACAGTACCAAAAGGCAAAACGATATGACGCTGGAAGATGAGCCCCTCAGGTTGGAAGGCGTCCAATATGCTACTGGGGAAGAGCAGAGGGCTAGTACTAGTAGCACCAGAAAGAATGAAGCGACTGGGCCAAAGCCGAAAGGACGCTCAGCTGTGGATGTGTCTGGTGGTGAAAGGAAAGTCCGATGCTGTAAAGATTTTTTCTCCATAGGAACCTGGAATGTAATCAGCCATGGACTCCTGATATATGGGACTTGAATAATAAAGCATGCACAACATTATTGATGTCAATGGACACTGAATTGCAGCTTACGTTTTCACAAGATGCAACTGCTGAACAAATTTGGACCCAATTAGAAGCATGTTATCGGCCTACATCAGTTGAGTCTACATGTTTGCTTTTGTCCAAGTTCCATGGCTCTAGATTAAAACCTGGTGAACATATTGGAGAACACTTAACTAAAATGAAAGGAATAAGAAGAGAACTGGGTGAAAATGGCTATCCTATTGATGACTTTCAAATGATCAGCATTATTATTAACTCATTGAACTATGAATGGAAAGATGCTATTACCAAGATTAATCAAGTGCCCAGTGCTCAACGCACAGTGGATCATGTATGCAGAATTTTAACCAAAGAAAAGGCACTTATGCAAGCCGCACCACATTTGAGAGGACCACCTGCATCAAGAGCTCCAGCGAGGCGTTCCTTCCGTGAAAGAGCCTACATTCCAAGGATGCCAAGATGTTACATCTGCAATCGTGTGGGACATGTCACCTGGGATTGTCCCCAACGATTTCCAGCGCCCGCCACATACCAGTCCAGGGGAACTGATTCCAGAGGAGGCAGAGGTTAGCCACTGCAACTATCCTTAGTTTAGAGGTTTTCCAGTTTGATGTTGAAATGGCTTATCTACACGCTGATCTAGATGAAGAAATTTATGTGAAAGGTCCTCCAGGTTTCCGACAACAGGAAGGGGATACTTGGTTTCTACACAAAAGTCTTTATGGTCTGAAACAATCTGGTTTAATGTGGTACTTATGTCTTTCTGACAAACTAAATTCAATGGAGTTTATTAAGTCCGAAACAGACGAATGTGTGTTTACTAAAAGATCTGATAATAGGTATGAGATAGTTCTTGTTTATGTTGATGATATTGTTTATATTGGTCAAAATAAGCAGATGAGTGAGATGTTTGCTAAAGCTTTACAAAGGTATTTCATATTGAAGTCTTTAGGATATATTAACACTTATTTGGGTGTTCAAGTTGTCAAAACTCAGAAGGGGTTCAGTCTCACACAAGAAGATAAAACTGAACAACTATTGCATCACTGCAACATGGAGGATGCTAAAACAGTGAGTATACCCATGCAAACTGATTTTCACAACTTGGCACATGAATCAAGTCCTGATTTCGAAGATCAAACATTTTATCGCTCAGTCATTGGGTCGCTGCTGTATATTAGTAGTTGGACTAGACCCAACATTGCACTTAGTGTTAATCTCCTATCACGACACGTAAGCAAGGCAAAACAGTTTCATTGGACATGTGTTAAGAAATTATTGTGATACTTAAAGCACACTAAAAACATGAAGTTATTGTTAGAATCGACACATACTGACTATGCAGAGTTATGTTGTTATGCAGATTCTGATTGGGCGAGCGATAAGAAATCACGTAAAAGTACTTCAGGTTATATGCTGTTTTTAAATGGATGTCCTGTTTACTGGCATGTGTGTAAACAGAATTTTGTTTCTTGTTCATTTACTGAAGCTGAATAAGCATTCTCTAACGTGGTTTGATGCTTTAGTCACAGATATTTGGACACAGCCGATTCGACCGATCACTGTGATGGAAGACAATGAATCTGTGGTTTATATATCTGAGAATCGATTTACAGGTTCTAGGTCTAGACACATTGACATCAGTTATCAAAATATAAGACAAGTAGTTAAACAAGGTTTTGTAAAATTATAGTATGTGCTTACACATGATCAGATTGCTGATATGCTGAACAAGCCACTTCCTGCAGCCCAGCATGAGTATCTGCATAAGAAAATGTGTCTTATCTGAGTTTTGCCTTACTGAGAAAAGAAGGGAATGTCACTGCATTTTTATTTTTTGTCAGTAAGCTCCAGGCAGTCTGTTTCTTTGCAAGTGAATTGTTATCTTATCATTGTAACCATGGTGAGTGTCACATGTTCAGCCATGTATTTTGTTTGGTTTTATATTTATTACTGTGTGCGCATGTCCAAAGCAAAAGTTACTTTCTTTTTCCTTTCCTTTGTGCACTCTGGGGAGATAGACATGTAGCCATGAGTCTTTCTGTGTTTTACAAATTTCTTTGTAATTAAAAAGGTTAATAGCAGAGTATATGCTTTGGGTTTTCTTTGTTTATCATGCATCAAAATGAATCACTGTTCATCACCCTCTGATAGGGTTTGTTTACTCTTTCTGACACATACAAAACTGAAGCAGACAAAAAACAAGCAGATATTCACTCCATCTGCTTCTTGCAAGCAGTTCTTATCATTACATGCCTAATTGGCCTTCTCCAAAATCAAATCATGGACACTTATAGTCCTTTTATTAAACCTTACTGTAAGTTCAGGGGATAAAGCACATGACTGCTAAACTCTGAAAGGTGAAGATGAGAACAATTAGCTCGGTTCTACTGCCCTAGATCCCCCTGAAAATTTCACTGGAAATGGTAGTATCCAAATTACTTTTATTATTGCCTTTTCATCAAAAACATTTTTGTTTGGATCAGTGACCATACTAATATTAAGAAGGGAAAATAATCTACAGAGACAACAAATGCAGTTGCAGCAAACAATATACCTCTCACAGAGCCGTGCTACAAAAGTAGATTGTAATAAACAACCTAAATTATAAAACAATTAAAATATGGCATCAAGTATTTAGTTGAAGAACTGCTTCATGGTTTCATTCAGCTGCCATTGACATCTGTGAAAACTGGTATCTGAAAAATACCGCAGAATCTCAATAGCAATACGTGACAAGGTTTTGAAAATAATGTTTTCTCTTAAAAATGAAAGGACCTCACCAACATAAATATCCTTAATTATCACAGATGAAAGGCATTGTCAATTATTTGCCCCAAATGGCTCTTAGTACAATTAGCCTCTAATTATAAATTTGCCTTAAATGCAGAAGATATCCTTTAAAGTGAGCTGGTAGAGATTATCAATCAATTCAAATGTTCTGAAGTGTTAATATTTTTTCCCTTCATTAGCAAGTTCAAAATTGCATTTTATTTCCATTCTGATGAGGCTTTTATGAGTTTAAGAGATGAAATTGAACCCTATATGGTTAATGGACCTACAGTAGAAAAGATCTTGAGATGCAGTATTGAATTCTATGAACCCTGTGTTTATAAATTAATTAAATTTAACAAAATAATGATTTTTTTCTTCTGCTGAATTAAAATTGTTAACAATTTCTTGAAATTTTTGTTTAATCCTATCCCCCCCATTTCCCCCCCACCATTCTTATACAACAACTGTTTTGGCAAAAGATAAACAAGCCTAAAGAACACTGCCAATCTTGCATTTATTTTTAGTCATTATAAGGGCCAGTGAAAAAGATGTTAATTGTTCTTAATATATTCATGGCTCTAGGAAGGAACAAAACATTTTCAGAGAGTAGTTTTACATTATTGTGTACAGTTGAAAAAGGTGAACCTTTTGAAAGTTCAGACATGCCTAATTATCATTAGGTTATGCTACACTTACTATCTCTGTTGGTGGATAAATTGCATAAATAAATAAACAATCTCAACAGTGTGAATGAATTCTATTGAATCAGGATTGTGCCTGTTTCTATTCACACATATGGGTCTTGATGATGAAAATGGTTTTTATTTCTGGTTTGGGGCAAGACTGCACCCATAGGGAACCATTGCATTGTCTAATGACCACAGCAACCTCTTTATGACTCCTGTGCCAGAAAAAAAAATGGTGGGTCACATGATGGACTGGATTTTATGACTGTCACAACTTAGAACTTTCTTGGGCAAGCTCCATTAAGGACTAAATAAGGTAGTCTTCATCTTTTTTATTAAGTAAGTTGAGACCTACCTGTATAATGGAAATTAGCATAGTTCCACCCAGCAGTCAAAGCTACTTGTTCTCTGAGCTATTTCTGGCTATTTCCTCAGCCAATGTCTGAAATTCAAGTTTGGGTTTCAGTGAGTTGATAACAGGACCAGATTGATGTTCACTCTGGACTGTGGCCAGCATAGGACCTGGTTGGTTACTTCACTACTTCTTGACTTCCCAAACTATTACAGGCTAGCTGATTTCAGTGGACTTTTCTTTTTAGGGTTTGTTCCCACCTGAGAAATTCAGCTTCATACTGTTGAAACCAAGTAACAACATGCTTACACTGCAACTTACAATTATTATTATTTTTTCTTTTAAAGGAAAAGAAAGCTTCACAGTGCTGTAGGCAGGGGATAGGAAAGTAAAGAGAATATGATTTAACGAAGCTAGGCAGAAACTGAAAGAGTGGCAGGAGGAGATTTAAAGGCTGAATGGAGCCTAAGGAGTAGGGACTGGGGAAAGTTAGTTGACTTAATGGGGCATTGTTGAATGCATCTATACTGGGCTGAGAGTAAAAATGGGATAGTCTCATACTGGCCATGGGCTGGGCAGAAATGTAGATTTGCCTCCAATTGATCATTCGGTAAGCAGGAGTTTATAAAAACTTAGCCTTGAATATGTAAGAAGTTGGGCAAATGGATCTAGCAGTCCTTTACATTTCCAGCTAAAATAGATCACATTTGAAAGTCCTTGTAGGATGAATAATAAGCTGACACCCAGGAGTTTGCTGCATGACAGAATAGATAATACAGTGTTCCATTAACAAGTAGCTGATATATATGAGTTTTCCTAGTTTCCTTCTATTATGATTTCTCTTTATATGATTGACTCTGCTTAAATACATTATCACAACTAATGAGAGGGAGGTACACATTCCAAATACCAGCAGACTGTAACATCAGAATTGCTAAGATAAGAGAAGCAGACACATGGTAGTAAAACATACACACATGAAGAAAGAGAAAAAATAAAATAAGAAGACTCTATATGAAGATACAATATCTTAAACAAACAAAAGCCCTCAGTGAGTTATAGCAGATCTACCAGATCTACCACTAGGATACACACACACACACACACACACACACACACACACACACACACACACACACAGGTGTAGATATAGGCAAAGT